>NW_006438113.1:14368222-14433413 GCF_000325575.1 Pteropus alecto | reverse complement strand
GGAGTGAAGAGTTTAACTTTATTTTTATTAAAATTGAAGTGGCATTATTTTCATGGTGAAAATTTAAGGCATAATACGAGAACATTAATTTGTTGATATTGTGCTTTTTTTTTTTTAAATAGGAGATCATTTTATGGCGAAAAGCTCCTGAAAAACTGAGGAAACAGAGAACAAACTTTCACCAGCGATTTGAATCTCCGGAATCACAGGCATCTGCTGAACAGCCTGAAATGTGAACTGAGTAGGAGAAAAAAAGAAAAACAAAAACCTCCTATATCCATTGAGATTGAGTTTAGCAGGTTAAAGATGGTTGCAGCATGTGGAGGAAAAAAGGCCAAAAGTCCACTCATAATAGTCTTCCTTTATCTTACTGTGCTGCATTTATTTTATGATATAACTAAATGTTCTTCATGTATATACATTAAAAAAAGTGCTTTCTTTGAAACACTGGAACTTTCTTAAGCTGCCGTTTCTTTTTTAATTTGATGATAAGCACTCATATATGCATCAGTATAAACATTAAAGATTTTCATATGAGTAGGCTGGTATTTGTAATTTTGCTTTCTTTCTGCATAATGTTGATTATAAATCCTCTTGTCATGCTAATGATTACCTCTTATTCTCTACATGCAAAAAAATAAATATTTTGTGTTCGAATAAAATTAGAAAACCTGAGTGGCCCTTATATCCTGCAGAGATTTAAAACATGGCATCTCAATATTTTTGAGTACTACATTTGTGGTTTTGCATATGTATTTGAGAAATGCATATGGAATGTTTCACTGTAGGTGCTCTGAGTCTACCATTCCATGGCTTCCTGAATTTTATTCTCTTTGAAGTCTTCTGTGGTAAGAATATTAAAATTTTTCCCCAAAGGATTATGTAGCTTTTTTTTTTTTTTTTTTTGGCCATGTTAAGTAACCATTTTGCTACTACTACCCAGCAGGTTCTACTGCATGTTTCCTGCAATGGTAGTTGACTCTATGTTGGCTTTTTAGAACTTGTTAAAACCATATAATTTTCCATTGATACTTTGAAATAATTTTTAATTTAAGGAATCTTTTTACCACATACACGCAAATATAATTTTCTTGACTTCACAAATATTCTCTTTTCAGGAGAGGATTTGAAGATGGGAGAATTCAGGTGGACCTATTAAGCACGAGTTATCCAGATCTGGACAATTTCATATTTGTTAAATTGGAACTTTGGCTAGTTCAAATTCAATTTTAAATTTCACTCACTCTGTTTAAAATTTTTAACACTAAATTTAAGTCATTTGCTCAAAGTCTGTATAAAAGGCTGCAGTCATGTTTATATGCATGAGGTCTGATCTCAAATACACTAAACGTGGGATGTAGGAACTAAAACAATGAAGCCTGTTGTGTGAAATTACTTTTCACTTGTGGTTCATTGGTTTTTCTACCAATATTTTTTATACACTTCAGTGCAAGTCTCGTCAGCTAACCTTACTTTATGAGTAAGCTAAATAACCCAAATTACATTTCTTTAAACTTGTTTTACTACTATGGCACTTTGATAAAATGGTCAGTAACCAACTTCTTTATTGGCAAAAGATTCCATTTACCATGTGCTGGAGCATCTATTTTAAATGTGGATATCTGTAAATGGTAATGTTTTCCTTCATGTAAGTGCCTGTTCAGAGTTTCAAAATTTTAAAATGCCAAATATTTTCATGGTCACTTGCATGTAGTAATCTAGAAAATATTCAAAGAAAATTTGAAAACCAGTTGTATTTAACCAGCCTCAAATTTGTGCAGTTATGATGTATAATAAAGAATTTGAAGCAGATATTGAGCTTGCTGTTTGAATGATTTAAAATAGTTCTATTCTCAAATCTTCTCATTGTCAGATTTATCATTGAGGCCAGGTTTGCTCAGTAGTTTAAGAAGCCATAATTTGCCCAATCCCATCAGATCTCGGAAGCTAAGCAGGGTCAGACTTGGTTAGTATTTGGATGGGAGACCACCTAGTAGGCACTTAAGAAAAAAAAAAGATAATGGTGATAATTTTTTATAAATATTGTCAATTTCAATTTTTTTAATTAAAATTATTAGGGTGACATTGGTTAATAAAATCAATAGGTTTCAATTCAGTACAATTCAGTAATATGTATATTGGTTGCATTGTGTATTCACCACCCAAAGTTAAAATTTCCTTCTGCCACCAAATAGTTATGCCACAGTGGCATATGTTGGACTCTTTCAAGGAGATCAAGTATTTGGGATACTCAATACTGTGTTAGTAAAGTCTTATGTTTTTTTATATTCAGCTGAATCTGTTGAACATATATAAAGGCACACACTCTAGGGGTTTATACAAGCCTGAATTGGAATGTAACATTTTGAGTTTCAAATCAGATAAAGACATGTGAGAAAAGTGCACACCCTTAAATATATCCTTTTTTAGGCTTGGGGTCTTCTTTGAATATAATTCTTACATAACTCCCTTATCTAAAATCTTTTAGTGACTCGATTCCCAGATAAAGTTTAAATTCTATATTACAAAACACACTTTCAGCTCCAATTATGCCACGCTCCTTGGAGAACGACCACTCTTCCTGCACTACAGCTAACTTCTAGTAAGGCTCTCCTGGCCCATCTTGGCTGACACCATCTTCATCTCCAAGTTAGAGTTGGATGTCCCTTTGTTGTGTGGCCAAGGCACTCCATGTACATCTCCAGAACTGTGCTGCCCACACTTTTCAAGACGTTGTATGGATTTGAAGCCTCTTCAGGGCTCAGCCTGTTTTGATATACTTTGTGCTTATAATATACATTCAATATCTGAATAAATGGATGAACCTAATTTTCCTAGTGATTATAAAATTAAATGTGTTCTTTAGAAAAAATATATGGGTCCAAATGTAATAAAGTTATGGACAAGAACTGTTATGCACCTCAGCTTTAGAATAAAGGAAATAGACTAGCTTCTCTAGGAGTGTTATCAGGCCCTGGAGAGGAAGACAGCAGAGCAGGGCCATGTGAGTGCTATCTACAAGTTCCACAAATGCATCTGATAGTTGCTCCCTCCCTAGGTTTGGGGAAACTGGACTAGATAATGTCTAAGAACCCTTCTTGCTCTAGCTAATATTCCATGATTCTAAGAGTAAATTTTTAAAATTCACTTAGGAAAAACAATTCAGTACCTAGATAATAACCTTACATAGGAAAAATACTAGAAACTTCAAATTATAGAATTTGATAGTCAAAATGTAAGAGAAATCTAAGGATGTGATCTTGTGAAATGGTCATACCAGCTTTTGTTAATAGCAAAGGCAAAGAGATAACTTGCTCATTTTATTCCCTACCACCTGGGTTACCTTTACTTCTCCCACTTCCTTTCCCCATCCCCCATTTATTTCTACATTTATTCATTTATCCATGTTTCCTGAGTGTTTCATTGGCCCTACCCTGAAGGGACATAATCCATAGCAGTGGTTCTCAAAGTGTGGTCCACAGGCCAACACCACCAGGAAACTCATTAGAAATGCAAGCTCTTGGGCCCCATCCTAGACCTATAGAATCAGAAACTCGGGGAAGGCCCCAATAATGTTTTCTAGATGAGTCTGTTGCACCCTCAAGTTTGAGTACTACTCTAGAAACAATGATACAGTTTTAGTACTATGATATTGGTACTAGGTCTTATGGCATAGAAGAGGGGTACCCAATGTGTTCAGAGATATAGAAGTGAGAAGTGATGACATAACTGGTATGTAGTTCTGGCATAAATAGAATGATAGATTTGGGGAGTAGAGAGATGAGGCTGGAAGAGGTATATAAAGAAGGCTAATTTAGGAAGGGGCTTGGATGCCATACAAATGACTGGAGTATGAGCTTTATCTGAACACTTATTCAGAATTCACTGAAGGATTTCAAGCAAGAGTAACAACTACATTTGTATTTTCAAAAGATCATTATGGTGACTGCAAAGTATAGACGGAGGCTTGAGAGCAGACAAGGATACCAGTTACATGGTTATTGCATTTATTCAACAAACAATTATGGAGGCTCTAATATGTGCTAGGTGCTGATAACAGTGCTATAAATATCCTCCAAAGGGTATGCCAGCTCTATCCTGTAAAAGCAAAATATTTATGTTGAATTTCCCCATTTAAATGTTTGTATAACTTTATGAATGGATGAAGAGGAAAACCTATACATGCTATCATAAAATTTAGACTGCACTTTTTACCTGCAAGGAGGTACAAACGAAGTTACCAGTTAAAATAGTTTTAAGAGCGATTTTTTCTAAAAAACCATATTAGGATATGTTACTATGTCCATAAGCCACAATTGTTGATTCTGACCCAATAATATACATGGTTGTCAGGTATATTAACAAGAGGATAACAACACTAGTCTCAGTTGAATATTAAAAGTTTGGCTTATCCATTCTCCTACTTTCCAAATCTGATGAGACATCTTTATTTAATGCCATTTTCTATCATATTTAGTCACTTTTTAAATTGTCTAGATTCTTTTGTAAATTCCAGTCCATATACATAGTCTCTACTGTAATTCAGACATACGAATCCACCATTGTCAACTTTTGCTATAGTTATAATGGGTTTTCCTCTTGTCTTTTTTTAGGGGGTGAGGTTCCAGTTGTGAGGAAGGGAAATTTTTCCTTCTACCCTTCTAAGCTCTTGTTGGACTAATAATCAAATTAACATGAAGAAAGATTAACAGGAGAAAATTACCAAATTTATTTATGTACATACAGGGGTTCCAAGAATATGAGACCCTGGGACACATTGGGTAGTTGAGGCTTATATGCCATCTTGAGCTAGGAGGGGTAGGTTGTGGTTTGAAACTCTAAAAGGGCAGGAAGGCAATTTACATGGAGATGGTAAAGCAATTGTTGGGTAAATAAGTGTGTGTTGGGGCCCTCTTTAATAATGGGACACAGAGAGGCCTCTGATCAAATGAGCCTGACTATGTCTCCTCCCTCCCACCCCCCATCTATGTCCATAATAAATAGTTATTGATAATAATAGCTCACTTTCTGGAGCAGGTCTTCTATCTAAATTTTAGGCAATTAGGGGTCTTTTCAGTTTTCTTGAGTCTTTTGTTTCTTAAAAATAATAATAACTCAAAAGGCATATTTTGGGGTGGCAAACCCTGCTTCCCTTCCTATCAGTCCTAGATACTTTCTAAATTGATTTCTCAAAAATTTAATGACTATCTGCAAAACATGGAATGAGACTTGGCTTAACTCTGGTATTTAAAATTTTTCAATATGCTTTTCCATAGTTGTTTACATCGTTTCCTCTGATTAAAATTTCCTTACTCCTCTATTTGTCTTTTGTTTGCTCTTAAGTCTGGCAGAAATCTTTTAAAGGTTCTAAAATTTCTTGTTCTTAGAACTCACAATAAACTGAGTAATTATTTGCATTACTTAACATGTACTCTTCGTATCATCAAAACCAGATAATAAACTCTTTGAGGGCAAGGGACCCTCTACTTGTATCCCTGATGTTTAAAAAGTATTCTCTGAATAAAAAGCACATAGTGGCTGCTGTTGGACCCTGAGCTGTGTCAGATCCCTTAATTGTTGCTCCAGGTTCTTTCAGGTCTGTGTGTCTGTTATTCTCAGCACTCCACTAGGAGGAACTGTCAGAATTCTTGCAGGACAGGAAAAGGAGGGGACATCTCAACATGGAAAAACTCTGCAACGAAAATGAAGGAATGCCTGAGAACCAAGGAAAGATGGAAAACTAAGAAGAGACACAGGATGTGGGAAATCTTGTACTTTCAGAGTACAAGCCAGAAATAACTTATACTCTGGAAGACAAGGAAACGTTAGAAAATGAGGGAAAGATAGAAAACAAGGAAAACACAAAAGATGGGGAAATACTTAATGATAAAGAAAAGCCAGAGAAGGAGGAAAAGTCAAAAGAAGAGGGAAAGCCAGAGAGCAAGGGAAAACCCAAAAGAAAGAAAACGGGAGAAATGAGGGAAAGCCAGTAAGTGAGGGAAAGCCAAAAGGAAAACCAGCCAGCGAATCAAGGGCTGCAGGGAAGGGCCCAGGCTGGGGATGACATACTCAGGAAAGCCAAAAGAAAAACCAACAAAGGGCCGGCTCAGTGCCTCAAGAAATACAAGGAGGCCATACATGATATGCATTTGAGCAATGAAGAGATGGTAAGAGAATTTGACGAGATGGCTAGGGTAAAGAAGGAGGTGGAGAAAACCAGAAAGAAATTGCGGCGGGGGGCGATATGTGGATGCAAGTTTACAGGACCCTTTCCACCCTATGGCCCAAGGGACTCAGGGGTGGCTACAGGGCCCCACAACCGGTCTTTGAAGACATTCCTTTTGTGTAGTGCCTGGCCAGGCATTTGCCAGCGCCTGGGCTTTAACCATATTGCTAATTCTTTGCTTTGTCACTCTCGTTATCCATCTGCAGGCTTCTGTGTTTCAGTAGCAGATTTTCATCCATTGCATGGAAAAACGTTTATGGTGCATTGTAAAGTTAGAAAGAAAAGTTTGCACAACCATTAAAAAAAAAAAAGCACATAGCAAATTGTTATTGGAACCCTATTTGACACATAATATTGCATATCACATGACACATTCCTTCAAGTTACAAGATCTTAATGGTTTAAGTATAATGAGGGAGAGAGGTGGAAAATCTAAGTGTATTTTGAAAATAATGTGTTGCAACTTCATATGACGGTGTATAACCAAGGCAAACGAGACTAAACTTCGGCGGGGGTAGAGGACATATCTTTGCTACGTTATTGTGACCTACTGGCTGCTAGAATGATGTACACAAACTGCTCACATTAAAGTAAAAGTAGTTACACACGTGTCACACAAGGGGTTTACCTTATAAGCTGTAGATCAAAATTCCTTGGCAACGTTTCTGTAAGGCAGAAAGTTATGTTCTTAATGCTACTCTATCAAGAACACGAAAGTTAACACAAGAAACTTTTGGGCAACAGTTTTTACTGTTCAAGTCTGCAAGCCATGCTGGTGCTCAAAACACAGACAGTACCTTCCACCTCAATTACGAACTCTCGGCTCACTGCGCTGCTCACGTGCTACTCTCTGGGCCAGCTTGAGGCACGTGACACAGCTCGTAGGCCCCCTCCTCTCATCTGTGACATCCCCAAAGGTGTCTGATTATTTTCTTTCCTTTAAACCTTAAACTTAAAGTTTAAAGAAAGCTGGCTCCAATATCTAATGAAAGAGAGAAGACAAGAATTATCTTTTCTGCTTTCATTCCTAAGTTTTTCCTCTTCTTTGCGAGCCATCCTACGGCACTACGTCTCCTTTATTGGTCGGGCGTTTTCCTGGGCAGCTCTCCTGCTCGATCCGGGTCTTTCCGAACAGTAGGCGCTAGCAGTGTGCGTCTCTGTCCGCCGCCGTGTCCCTGCTCTGCTCTAGCCAGTCTACTTTAGGGCCTGCGGCCGCGATGTCCTTCCCCCGCAGTGCCCTGTTGTGGGCTCGGCTCCCGGTGGGGCGCCACGCTGGCCACTGGGCAGCGGCCTGCTCTGCCTTTCGGCCCCACGTTGGGCTCTATCCTGGGTCTCTGGGGCGCGCTCCTGCCGTTGCCTCCGCCTCCTCCTCTGCCTCAGGGGGTTCCAAATCCCCGAACACGTCCTTGTTCGTGCCGCTGACTGTGAAACCTCAGGGCCCCAGCGCGGATGGCGATGTCGGGGCCGAACTAACCCGCCCCTTGGACAAGAGTGAGTGCAGGAGCTAGCGAGGGCGGCGAGGTGGTGTCTTTAGATCCCAGGGACGGCCGTGAGGAAGCTGCACCCCTTTATCCTGGAGACCCTTCGAGTGTTGTTATCGTGGTTGCCAGTGTCTACCTTCCTCGCTGGTTTGTAAGCCCCTTAGGGCTTGGGCCTGTGTCTGATTGATTCTTTAATGTGCTGCCCAGAAGTGGCCTTTTCCTTTTCACTCTCTTTTCAGTGCTTTAAACCCTCATGTGATGGGACGATTTACCCATTTTGAGTCTTTAGGTGTACGACTGATCTTTTTAGCATCCTTCTTTGTTCCTCCTCCGCTGCTCAGAACTATAGTCTCCAAGGGGCAACGAAATGGGCAGTGAAAAGCCAGAGGAGGACTTCTTCCAGTATTCTTTGTCATTGACTGGGCACTCACGCAAACCAGACACTGTGTTAGGCTATACGGTGGTTGTCAAGAGGAACCGGACTCAGATCCAGATCTCTTGTACTCCAGAAGCTTACAGTGAGTGCCGTGGGGAGGAAGGACATAAGGATAACCAATTGTTATACAAAGTAGAGGATGATAAGGGTGTCCTTGCCGAGGGTGGTAAGCACCATGATCATCCGAGACTCCAGAAAGAAAGGACTGGCTTAGCATCAGCAAGTGGCGGTGGGTTTTGTCCCCAAAACTCACACTGAGTGGACTTGACAGGGAGGCGTGTTAATGTTTACAAGGAGAATTTAGGATTAAAGGGCTGTACTTCTTTAGTGTTTGGGTGTTTAGGGAGTTGAGGCAGTTTCCTCTGACCAAATGAAGCTCTGGGAGGGCTGAAGGAGTGCTATAGCTTCACCTGGCACTCTCCCCTTCTCTAGGCATTTCAGTTCAACAAGCAACATTGGTGCCTCCTGTTTTAACGCTAAAATATGTAGACTACAACATCCTATGGGTCAAATCTTGTTTTTCAGGGCAGAAGTACAATACTTTCACTAAAAATGTGATGGAGCTCTCACTGTATATTATTTTTTAACCAATTCTTCCAAGCCACTGTTAAGCAAAACCTTTCACTTTTCTTGGAGTTGGGGGCAATATTATTTTGATAACTTTAATAGTGTATTTATATATTACTATTTATTGTTTACTTTACAGTTGTGATAAAACTACAATATAAAATTTACTATCTTAACCATTTTCAGGGGTACAGTTCAGTAGTGTTAAGTGTATTTACATTGTTGTGAAACACATGTCCAGAACTTTTTCATCTTGCAAAACAAGCTCTAAACCCATTAAAAAAAAACAATTTCCCCATTTACTTTACTTTTTTAAAGATAAAGTAATTTGTGTGAGATAATTTGACATATTTATTAGATTTAAATACAGAAAATTCCTTATTTTGTGCAGTCATTCCAATTTGCCTGAAAGGATAAATGTTATTAATGCTTCTAGTAAGGAGATAGAATGAAGATTGTCAGCACCAGGTATTCTTCTGATGGAGAATCCTTAGATACTCCCCAGAGTCAGTATTTACTAGGTGATTTTTCATTTCCTTTGGTTAGGATTGGTTTAGACATTGAACTTACTAAATTATTTTTCATTATTGCAAGAGGGGCTACAGAGAACAATGAATTACTATAATCCTATATAGCCACATGGTTCAGGTATCAGATTTTCACATAAGATTTTGAGACAAGAAGCTGTCACCTCTCAATCTCTTGCCTGCTCTTCACCCCAAAAGTTGGTGTGCTTCAGGGCTGTGTCTGATGTCACCGCTGTCTTAATCTGCGTTCTCTCTCCTTTTCCCTGAAGTAAGTATTCCTTTTAGATCTTTGTCTCTAGCCCGGACCCCTCTCACTCCCCCTAGATCTGTATATCTAGCTGCCTACAGTTATCTCCACTTGGATTTCTTACATGCACTTGACCTTTGCATGTCCAAGACAAGTTATCTGCCCCTCAACCTGCTCCTTCTCCAGGTGCTGCTGTCAAACACCTGGTAATCTTGGTTCTTCCCTTACTTTGTCCCCTACACTAACAATCAGAAAGTCTAGTTGACAAGTCTTGTTGATTTTACCTCATAAATATTTATTGAATTAATTCACTTCCCTCTTCCACTGCAGCCATCCTAGCCTAAATTAACAGCTTCTGGCTTTTGGTGGGACTGTTGAAATAGCCCTCAGATGTCTCCTTGAACACCTTTGGTCTCTCTAATCCATTCTCTACCTGCAGTCAAAATGTTCTTTTCAAAAGATCTAATCACGTTTCTCCCCTGCAAACAATTGTTTAATGTTTTTCCGTTGTCCCTGGTTTAAAAAAGTCATCACACTTATGTGGACTGGAAGGCTCTACCTGATTTGGCCTGGGTACCTCTCCAGCTTCTTTGCATGCTGCTCTCCATATTTCAGCCATATTGATGAAATGTATACTTTTGCTCTAGGACCTTTTAAAGATGCTACTCTCTCAGCCTAGAATATTCCTGTGGTTCCTTCATTTTTTTAAAAAATAGCAATGGCTAATATTGAGTGTTTGCTAGACAGATACCATTCTAAGCATGTGACTCATTAAATCTTCTAATAACCCTATGAGGTAGACACTGCCTTTATCCCCCCAGCAAATACTTATTGAATGTCTGTTATGTCCCAAACACTGTTCTAGTCACACAGTAGGTGCTCAGTATATACATACGTAATTTTTTTTTCCTGGTTGATTGTAACATATTTAGCCATGTGGATGTAGAGCAACTATAAGTAGAAAGATGGTGCATGTTTGTGATAGCCATGCAGCACTTAAGTGCCTGGCCCGATTTACAATTTACTTACTTTTTCTCCATTTCCTAATTAGTAAAATGAGAATAATATATTCTCTGCTTACATCTCTGGATTGTGAAAATTATAACGTGTTTGGCAAAGCTCTTTGAAAAGTGTAAAGGGATGAATAAATAAATGTAAACTAGCATTTGTACTAAATATTTGCTATATGAAAAATGGAATTAAAAAGTTTTGGGGTTGTCACCTTGCAGTAGAATCTGTGATGTGTGGAAACTGGGAAAACTATTCCTCAAGGAGCCCGAATAACCTACCTTACTTATATAGGTTGATGTGGGACTTATATAAGGATCTATATAAGTCCATAATACCTGGACTTATATAGGATATAGGTTGCTGTGAAGATTTAACAAAATTATGTATTTTTAGGGTATGGGATAAAAAAGGGACTTTTTTCTAAGTCTCTCTTTCTTTAGGCTGTCAAGAGCTGGTGTAAAATTCCTCAGATATATTTCTACTCATGCTCAGCTGGCTCCACCAGAGCAGTTTTTAAGTCTTTTGAGCACTCTTATGAATATTTAAGTGTTTAGAAGTTCCAGCAATGAAGTACAGCTGCTTTTGATAGCAGAGTGGCCTTCCTCTTTCTGAGAAAGTTGACTAAGCTGGAAGCTTTGGGAGGTCTCAGGTGGAGCAGTGAAGGAGGAGAGTAGCACCCAAGCATTGAGCTAGGTGAGCTCTTGCTGACCATGGGTGACAGATGTACTTCCAGAGCATGATTTCTTTGTTATTTTTGATTCATCACTAGCGTGTTTGTAGGAGGTGGGAGCAACAAATGATATTCATGGCAGATTTTATTAGAAGTTGTGACTCTGGGGGAAAGTATCAGATTAGTTGAGGTAGGTGGTGGTAATTTCGTCATAGATTCTAGTGCTAGTAGTTGGGTAGGTGCAGATTGGAATTTGGATTCGTAGAGCTGTGGCAAGAGGGTTGAAGCCACTTACCTCTCTTTTAGTAGAGTGAACTGGAGTCAGAGTTTTGGGGAAGCCTGCTTGTCAAAACACCTGGACTGTGTGTTCTGGCATATGACTTGTGAAGTACAGAATTAGGGTGTAGTGCTAAGGGGGTCATGATTATGGAGATAGGCCCTGTATAGACTATTAGGCTCTTTAATGACTAGAGCACATCTAGCTTCCTGGATGAGAATCGTGCTGTTGGTTGCAAGAGGAACCTTATGAAAGAGCAGAGGCTTAATGAAGTCATTGTAATTTGTTGTAAATTTATCAGATACAGACTCATTTGCAGGTATAGGGAATTAGCCGAGGCTTCTCAGTCTTAATGCTTCTGTCACACCCATCACCTGAGCTAGATGCAGAAAGCTCAGAGGCATTTGTTCTAATGCAGCTATCTGCTGCAGTAGTGGCAGTGTTAGTAAATCTAGTACCACTTTTTATAATTCTCTTTGTGATGATATGAAAGGTTCAGCATGAGTTCCTATCACTACTGGAACCATATTCTGGAACGTCTTAATATTCAACGACAAGGAAGTAATATGCGTTATGTGCCATTGAGTTAGCTCTCACTCCTGGCAACCCTGTGATTAAATGATGTCCACAATGTCCTGTCCTCAACAGTCCTGCTCAGCTCCTGTAGACTCATGTCTATGGCTTCTTTTATGGTGTCAGTCCATTTCATATTTGGTTTTCCTCTTTTTCTGCTGCCTTTTATTTTTTCCAGCATTATTGTCTTTTCCAACAAGCTGTGCCTTTTCATGATCTGCCAAAATAAGACAGCTTTAGTTTTGTCATTTTTGCCTCCAGTGATGTTTCAGGCTTAATTTGCTCTAGGAACCCACTTGTTTGTCTTTATAGTGGTCCAGGGTATCTGTAGTGCTCACCTCCAACACCATACTTCAGATGTTTCATTTTTTTTCCTATTGGCATTCTGCACAGTCCAACTTTTGCATCCGTACGTAGTAGTTGGGAATATGAGGATGTGGACGATCTTAGCCTGGGTCTCAAATGACACATCCTTGCTCTTGGTGATCTTTTGGAATTCTTCCATTGCTACTCATCCAATTCTCTACCTTCTCTTGATTTCTTGGCTGCTGTTTCCATTTGAATTGATGACTGAACCAAAGAAAGCGAAATCTTTAACAATTTTAATGTCTTCATTGTGCTAAAGTTGTGTATTTCCTACCCCTTGGATACTACAATTTGTATTAATAAAGGGTAGTAAAACTAGTTGTAGTATTAAAGGGGTAGGAACTAAATGCTAAGTGGTCTTTGATACAATCTCTTCAGGATTTATTCTGCCTTTTTGGATCCTAGAGATTTTCTAACCTATTCTGATCACTTCTCTCCACCTGTGTTTCCACTGTGGCTTTGGCCTTTCAATTCTATTAGGAAGAGGTTGAATTGCATACCTTCCCATCTGCTTTTCCAACCCTCAAGCGAGCATGTAGCTTCGATGTATTGAGATGGAATTCTAGTTAATTACTAATGAGTACAGTGAAATAAGTGATTAAAACATTTTCTTAAAAATGAGTAAATCATAAGGTTTAAGCAGTCCCAAGCCAGTAGTAATAGCTACTTTGTTCTTCATCAGGATGTAAGTGGAGTAAAGTGGATCATTATTTTTGCGTAAAGACTCTTGTGAGGTACAGTTATATTTTAGAAAAGAACCGATTCTGGTAGATTGTCTTGATCATTTTGTATTCTCTTCAAAAGAATATGGAATCATTTAAAACACAATGCAACTGGCTTAGAGTTTATAGTGGGCCTTTTAGTTTCAGCAAATGTGGTTTTGAATCCCAACACAGACATTAAATCCCAGGCTCCCATTGCAGGAAGTTGGAAGAAAGCTATTACCTGGTTAAAAGTTGTAGTGACTGAGTATTTCTACTATGCTGGAAATCTAGAGAGTGTCTGTTTTAATCACTGTTGGTTTTAATGAGAAGTAAAAAAAAAAAAAAAAAAAAAAATTCAGGTCATTCTGTTAACAGCAAAATGTTAAAGGCTTATTTTTTATGAAAAATACACCTGTTTACATATACTTCTGTAGTAGATTAAACTTTCTACTATTTCTATTGTGTCCATGTTTTTGCAGTTATCTTTTAAAAAATGATAGCAGATTTTTAGAAAATGTCCTTGTAGATAAAATAAAGTATTGGTACAGAGAAACCTCACTTTTTTTATATGGACAATATTCATTTTTTAAAACAGCTTTAAAATATTTACATACCATAAAGTTCATCCATTTAAAGTGTATAATTTAATGGTATATTTGGAGGGTTGTACAACCATCACCATAATCTAATTATAGAACATTTTCATCACCTCAAAAAGAATCTCATATCCAGTAGCAATCACTTCCCATTCTCCTAGTCCCCAGGTCCCTCTGCCTAGCCTATGGCACACTAGTCAACATTGTTTCTGTTTGGATATTTTATATAAACGGATACAACAACATGTGGTATTTCCTGACTAGTTTCACTTAACATGAGGAGCCTCATATTTTTTAAGCATTTTCAATTGAGTAAAGTATGATTCTTGCATAACACTTGAGTGTTAGTTATAAAAAAAAAAGGGTTAATTCTAAATAATTTGATGTCTTCACTTTGTATTGAGTTTATAGGTCAGCAGAATTTCCCCCAAGCAATTGCATGTGCTTTATTCCAGTCTTTTATTTGTCACTGATTTTTCCATTATTGCTGCAAAGAAACTGTTGCCCCCAGTGGGTACAAAGTAACAGAAACCCAGAAATATCAGATAACTGCCTGCGATAGATATATATGTATCATATTTAGTTGTGGGCAAATATAATGGCTAAACCAGAGATTTTGAAATTCTCTCATTCTGCAGAACAAATTTTTGTTAGTGGGATGCTTTATTCAGACTTAATACCTTCAGTGAGTGTTGTGTGTATTCTGGCTATTTGAAAATGCAGTTGGTTATTTTTGTGGGAGGTAGAGATATAGGCCACTTGGCCTTTCTGTTTCATGAGCAAAGAATATATCTTCAATTTTAGCCTACTTTCTCAGAAATGTAGAGTGTGTGGCTGAAATGTTTATCTCTACAGAATAATGCAGTAGTATTTTAACATGTTTAATGGTAATGTAATCTCAGCTTGATTAATTTAAAATATTTTCACTTATAAAATTATTGATTCATGTTACTTTCACAGACATCTAATTCAACCTCCCCTGTAGCACTGTAATTTTTCTGCCGTCATCCTTGAAATATAGTCATTTAAGCCTTGCTTGAGTCCTTTCAGCGACATGGAGCTGGCACTTTTGTGAGGCAACCCCTTTTTATTGTTCTAAATTGTTAGGAAGTTCTTGTATAAATTCCACTGAAGTCTGCTTCCTTCATTTCCGTACTGACTTAAATTATGCCATCTAGAATGAGATAAGTGTAATCTTTTCTCCCTAAAATCATCTCCAAATTAAAGAACATTTCTGGCTCCTTTAGTCATTTGCATAAAAGCATAATGATCTGGTCCTTGCAGTATTGGTTGTCTTTCTAGATACTTTTAGTTGCTCACTATTAGATGTTCAGAATGGTTGTAAGTAAAAACAACATGGTTATCTACAAGTGGCCTGACAGAGGCTAGGGTCAGTGTCTAATCTGAAGCACCTTGCTTATTCCTCTGCAGTATAATAGGAATATTGTTTGACTTTATAATTTTTCTAGGCACTTTATTTCACTATTAAACTATAAAGAGCTTGTGGTTAACTAAAACCTTTTAAGTTCTTGCAACGCTCAGTAGACTGCTGTCTTGGGTGCTATGTTTTTGGGGCATTTCTCTATGTGGAAAACAAATGTTAAACAAATGTTAAGCTTTGATATCTTTCTTCCAGATGAAGTAAAGAAGATCTTAGACAAATTTTACAAGAGGAAAGAAATTCAGAAACTGAGCGCCGACTATGGACTTGATGGTAAGGCTAATAACATTCCATTAGAGATATTTTATTACATCTTAGATTACAGCTTTGTCAGTACTGTGTGACACCTCCTGTAGATTACAGCTTTGTCAGTACTGTGTGACACCTCCTGAAGCCTGGACATAATCTGGAGGATGTCTTAGACCTTTACTTCTCCCTGGGCAGGAGATCGGCAAGATGTACCTGGTGAGCCACACACACAGCAAAGCAGCTGTGTGTTCAGCTTTCCTCCATGTTGTGCTAGGATTTTAGTTTTAACCCAGATCATAATAAACCAGCTGTACTACCAAAACAAGAACAAACACTTTGATGAGTTAGAGTGATGTGTATATGTACTTTTTAAAAAGAGAAATGAAATGAAAACTAACCCCTGCCTATTTTGATTTTGTTTCTTGCAGCTCGCCTCTTCCACCAGGCTTTCATAAGCTTTAGAAATTATATCATGCAGTCTCATTCCCTGGATGTGGACATTCACATTATTTTGAATGATATTTGCTTCAGTGCAGGTAAGTGTTTATACTTTTAAAAATCCTGTTGAATATACTTTCTGTTTCTTCCCATGGTTCATGTTCATTTCTCAGGGCTTATTTGTTTTAAAATAGACCCCATTACCATTCTCTGTAAATAATTCAGTGCTTGCATAGGAGGCTGTCTGTGCCCTTTTGTTTTTATATTTGGTCCCTGAGCTAGTTATTAAATCACCCATATGTCTTAGACTGGAGGTAGAGTTGATCTATCACTATCTGCTCTTCACTATCTGTTAATATAGACCACAGTGAAATGAACTTTCATACAAGATAGAATTAATGCATAGCAGATTCCATCTGTTTCGCCACTGGCTTCTTTCTTCCTCATATCAGGAGAGTTCTTGCCATAAAAGAAGAAAATGTAAGGACATCGTTATTTTGTTCCCATAGGCAGCTTGGCTTTGGTTATATATTTTAAATGCATTTGACTATTAGACCTTTATGTTGTGTCAAACGCTGAGGTAGAACCTGGATACAAAGCATAATGGGATGCAGCTCCATCTTCCTCAGAGCCACTAAGATGTGGAGACATCTTACTGAGGAATTAGTTTACTTTCATACTTTGTCTTGCAGTGATTTCTAGTTTAAAAAATGTTTGCATCAGTAGTTCTCTTCAGTAACGACAGGCCTTCTCTCTAATGTATATTTGCAGGTTCTTTATTTTTAATTTAACTTTCAGCAATGCTGATCTTTACCTGTTTGAGTTGGAGGACTAGAACATGGTGTTTGGCAGCCAGTTTTCTGTTTTCCTAGAAAATATAAGTGAAATTAGGAGGCACATGTAAGACAAAGCAGAATCTCAGAAAAAGGTAGAGTTCCGTGCTCCAGGGTTTTTTGTTTTGTTTTTTTTTTTTGTTTGTTTTTGTTTTTGTTTTTATCTTGGCGATGTTTGCCTAACTTAGCTCATTGTTTTGTTTTGTTTTTTGTTTTTTTTTTGTTTTTCTCCTGGCGATATTTGCCTAACTTAGCTCTCTAAGAAAAAAGTTTCACTAAGTTTAGCTATGGATAACATGTAGATTGCACATATTAATGCAGTGTTTTATTTTCCAGCTCATGTGGATGATTTATTTCCATTTTTCTTGAGACATGCAAAACAGATATTTCCTGTGTTGGAATGTAAGGATGATCTACGTAAAATCAGTGACTTAAGGATACCACCTAATTGGTTAGTTTCTTCATTCGTAGATTTGAAATTTTAAGTTTTTAATCTTGGGAGTTTAATGATTATTATTTTTTTTTTTATGCTGGATGATAAATCGTAAAGAGTGTAGATTGTATTTTTTTCCCTAGAAAAACAGGCAGTTAACTCAGGCAGGCAGTTAACTGGTGTTTTCTCTCTATCCTGATCCAGCTTGGTTTTAGATTTTATTACAACAGATCTAGAGTAGCCCTTACTTTAGGGGTGTTGTCCTTATAATTCAGGTGTGGCCTTTCTGGTGTCTCAGCTGAATGCCTGGGGTGTTAATGAGCTCTCTCACCACCACCATGGCTGGAACTCCAGCATCTCCTAGCACTTTGCCACCTCATTGAGACTTTCTGTTCAAACCCTTAGCAAGCTAGTTTCTGCTAGGCTCTGTACATGTTTAGCCCAGCCCTTGGCCAACGACCCACAGGGAACTCCTATATAGACGTCAAGGCTTCCCCTCCACTGCAGCCTTTCTTCTTTTCCACACTCTGTCCTTTAAGTTCCAGCTGCTTCAGCAACTCTCAACTTGATCTCTGCTGCTCAGCTCAGTGGGACTATAGTACTTTGCTTGGATTCCACCTTCCCTTAAAGTAGGGCTCAGGTGTTCTCTTTCAGGGCCGGTAGTTCTGCACTACCTGTCGTCATGTACCCAAGCAGCTACTGCATGTATTTTGTCCAGTTTTGTACTTGTTTATGGTGGGAAGGCAAGTCTATCATGGCCAGAAGCAGAAGACGAGGTCATTATGTTGTATGTGTTGAAATTCAGGAGCCTGGGAATACTCATTTATAGGATCATGTGTTTAGAGCTATGGACATGATGTGAACATATTTATGGAGCTGATAGCAGTTTAAACTTATTTTAAGTAACTGAGGAAAAGGGATTTGCACAATGGCAAAAATATCCAAGAAATTAATTTGCATTCAGATTTTTCTGTCCTCTAGTTTGTAAATGTCATTCTTGGAAAGCAGTTGTTACTTTAGCGTGGATATGATACTTGTCATTTAATTAAGTTTTTCAAAGATGTTATCTTGCGAACGTTAGGATGTTTCATTGGAATTTTTTTCAATTGATAACTTTGCCAAGATAGATTTTGAGGTTATTGAGATTAAGCTGTTTACCTGCTCATCTTTTAGGTACCAAGAAGCCAGAGCCATACAGCGGAAGATAATTTTCCATTCGGGCCCCACAAACAGTGGAAAGACTTATCATGCAATCCAGAAATACTTGTCAGCAAAATCTGGAGTGTATTGTGGCCCTTTAAAATTACTGGCACATGAGATCTTCGAAAAGAGTAATGCTGCTGTCAGTGTATTACCACATACTCACTCTTTTTCTTGTTAATTTTGTGGGGGAGGTGGATCCGAGTGAAGATGGGAGGGAGGAAAGGGCATATGTAGTAATTTACCAATAACAAAAATTGCTGTATTGCACCTAAGAAACCATCAATTGTAAGATATACCATTATTTTATGCACAACTGAGAAAGAAAAAGATACTGCCAACTGGACTCTGACATGCCATCAATTGTTAAGATGTATTCTAAAAATGTGTGTATTAGAATGAATCAAATACAGTGATATAGAATATTTCACATATACAGATATATGCAAGGAATAATAAAAATAACTTGGACCTACTACCACACTCCCATCAGATTCTAACATTTTGCTATCCTTGTTTTATTTGCCTTTTAAATAAATAAAATATTTTTGATATAGTTGAACCCCTCCTTTGCCTCCTCAGAGTTAACCAGTATTCTGTTATGATATTTAATTTACCTTTTTTTTTAGATTAGACCTTTGATTCTATCAACTAGAACTAATGATAAAGACCAACACCACCTTTTCAAACCTGAAAAGGACTGAATGCCTGTGGTCTGAAGCATCATTTTTCTAAACAGTTTAGGATAAAATTTGGTTCATTGTCTTATTAGGACTTTATAATGTGAGATTAACCAGTTTTGGTAGATAATTTGCATTCTCTCTGTTTTGTTCTGAATAATTTGTATAATTTGCATACATACTTATATAATTGCCTCTTTATCCATACTTAAAATATTTCCTCAGAATAAAGACTTTCTTTTACATAAACACAGCATATTTATCTAAGGGACATTTAACATCGATAGAATACAAATATTTAATCCATGGTCTATATTCAAATTTTGTCAGTTCAATAACATCACTCCCCATTCCCCTTTCTCCTTCTCCTTCCTCCCCACCCCTAACCCTGATTCTGTACAGGGTCTCACACTATTTTTGTTGTCATGTCTCTAGTTTCCATGAATCTGGGACAATTTCTTAGTCTTCCTTTGTCTTTCATAACCTTTACATTTTGGAAAACTACTACAGGTCAGTTGTAAACTGTTACTCAGTTTGGATATGTCTGATATTTTCTGTTGATTAGGTTCAGGCCACTAGGGAGACCAGCTATCTCTGCTTGCCTGGATTTTCCAAGATTTAGCACCAAAAGTCCTTTGTCCTGGGGAACCCCTCAGCGCTGGATGAACCGGGGTGGTCGATCACTCTAATATAGCATTGGTGTTGGTCTCTCTCAAGGAATTATGTTAGGAAGACTTTACATTCTTAAATTTTATGTATAATGTTCTTGAATATGGAAACAATTCATGTTCATTTTATTTTAATAAACTGAAATAGTGTAGAAATGTACAGAGTTAAAAAGTAAAACTGCTATAATTTCTTATGCTTTTGTTACCTGAGAATTTAGCTCATTTAAGATGTTTCCAAGTTTATGTAGGTTATGTAAGAGACTAGCTTTTATATCTTATGAAAAAAATGTTTTAAGGATTGGGAATATTTAGTTTTAGCTATTAGACATACATTTGATGGTAATGGAGAGAATACTCTATTAAATATCCGAAACTTCTTTTTTTCTATTGTTTTCAAGGTGAAAATAATTCTAGCTTGCTTTTTTTCATCCTAGGGTGTGCCATGTGACTTGGTGACAGGTGAAGAACGTGTGACAATAGAGCTAAATGGGAAACAGGCGGCCCATGTTGCTTGTACCGTTGAGATGTGCAGTGTCACAACTCCTTGTATGTATACACCATTTAAAAAACTTTATGGTTTAGTATTTTTTTATTTTAAAATACTGATAAACATGAAATGTTTTATATTGTGAAAAAACTTTTTAAAGTTTGTTTGTTTGTTTATTTATTTATTTTATGGTGACATTGATTAACGAAATCCAGTAAGTTTCATCTGTACACTTTAGAAAAAACTTTTAAATTGAGACATAGAATAAAATAGTTCAACAGATACCTAGTACCAACCATCACTAATAAAGGCCCAGAACTCTCTGTCATGTTTGCTTTTGATTGTTCTTTTCCTTTTCCTCTTATAAGGACTAAAATGTTAACAAGTATAAGGTATACCTTGTACCTCAGTTCAATTCCTTCCCCCTTCTTTTGATCCAGCTGCTATCAAGTATTTGGTGTAAATCTTTCCTGTCTTTTTTATATCACTGATCTATATATTATTTATCAATGCTATATAGATTGTGTGTTTTAAAACATGTCATTATCATATTGTATTATTGTTCCACATTTGCTTTTTTATTCTATACTTTTTAGATCTAGTCTTGTTATATATATATATAATCATATGTATACATATATAATTATATATATATATAAGTACATATATCAAGTTTACTCATTTAAACTGTTACATAGTATTCCATCTTATGATTAAAAGTATTCATTCTTCTATTAAAGGACATTTAGGTTGTTTAAAGTGTTTCATTATTACATGTAGAACTGCAGTAAACTTCTAGTTGTTTTAAAAATATTTTAAATGAATATTAACTAATTACATAAAAGTAAATGCAAAGGAGAAGGAAAAAAATAACAGACTCTCCCAATCCTACCCATTCAGAATCAATGTGTTAACCTCGTGATGTATATTTTTCAGATTTTTTTCTGAGTTTATATTTGTATTATGCATGCATATACTTATGTGTAGGTGTGTATATTAAATAAAATAAGAGTAATACATTATGTACTATTATGTATTAGAGCACTTTATGTACTATTTTGTAGTTTGCTTTTTTCATTTTAATAATCTTAACTTTCTGAGTAAAAGGATAGTTTGTTTTAAATTAATTCATTATAAAAGTAATTCATTATAAAAATTTAAATAGCACATAAGTTTATAAAATCAAAATTCCCTCTTCTACTCTCTCTTTTCTAATCTTGTTTGCATATACCCAGATGTGATAAGTAATTTTTAATCTGATGGGTTTTCAGTATAAAATTAACTTTCTTTTGTTTCCTAAGTATCATTGTGGGCATATTAAATTTTTAAAATTTAATGTGCTCTTCTCAACTCTTTGTTATTTTAGGAAGAATATTAAAATATGATTTGTATGACTTAAATTAGAATAAAATAATATAGTTGGAAGTATTTTGACATTAGAAAATAAAATGAGGCACTAATTTTTGTCATAGTGATGAGCTTAAAACCCCTAAGAATGAGTATAGTTGAAGCTCAGGGAATTACACTGTCCACTCTACTTTCTGCTCCTGGCACCCATCTGGGTTCCTGTGGTAGAGCTGCGTCATTTACTGCAGGGTTATCTACTCCTGGTTTTTGAAAGCCTAGATACTTTCTTTTTTGACTGCCATGTAGGCGTGTTAGTTGATATTAGGCAGATTCTTCAGGCAGCCTCTGAGATTGCAGAAAATAAATGAACCTGTTTAATTTGGGAGGCAGTGCAATAGAATGATTAAGAGTATGGACTTTGGAGCTAGATGGCCTGGGTTTGAATTTCATGTTTTTTGATCTTCACACTTAACCGCATATACTGTGTAAGCGTGTGCCAGTGACTTAAATTCTCTGGGCCTCAGTTTATTCTTCTGTAAAATGGAGATGGTGATGACTTTCCTCATACGTTTGTTGTGAGGATTAAATGAGTCAAAATCGTAAAGCACCTAGAATAAGATTGCCAGAAAAGAAGCACTTAATGATCAATGATGATGATTATGGTGGTGATGAAAGCTTGAAATTTGGTGTTGTAATTTGTTTATAATACTGTTTATGTAGATCATATTGCTGATGATAGCTTTTTATTTTAAGATGAAGTGGCTGTGATTGATGAAATTCAAATGATTAAAGACCCAGCCAGAGGATGGGCCTGGACCAGAGCACTTCTAGGTTAGTGGTCTTACTGCTGTAAACCTGTACTTTGTGACATCTGTACTGAGTTGCATTTATCTGCTTGACCTTGCCAAGTAGAGCCAGCTAGATCCTTTCTTTTTGGCACAGCAAACGAAACACTCAGCTAAGTGTGAGTTTTATTTTCCAGTTATTATTTTAATAATGGGAAGTCCATTTTTCATATTACACAGTTAGCATAACCATTTAATTAAAGTTAAAATTTTTAAATCTCACCATATTAACACAACAGCTATTAAGATGTTGGTGTATTCCATGCAGTCTTTTTTCTTATGCATGTGACTATAAATTTTGTGACTACAAATTTTGTATTTTGCTTTTTTCAGTTGTTTCATACATATTTTTTTGTACCACATATTAATGTTGCATATCCTCTACTGAAGAGCTGTACTATAATTTTTTCCACAGAGTTGACCATTTTCCCCTATTATTAATAATACAGTAAAAATCTTTGTGGCCATAGCTTGCTTATTTATTTATTTTATTGTTTCTTTAGGCTAGGGGCTCCTGGAAGTGGAATTCTTGAGGTCCATGGACATGAATGAATGTTTCTGCTGCTTGATATTGGAGTGAATTTTTGATCAGCATGTTGTAGGCTAGGTGTTTCCAAATTTAGAAACAAATAGCTGAATTCTTTCTTCAAACAAAGAATATTCACTGAAGCCTATAATGTAAAATAGATGAAAGTGGATTTGCTCAGGGATAAGGAGCTTTTCCTTCTACTACCCAGCCTCTAGCCTCTTAGGCACCTCATTGATTCCATGGAGTCTAATTTGAAAAACACAAGTATAAGACTGATGTTCAGTACTAACCATACAATGCCAGATTCTAGTCCTGGCTGGCATCACCCTCTAGTAGACCGAAAACCTTGGCCAAAGCAATTTAAAAGCCCTGAGATTTATAAAAATGGAGATAATCTGTGCCCATTAGAAGAAGGTGATTGTTTTGAGGTTTAAATCAGAGATAATATTTATGAAAACCCTTGGTAAAATTATAAAGCGATAGGTAAATAGTTGTAAAGCAAAATATTTTTGCTATGTAAAGTGTTGCATATTTAATTTTATATCTTTAAATTTTAAAAGTTGTGATTTTCCATTTAACAGGACTCTGTGCTAAAGAAGTCCATTTATGTGGAGAGGCTGCTGCTATTGACCTGGTTACTGAGCTTATGTACACCACTGGGGAGGAAGTAGAGGTACTAGATAATATGCATTGTTCTCAAGATGGCCTAGCAAATAGCCCAGAGTACCAAGTCACTGGCTTCATTGGCCCCAGACAGTGGCAAAAATCAAAACTTAACTAAAAGGCTTCATTTCCTCGTGGTTAACTAGATCATACATATTTGGTTGAACCTCATGATCTGAAGTTCTGACAGGGTGGCCATCATACCTTGAATCTTCCAAAGTACAGGAGATTCATCATCTTCTCTTGACAAAACGTTCTGGAGTTTAAACAGATCTCTTTAAAATTAAGTAAATCAGAACTGTTGGAAGTTTGAGGCTCAGCAAAAGTTCGTGGTTTTTAAAGTCTCAGATGTCAGATAATTGGGGCCTTTGATATATATCTAATTGCTAGAGATGGTTTGTATCCTTTTTTTCAAATTCTTGGAGTAGGAAGTAACTGGTTTTCTTTTAATACTACTTTTAGTTTTCTTTACCAGAGTTCTATAAGATGAAGAAGTATTTTAAAATTCGTCCTTTACTTTAGTATTCAGCCTTGAGAGAGAGAGAGTGTGTAATGTAGTGGAAGAAATTCTAGGTTCTAGTCTTGACTTTGCTATTATTAGTTTTGTGTTCTTAGACAAATCACAGAAGTCTAGAACTGGAAAAATCCTCATTAGATCTGATCTTTTATTGGGCTCTATTTTACTCTTTCATAAAATGGAAACAACAGTCAGTAACCCTTTTGAACTTACCTAGTTGCTATGAAAATCAAATATAAATGAAAATGCTTTGAAAATTTGTGAAACATTGTTTAATGTTTTATTAATTAAAAAATACCAAATGTTTTCCTGTACTTTCCCTTGAAAAACATTGGAACTTGGTTTTTAGCTACTTTTGAATGCTTTGCAAGTTTTTCACTTAATAAAGTGTGTTATTTTACAATATCATCATGTCTTTATTATAGGTTCGAAACTATAAGAGGCTTACCCCCATTTCTGTGCTGGATCATGCGCTAGAATCTTTAGACAACCTTCGGCCTGGGGACTGCATTGTCTGTTTTAGCAAGAATGATATTTATTCTGTGAGTCGACAAATTGAAATTCGGGGATTGGAGTCAGCTGTTATATATGGCAGTCTCCCACCTGGTAATTACTGGTTTTCATCATGACAGAATATGAAATCTCACTTTTGCCATTTATGTTGAGATACGTATAGAAAACACAGTAAAGGTACTGAATTTTAAGTTGCTTGATATATTGGTAGTTTGTTATAGGTCAGTATAAATTAAATGTTTCTCTAGTTCATCTTAGTGGAGATAGAAGTATTTTATTTATTTCTGGCTCTTACCATTAGACTATAAATGTTGAGCTGATGATTTTCTTACAGAAATGTCATTAAAATATGAACTTGGTAAAATTCTTCAAGTTGTAGTTTTGAAATCTGTTAATATGTGTCCTAGTGTGGTGGGGGTTTGTGTTGCTCTATGTGGGGATATTTAAAGGGATGGAAACAAAGAATAAGTGGTTCCTTGAGGATATAAAGAAATAAGTTTGAAACAATAAGAGTTTTATCTATAAAAATAGAGAGAGTAGGAGGTGAGAGTTTCCAAGATCTGCTTAGTGTGATGTAGTAAAAGATTGAGAATACTGATTTAACATAAATTGTTCTTATTTTAGGGACCAAACTTGCTCAAGCAAAAAAGTTTAATGATCCTGATGATCCATGCAAAATCCTGGTTGCTACAGATGCAATTGGCATGGGACTTAATTTGTAAGTAATTTGTTAACAATTATAGATATTCATTGGGTTAAATGGCATTTAAATAATTTCTAATTGGCATTAGAATGACCAAACACTTTGATTTAGGAAAAGGGGTATTATATAGATCTGAGATTTATCTTGCTTATATCTGTTAAGGGAGTAAAAAGAAAAAATCACATAGCTGAATGCTGCTCCCAGCCACTGCTAACCTGTTATATTACCTCACTTTATTTTCACTTTCTCAGTCAACAAGTGTGTGAGTGCCTATTACACATGTGGGGCTAGCTGTTATCTCTAGGGGTAACCATATTAAGCCTAAATGTTTCTTCCTGGGGAATGAATCAGAAAACTATTTAAAGCTGTTAATAGCAGCCAACTTTTAAAAGCAGCCTGAGAACACTTTATGTTCTTTATTTCTAAAAAAGTTATTTTCCATAGCCTATTGAAGTATAATTTACATACTATACAATTCACCCATTTTAAATGTACAATTTGATAATTTTTAGTAAATTTATATAGTTGTTAAAAAATACTATATATATATATTTTTTTTAATGCCTACAGCACTTGGTATTCCTAGATGGTCTTTCATCCAAGTACCAACCAGGTCCAACCCTGCTTAGCTTCTGAAGATCAGATGAGATCGGGCACGTTCAGGGTGGCATGGCCATAGACAAAAAAATTCTATTTAAAGGGAAGAAAAAGAATTACCAACAAACTTATTTTCCTTATTTTGAAAATGGGGCAAGATTGTAGATAGATCTAAACTGGAATCAGGGTGAGCATTTCTGCAGTGACTCAAATGATGGCGGATTTTGCATACAGCCGACTATGAGATCTTTTACTTCTATTTCAGGAGCATAAGAAGAATTATTTTTTACTCCCTTCTAAAGCCCAGTGTCAATGAAAAGGGAGAGAAGGAAATAGAACCAATCACCACTTCTCAAGCTTTGCAGATTGCTGGAAGAGCTGGTAGATTCAGTTCAAAATATAAAGAAGGAGAGGTTACAACAATGAATCGAGAAGACCTCCGTTTATTAAAGGAAATTTTGAATAAGCCTGTGGATCCTATAAAGGTAAGGTGTAACATGTTAGTTACTTCTCTGTGGAGGACAGTCATTCCTTCCTTCACCCGCCTTCCAAACTCTTGCCTCAAATACCTGGAAACAAATAAATCTTATGCCATGAAAATCATGTCAAGAAAGCCCTACCTTATTGCTTTGGAAAGGGATAGAGAATATCCTTTTCTGGTTGAGAATAGTGTGTAAGTGAAAGATCCATGTTGAACAAATTTAGTAAACCTGATTTTCCTTTAGTTCTTTCTGTAATCTAGCAGTGTTGGAGATAGGGGCACAGTTGTTTCAGGTGAGCATACAGCTATGTTAGCAGACTGAAAAATTGCCAGAAGCTTGGATGTAGGAAAAACTCTTGAATGTGGGGCAAAAACAGCACTAAGCAATACAACTTTGAGCCAATAAGAACAAAATTAAATTTTGATTAGTGTAGTTAATGAGGCAGAAGTGTATATATTTTAAATAAACTAACCGTTAGAATTTAAAGTTGCCTGGAAAATTTACTTAACATGGCTTTTCCATTTTTCAGTGACCCTAGATAAAGGGGAATATAAATGAGATAATGCAAGGAAAAGTTCCTGAGAGAAAGCCATGGTTGATATCATGTTGTAGCTTTTGTTAAGAGTGCAGTTGATGATGACGCACCCTCATTTCTCTCCTGTGTACCTCATTTCTTGAGCTCATACTCTTCCTCCCACCTTGCTCATATCTCTCTCCTTTCTCATTCTCACTTCCTTTCTCTCTTTTCTTTCCAGCTTATACTTACCTGTGGGCATTTCTTAACACTGCAATATACAGTTAAGGAGATAAACTGTCCTCCAGTTTAGACATTTTCTCCTATACTTTATGTATGTATGTATATTTTATTATCCTGGTTAAAGCAGTTGAGTTTTCCTTGTTATTTTTGTTCAGTGGAGAGAATTGAGACCCTGGAAAGCATTTTGGTACCCTAATCAGGTCATAGATTTTAGAAATATAACTAAAATGTAAGTGAAAGATTGAATAATTATGCAGTGAGTATAATTGGTTAGTTTTACTAAATCATCTCATTGTTTTTTCTAACTGCTAATAAATGAGAAAATGATGATGCTTTTCTCTGTTTTACTCAAATTCTCAAGTAGGACTTTATCTTGAAATAATTTAGGAAAACTGGTCCTTTAAAAAAATAAGCTCATTGTTTGTTTTTCCTTTTTCTAAAGGCAGCTGGTCTTCATCCAACTGCTGAACAGATTGAAATGTTTGCCTACCATCTCCCTGATACAACACTTTCTAATCTCATTGTAAGTAGAAACTCACTTTTAAATATCTTTTCTAACAATGTTGATGTGTCAGGCAATTACTGGTTAACCTCATTGGGAATGAATGCATGGTCTATTTTTGTGAAGTTGATATTTATGAAGTTTACCTTGAAAGTGAAAACTTTCTTCTGGGACTTTTGTCTGAGTATTTCAAATTGGGAAAGCTATGGGGGAATCTGTTAGCTTGAGGAGGCAATGAATAAAGCAGGCCTTTCTAGAAGTCCATTATAGATTAAAGAGATTGTCTTTTTTAAAAGACTCAAGTACTTTATTTATGTCCAGTTAGGCAGTCCAGTAATTTAAAATATCTTTCCTTCCCCTGCCTCAGGATATTTTTGTAGACTTTTCACAAGTTGATGGCCAGTATTTTGTCTGCAATATGGATGATTTTAAATTTTCTGCAGAGTTGATCCAGCATATTCCTTTAAGTCTACGGGTGAGGTATGTTTTCTGCACAGCCCCTATTAACAAGAAGCAGCCTTTTGTCTGCTCTTCATTGTTACAGGTAAGCCTTTATTTTTATGATATTTTGAGTTGTTTCAGATTGTTGTATTTTCCCCCAAACAATACTTTGTTACTCATAATAAAACAATTGGAGAATACCCTTTAATATGAGATACTATATAAGAACTTAAATATAAAATGACTCTTTTTCTGAAAAAAGTTTTTTGAGAAAGGGGAACCTTTGCTTTGTATTTGGGTTTATATGGTAGCTTTTGTGAAGAAGGTAAAACAGAAATAAATACAATTTATTTCAAGGGACGGGAATCATTGCCCAATAATAAACTTTTTCCTTATCAGTGTTGGGTAATATTTTTTGGAAAGGAGGGGGGGCATTAGGGGTTTAGTAGTGGCAATAAAACTCAGTTTTCTTAGCTATAAGGTACTGAGCCAGAGATTGCTGTCTTGTATGAATTTGGTATCAAGGGTCCAGTCTTTTTTGTTTTACCTTATTTAAGTAGGGATGCAAATCTCTGACTTCTGAAGATTCACCCAAACAAGAGAGCCAGGGAAGGGTAGTAGAAGCTGAACTTCCAGCTCCTTGCCATGACTTCTCTCCTCTTTGGGCCCTTGCTTGCCCTGTTGTATCTGCTTGGAGTGCTCTCCCCACCCTGCTAAACCCTAAGGTCTCTTAGAATCTTTTCCTGACTCATGGTTGTAGATTTGCTGCCATCTTCTCTATAAACCCTAGTGTTCAGCATATTAGCTCTGTTCTTATCAACTCTAGTTCTAAATTTATTTTTAAATTTAAATACTTTCTCTTTGCACAAAATTAAAACATTACAGATAGTAAATTAGGCTACCACCTCTAATCTCAGTTCTCTGACATAACTATTATCAGTTTGTATCCTTGCAGACTTTTTCGTTGTATTGGCCTACATAAGTATACATATAGAAATTCTGGT
The DNA here is from genome assembly GCF_000325575.1 of Pteropus alecto. Taxonomy (NCBI): domain Eukaryota; kingdom Metazoa; phylum Chordata; class Mammalia; order Chiroptera; family Pteropodidae; genus Pteropus; species Pteropus alecto. The sequence continues at coordinate 14,404,403 of NW_006438113.1, read as the reverse complement.
TTGTTGCGTGGGTGTGTTTTCCCATAAATGTTATAATGAATATTCCGCAACTTGCATTTTTCTTTTTCCTTTAATATGTCTTAGAGGTCTTCCACATCTAGGTATTTTCCTATAAAATATGTTTACTTTGAGCTGGCATTTGTGAGAGAGCTAACTAGCATAAGATTGAAGTTTATAGAACAGAATCTTAATGGCTTTAAACTGAACTGTGTGGAGCTTAAGCCTATGGCCTTGACCCCCTTTATACCATTTTTGATCTATTCTAATGAAGCAGAAGCATTTTACTAAGGAGTAAGGAGCCTCTGAAACAGTTGCTTATGTGTTCTGTTAAAGTTTACAATATGAAATGTAGAGATTTTTTCTTTTTTCTTGATTTCCATCATTACTGAACTATAAAAGAGCTCAGTCCTATTGGTGGCCTCTGATGTCCCTTAGGACAGTGTTTTTGAAATTGTACTCCATGGAGCTCCTTTAAGGCTGTCTGTTGGATGAAGGTATCTGAATGGATGGGCCTCTCTTTCCCCTCTCTGGGCAGCTCTGTACTTAGCTCTTATTGGACTTCACTAGTTGTTTGTGGCCAAAAATATTGAGCCCACTGCGTTTATTAGAGAACTTGTGTTTTTCATGTCCTGCTTAGCAGATTATTGTTGTTGCATTTCCATTCTTCATGGGTATACTACTTGGCATTTATTAAATTTAGCAGAATGTACCCTAGTGAATTTAATAAAATCATACCATTACAGTAGTTCCCCCTTATCCTTGTTTTCACTTTTCCCAGTCTCAGTTACCTGTGATCAACCTTGGTCTGAAAATATTAAATGGAAAATTTCAGAAATAAACAATTCATAAATTTTAAATTGCATGCCTTTCTGAGTAGCATAATGAAATCTTGTGCCATCCTACACTGTCCTGCTCTGTCCTGCCCGGGACGTGAATCATCCCTTTGTCGAGCATATCCATGCTGTATATACTACCTGCCTATTGGAAACTTAGTTGCCATCTTGGTTATCAATATTAAATGGAAAATTTCAGAAATAAACAATTCATAAATTTTAAATTGCATGCCTTTCTGAGTAGCATAATGAAATCTTGTGCCATCCTACACTGTCCTGCTCTGTCCTGCCCGGGACGTGAATCATCCCTTTGTCCAGCATATCCATGCTGTATACACTACCTGCCTATTGGACACTTAGTTGCCATCTTGGTTATCAGGCTAACTGTTGAGGTACTGTAGTGCTTGTAACCCTTGGTTTACTTAATAATGTCCCCAGAGCACAATAGTAGTAATGTTGGCAATTTGGATATGCCAAAGAAAAGCTGTAAAGTACTTCCTTTAAGTGGAAAGGTGAAAGTGCTCAATTTAGTTAAAAAGGAAAAGAAAACATATGCTGAGGTTGCTAAGATCTAAGGTAAGAGTAAAATCTTTTACCTGTGAAATTGAGAAAGAAAAAGAAATTTGTGCTTGTTTGCTGAGAAAGACCACATACATATAACTTTTATTACTGTATATTGTTATAATTGTTATTAGTTATTGTTGTTAATCTCTTATTGTGCCTAATTTATATGTTAAACAGTATCATAGATAATGTATGTTTAGGAAAACCGTGGAATGTATAGGGTTCAGTATTATCCACAGTTCTAGGCATCCACTGTGGGTCTTGGAACATATCCCCCAAGAATAAGGGGGAACTACTGTATTTTACCACAATTAGTCTAAAACTGCCCTCCCTCTGAAGTATTGACCTTAGGTTAAACATTTAGAGATAATTTTCCTTAATTAGGAAATGGACCATTTGGAATTAGCTTTTTCTTGATGCTAAATATTTTAACTCTTGCTTGAGAGGTCTTATATGGATATATTCCTGTCTCCTGTAGTATATTGTGATGGGTAATAATGCCTAATGTTTTCTGGGGGGCAGCATGGTTTTCAAAGCCCATTCTCCAGCAATGTGTTATGGTTCAGGAAGGTGGTATGGTAGTCTTATGGTACTTGAGGAAGCTGAAGCAAGAGTGGTGACTTAGCTCACACAGTTGGTAAAGAGGCATCTTTTTACTGGTTTGGTTGACTCATGACTAGCCTGTACTAAGCCACCTCACAGAGTTTCTTTATAATAAGGGAGAACATTAACAAGATACAGATAATTAAGCTCATATTAGAGGTTATAGAACTATTACTAAGAAATAAGTCTTAGGTACTGTCTGCCCAGAACTTAGAACATTAAATCATAGAAGTTAACAGACTTAGGCCCTGAAAAGTAAGTTCTTGTGCAACTTCCGATGCCCATATTATTGCCCTGGTTTTGTAAAAAGAGGAAAATTCTTCTTCTTTCTTTAAAAAAGTTCTTTTATAAAATATTAAGTGGTCTTAAACATATAGAAAAATATAAAGGAAAGAAACCAGCCTGCCTATTGAAACCCAACTACAGTTAATATTTTGTTGTGCTTTCTTTTTTTTTGTTTTCTAATCACAGAGTTAAGTGAATTCTGATTCTCTTACCAAACTCCTTCCACCGTTTCTCTCAGTTTGCCAGGGTGTATCGGAGGACTGCCCTTGCCTCATGGTTACGCCGATACATGAAATGGCCATTACTTCCACCTAAGAATATTAAAGATCTCATGGATCTTGAAGCTGTCCACGATGTCTTGGACCTTTACCTGTGGCTAAGGTATCAAATTTTTTCTTTGTGTGCCTTTGTTTTTCTAACAGGGCAAATTAAAGGTTTTATGAATGGTCTTTTGCTCTTTCAAATTAGACACATATTTGCCTAATTTGTTTATTGTTAATAAAGACCGATGAGCCTGGTTTATCCCCTTTCTAAAAATGACTTACGGAGTTCTTATTCTAGTGAAGATAAGTAAGTGAGAAGGTCCACTAGATCTTGCTTCTCAAAGGGTGGTTCCTGGACCAAAAGCATTGGTGTCACCTGGGAGCTTGTTAGAAGTAGACACTATCAAATCCACCCAGTCTTAATCAAATTCTGCATTTTAACAAATTCCCAGGTGATTCATTTGTACATTAACATTTGAGAGGTAGAGTAAGTCCTCAGTTAACGTTGTTGATAGATTCTTCCACTTTAAGTGAAAGGACATAGAATGAAACCAATTTTACCATAGGCTAGTTGATATAAACAAGATTTAAGTTCCTCTGGTATCTCATCAATGTTATAATGAAATGGCATTGAAAAAAACAATGTTATTCAAGGATCTGCTATGCTCCTCTAGAATAGTGATTCTCAGAGGAGGGGCATGTCCCACTAAGGGAGCATATTGGAATCTCTTAAGAGAGGAGTGATGACCTATCATATTGACATATTCCTCGGTGTGTTGAGGTAGAAGTAAAGGTTGAGCAAAAGCACTAGACAAATTCTGCAAAAACAACATTTGGAATTAATCAGTGTCAAGATAGATTTTTGTCATTGAGATTAGTTCAGCAACTGTTGAAAGAGCTGTTACTTTAACATAATACGTCTTTTTCCCAGCTACCGGTTTATAGATATGTTCCCAGATGCCAGCCTTGTTCGAGACCTCCAGAAAGAACTAGATGGCATTATCCAAGAGGGTGTACACAACATCACCAAACTGATTAAAATTTCAGAGACACATAAGCTGTTGAATTTGGAGAGATTGTCAGCGGAGAGCCAGTCCCGTTTGTCAGGAACATTAAAGAGCCAAACTAGAAGGTTACGTGTTACCAAAACTGGAGGGGGTAAAGCTGTGGAACCACCCAGCTCTGATGCAGCAGAGAAATCCCTTGCTTCCAGATTGGTGCAGCAAGGACTCCTCACTGCAGACATCCTGAAACAGCTAGAAAAGGAGTGGTTGACACAACAAACTGAGCATGGCAAGGAAAGAACAGAATCTGGGACTTACTCAAAAGGGATAAGAAGAAAGAAGAAGGAACCTGATTCGGATTAGTTTTTTATATTTTTATTTTTACAAATAAAAATATTTTAAAATCTTTTTTCCCCCCTTCATCTGGATTTATTGCATACTATAGTACTGTGGCTATCATTTACTGTTTGTGTGTGTGTGGGCGGGGGGGGAGGGGGATTCTCAGAAACATTAATTCTTAAAGATGAGTAAACTGCTGTTTGTTTCTACATTTTAACTATGTAGGATGTCTTAGAGATTTTATTTAACTCTATATAATGGTCATTTGTAGTATAAGCACTAAGACAGTGCACTATAAGGAACTCTGCATGGGAATAAAATTAGTTTGGTGAATTGTTTGACCAGTTTCATGCACCATTGCTGAGGATGGCATGGATGGAATTCTTTGATGAACATTGCTATCTTTTATACCCATGTACCAGAGGCTGTTCTAGGTTCTGGAAATATGCAGTAAGCAAGATATATATAAAGATAAGAATAAGTTAAATAATGTCAGCCCTGTGAGGACAGAGATTGTTGTCTGCCTAGTTCACTGCTATATCCTGAGTACTTAGAATATAGTAGAAGCACAATCAGTCTTTGTTAAATGATTGGATGTAATTTCAGAGTTAACTGATAGTAGAATAAGGGAAGAGAGTGACAAATGGTAGTGAACTATTTTGGATAGAGAGGGTGGTTTTCCCATGTCCAAAGGTCAGTCTGATTGCGTAGTGGTCTCTACTTGTCCAACAAAGTTTTCAGCACTGGTTGGAGACACAGCTAAAAGGAGCTTAATGGCATAGGCTTTGAGTTGGAGAGACCTGAATTCAGCTTATCACTACCAGCTTAGCGACCTTGCCTTCTCTGGGGCTTGGTCTCTGCATTGGAAGACGATGGACAATAATGCCTGCGTAAGAGTTGTTCAGGTGGTTAAATGTGATGTGCCGTTTAGTATAGCACCTGGTATACAGGAAGTATTTGATCAGTGACCCTGAAGATTTGGGTTCATTCTGGGCTGTGAATTGAGCTCTTAGATTATTCTTAGAACTGAACTAATTTCTTGAGCAACTGCTAAACAGTCCAACTTCAGACTTGGGATTAAACTGATTTGGTTGAAATTCAGTCAAGGAACAGCCAAGTTTGGTAAACTAGTCATTCTCTCCCTGGCTTTTTCTTTGGTAGTTCTGAGTTCAGATGATGTTTCATTTAATTGAGATGACAATCTTTATTCTCCTAACTCTTGCCTTTGTGGAAATAAAGGCTGAACAGATAGCACTGACTATATTTCTCCCTTGTTTGTGGGTAAACTAGTGAAATGCCTGGAAAAGCATATTTCTTTAGATATTCTGTATTGGATACCTTCAGCTTCTAGAATTTGCCTTCCCCTGTGACTTATGCCATAGCAGACACAAGTTTATTTTTGCCCAGGCGGTCTCAGGAAATACCCATGAAGTGAACTGGATAATGGATTTGATCTCATTGTATTTAAGGGATGAGGTACATCACTTAGAGGGTTAATTCTCCCACTTTCTCCATTTTGGGGGCCAGAGTTGGTAATTCAGAGAAGACAGGCAACACATTTGCAAACTTTGGCAAGTTAAATGTTAGTGAAGTGCCTTAGATAAGAGGAGTGGGGGTGGGGGATGCTGTGAAGGGCTGCTTGAACACTGAGTTACAGAGTGTTTATACATAATGATAAGTAGTTTACCTTTTACCTTTCCCTTTGTGGGGGAAGGAGAGCTCTGTGGTTAGGTGGAAGAAAAGACTAAAGATGAAATCAGGTGAAACAAAAAAGGAAAAATATAATTGGAGCGGCCCCAAATAATTCTCTGCTGAGAGCTTAAAACCGTCACTATGAAAACAAGCTGGTCTTCCTTTTCTGCAACAAGCTTGACGTGTCATTTATCTTAATGTGCGGGCTTCTGGTTCAGCTAAGTCCCAGGCATATATTTCACATTCTCAACTTTTCTAAAATATAATTTTTTTTTCTTGCAGTTTTCTAACAGGTTTCGAAGTTCTTGCTTGAAAGGCCTCTGGATTATTGTGGATTCAGCTGAACATCAACATGGGACATGGACTGAGATTTGTATGTTGACCTCAGTGCCATCAGTACAGCCTGGGTAATTTCATAAAATGTGCTTAGTATGTAACTGTTTAGGAATAATAACCAATGACTTACAATGCTTTGTACATTGTGTTTGTGGACAAGTGTAAATCTACAAAATGAAATGGAGTCCTTTGAAAAATGACTTATTGTGAATCACAAGAATACAAAACTATCATCACAAGTCACCAAAGTCTCTTACAGCTCAGAACTGGGAGTCTATAATTATGATGCAGTCATTCTATATCCAACTCAAAACGAACCTATTAGGGTATAATAAGTTGTGGTTTGCTAAAAAACAAAGCAAATGGATAACTGAATCAGGTTATTTTCTCTATTTCAAAACTAAAATACATAAACTTGAATAGAGATAGCAGAGTTTATATATATGCTTCTGAATTGTCACAATTATCTAAAAGCCTGTCACAACATAGTGGGACGCTTCCGTGCAGAGGTAATAAACAATAGTTGTCTTTATGGACAAAAGAACGCTAGAGAATAAAAAGTTCTTGAAGTAGGATTGGACTTTGAAGGCTGAGTAAGAAGCTACTTTTGGTAAATTTTGAGAAAGGAGGTGATTTTGAATTTGATTTTTTAAGGTTATACTTTTAGAATTTACCAAAAGATTCTGTATCGTGTTCCCTATCCACTCCATGCCCTTGAAAAGCCCCTAGTGCTTATAGAGACTTGGAAAAGGCTCATAACCCAGTGGCTACTTTGAAACGCCATTTGACACACTTGTAAAGTAGTGATATTGATAATGCCCTGCTGGAAAATGTTTTTTCTTAAGTGCCTATAATCAGGTCGAGATCATTTAAAAAAAAATCTTCCAAGAATTTGTAATGTTCAGAAATTACCTTATTTAGCTACATTTTCATTTTCTTAACATGTTTATCATTCATTGTTATCCTTTTAAAATTGATAAATGAATGGATGTTGGTCACATTCTGTCTGTAAAATTTGCTGTGCTTCTAAGTATTTAATGCATAATATAAATTCAAGACAAAGTTCACTTGGAAGGAAGAACTCTCCCCTACCCCACACTTCTGCACATTAATTTATCTCTAATCTACATACATAAGCCCAATAAGCTTAAGCCATTTTTTAAAAAATTAACATTTGTTAAAGGAATATATGCATCTCTTTAAAAACCAGAGACAAGCACTTTCAACTTTTTTAGCTATTTTTTCTAGTTTTTACCTCATTGACTACCTAATATTCATCTCTTACTATTTTCTCAGTCATCATTTTAAGACATTAGCTACTGATTTCCTATTATACCAGGGAGAGATTTAGCTTTCTTAAATTACACCCTTTCTCCACTTTCCTTTTGATATAGCTATTTTTCCTTTTTGTTGTTAAATCACTATCTAGAAATTATACTCCTGACTTCTGTACTACTTTCTAGGCAATTTGTCATCCAAACTGTCGAAATTTTTGTTTATCATGGTTTTAGTTTCTTAGACCTCTTTATTATTTGATAGTTCCTTTTTTTTCATTTTGAAAATAAGAGGAATAACAATAAACAATGTAATGTCTATATCTGAGAAGAGATTCAGAAACATTTGTAAAGAAAGGGAGTCACAGAATTCAGAAGAATAAAAGGGAGTATGACACTGAGGGAGAAAGAAGGTAAGGATTTTGTTGCTTCTTGTGAGAATTTTGACATTCTAACAGCTGACAGTGCTGAGTTTTTGGAAAAGTAGATGCTTTCAGCACTGGAATTTTCTTGGAGGTTTTCAGCCATTAGAAGAGTCTGTACATTGAGATGGTAGAAGAAAAACCTCCCATGACTTAGTCTTTAACATTCTGCACAGTAGTTTAATTTCATTACCACCTGGTTTATATACCATGACTTTTTACTTTTTACTTTATAGTACAAATTCATATAAATAAATGATCAATTCTGCCTCCTGTTACTTAATTTTCAGTAATATTAGAACTCTTGTATTTTCACATATTCTTTTAACTCTAAATCTTGCCTCGATCATAAAACATAGTTTATTTTTCATGTTTTCCTAGCCTTATACTCTTCTTCCCTTACCAGCTTAATACATAATATCTTGTATTGTTATAGCAAAGTTTATAATGTGTTTGTGTGTATATTATCCTTACTTCAATTACAGACAACTCCAGTGTAGTGTTTCTTAGAGGCTGTTATTAGCTGAATTTAAAATGCTCGGAACTAATTAAGAATTCTATAAAAAAATTTTTTTAGATGATATTAGAAACCAAGGTCTGGGCACTGGGTGTGTTTGTTGCTACTGGGTGTCATTGCTTCTAGGGTTTCTCAGCTGACAGAGCAAGGAAATATATGTGAGTGTATTAACCTATGTATATACAGATACCTACAAATATTTATATATAATATATGTATGTATATTTATCTATATTAAGCTAAACGTGAGTTTATACTGATGTTCTCAACTGTTCAAGTAACATAAAGCATTCTAGCTTTCTCCCCTTGCTTGTATATAATCTCCCAGTCCGACAGTGAGAAACCTACCTCCCACCACCCATCCTCCATTTATTTAATTGCTCAATTCCAGTATATGTGTATAGTGGTTGCAGATTTGTTAAGCCATGCTCCCGGGGGAAACAATTTTATCAACCAGGGTACAGTGCTACACACCCTGTTACCTTTAGTTCTTGTTACCTTTAGTCTTGCTGACCCCACTCATTTCCAAGATTATTAGGTCAGCATCTTACCATCCTCTTAAGTGAGGCTATTTCATACATTTATAATACAATTAGGTTTTTTTTGTCAGCCTTTATTACATCCCTGACCTCCTAAATATTTTTTTAAATTCACATACATTAAAGTTTGTTCTTTGTGCTGTTACGTCCTGTGGGTTTTGACAAATGTGTCATGTATTCACTGTTACAACATCATACAGAATAGTTTCACTATCCTAAACATTCCCCTTGCTTTGCTTATTCAGTCTTCTCCCATCTCCAAATGGCTGGCAGACACTGTTCTGCTTACCATCTCTATAATTTTGCCTTTTCTATATCTGTAGGTTTTAAAATTTTCCTCTGAGGCAATTTAGTTATACCAGAGGGAAAATGGATCCCTCAACTCTTCCCAGTGAGGGAGGAAAGGGATGTATCCAGATAGATGTCTGCTGGTGGAAATGAGACAGAAAAAATTGGTTTGGGGGTCTCATTGTTCCGCTTGAAAGTTTCACTTTGTGGCCCTGTTTTCAGGCTTGTGCTTCACTCTTACTTTACATGGTGTTTGATGGTCCCAAGTCCAGAGGCTGTTGGGTTCAATCTCTCCAAAGAATAAACACCCAGTCTCCTCTAGGGGTGGGGGTTTGGGCACACCTGGGGCCTAACTGCCTTTTTTATATAGATTTTTAGCCAGTCTTTTTTGGGGTCTATGTGTTGCCTCCCAATTTTCAGAGGTATCTGGGTCTCCCAATTCCTCAGCATTAAAAATATCACCACTCATTTCTCAGCAGAATCACTTTCTGCAGGCACTTAGATTTCAGTGTTTCCTCTGCTAAGCCATTACTTTTCTGTCAGCTTTCTGTCTTCCAAAATTATGTTAAGATCTCTTATCAATTACTATTTCATTTCTCTTTGTCCTAGAGGGTTTATGCCATGTTTAAATACATCTCATTTGCTTTTAGAAGTTTTGCTATTTTGTGCAATTGTGATTGTGATTACTTTGAAAAATGTTAAAAGCCACATTTTCTTGTATGACTTATCTTTCCTTGATATATATTTTGCAAATACAGCTTTTAATATACAGTTGGGATAAACAATTGTATACACTTGCATTCCCTATCTTCTCTTGGGTCAGGAATAAACCTATAAAAAATTAGCATTCTTTTGAAACTTGCCGAGGTTAACATTTATGCTTCCTTTGTGGTTTCTCCTATAGAGACTACATAATAACTGTAACTGCTGGCAAGATTTGGAAGTGTCTACATTGACTCTTTCATAAAAGTTTGCTCTCTGACACTTTCTTTTGTATCAAATGGAATACTAGCAGGTTGGACTGATTTATTTTATGGACAACTTTGGACTTATTAAAAAGAATATGGGGCGGAATTCAAGCTCTATTTTCTTTAGTAACAGGAATAGAATATAAAATTCCTAACCGTTCATATAATTTCAGTAAATGGAACTGGTACTTTCTAATGGTTTGTGGTTATGTTTTACTGAATGTACTGAAAGGGCCATGTGCATTTTTTTATCCTAAGGGACCAAATGGGATGAGATGAAATGGCAACTTTAGAAGGGGTCCCTACCCATGCGAAGGCTTAGATTAAAAGGATGCTTTTAGGGTGCCCACTGTGGACCACATGCCTTCCCTTTGTGATCTAATTTACTTTCATTCTCATAACGACCACTGAGGTAACTATGAACTCTTTACAGATATGAACTTTGCCCAGTGAGGGCAAAGCCAAGGTGGTTACGCAGGGCCTATGCACTTGCCACTGTGCTACCAGCTTTGGACTGGTTGTCCCAGCTTAGGTCCCGTGTTTCTCTGTGCTTTACTTCCAGGTTGGTGAGACCAGTGTATCACAGTGATTAAGCATGGACTCTGGAGCTACACTACCCACATTTAAATATCTTTTCCACGATGTACAATTGTGCTGTGTGCCTTCATTTCTCCATTTGTAAAATGGAGAGAATGATAGTTGCTCTGGGAATTAATATTGAAAAACACCTAGTAAATATTATGCAAGTGTTATTGAATAAGTAGGTGAATCCTACTGGACTTTAGTCCTCTTACCATTTTCAGGACTTAAAGGAAAGCAGATATTTTCTTTAGGACTTGCCAAAGGAAGAGCTTTATGGAAACATGAATAGAGGTGAGAGCATGTCCCCTCTCACATGGAAGATTTGGATCAGATAGGTCATATACTTTAAAATGTCACTTGGCAGTGCCAACCCTCCAATGGGCGTTTTTTAAGTAAAATCTGGTCTCACCAACCTGGAAGTAAAGCACAGGGAAACACGGGACCTAAGCTTATAAGACTTACACTCATATCTTTGAATAGCTACATAGAGCTTTAATAAGGGTAAAATGTTCCAAAGCTTTGACTGGAATAATCAGATGAAGAATGATAAAATAATTGAATTATTTTCGTCTTTATAAAGTGAGAGGGTTGAGCTAGATGACTCCAAATGCATACGATCTTTATAATCATTAAGCTTCCTGGTTTAGTAGATTAACTCAGACCTATAATGTAAATGCTGATCTGCTTAGAGAAAAAAATGGAATGATGTAAGAGATGGAAATTGTCTGGTGTCATTTGCCTGATTAAAGGCTGCCTATCTGGTGCACACAAGCAGCCATGAGATTGCAGAGACCTTTGGTTATAGCTTTATGTCCTTTTATCTACTGGCCATTGTAACCTCTTATCCCTGTGTTGGCTAAATCAATATCAGTTGGTGCCATACTGCATCACAGAGGTTACTTTTTAAATGGATGGACAAGTACTGTTACCACTTGTGGGCAGGTGACCTGCCCCAGGATGTTTTCCTCAGCCTGTGTAGACTCAAGCATAACACACCTGTTTCGGAATACCAACAATTCCACATGGTTTGGGGAGCTAAATAGTTTCAACAACTGAAGGTTAACCTTTATTTGCTTGTAAAATAGGCAAAGTAAAGGACCGAAAAGAGTTCATAGTCTGAGGGGTAAACAGGCTGAAGAAGATTGGGTTTCTCGATGTGAGAGACAGTATCTGATATTTATTTCCAAGGTATCAATCTAGAAAAGTATCTGGAGTAATTTTAATCAAGCACTGTGGGCTTAAGCTTGGCTAGCAATGGCTCACACACATGATGGATGGGTAAAGAGCACTGATTGGAGAATCAGTGGTTTTTGGAGAGACAGCTGTTGAAGGTTCTCTCACCAGGCAGTTGTTTGGTAATGGTTTTGATTAATGAGATTGTGCAGTAGAAAAGTAAATAGAGCTGAGGCTGCTAATCTGGCGAGGAAAACATGTTTTTTCCCTTTTGTTGAAGAGGTGGTGTGTAGGAGCAAGAAATATTGGGGTGCCCAGCTGACCTTCATTAACATCTAGTCAGTTGCTAATTTTAGGAAGCCTTTCATTGAGAAGTTACAGTCACGAATTCCTTCATTTGCCTTTTCCCCCCTCTGGGCAGACCTTGCTGAAGTGAAATGTCTGTACATAGTTTTCCGAGTAGTTGGAATTCTTGATAATAACCAGCAGAATGGTACTGCTACTAATAGTTTTCAGTTGAGCATTTATTGCATGGAGAAAGAATAGAGGCAATATATTGTATTAGTTAAGAGCTGGGCTCTGGAATTGAACTGTTTGAGTCCTCACTGTACCATTTACAAGCTTTGTGATTTTTGAGTAAGTCACTTAACCTTTCTGGGCCTCAGTTTTCTCCTCTAAAAAATGGGAATAGTAAATGCTTCGTCTCTGTTAGCTGGCTGCTGTTGTTAACACCATTGTTATTGATTTCGTTAATAAATAACAGTAACTGTGGGAAGAATACAAGGTCTGTTGTACCCAGGCATTGGCCTCTTTCTGGGTCCTTCTCATATCAAGTATAATGAGTGAGATAATCAAGTGAATAAACCAAATATCTTAGTGGCACGAGGCATTTCCCTTCTGTAACTTCACTTTTTCTCTCCAGCAGCAACTTCCCAGTGAGTACTGGTTATTTCAGTTCATTCTTTCTCTTGCATGTGTTTTTCTGGGTCGCTACCTGTGAAATGAGGTTTTCTAGCTTAGCATTGTGATTAGATAAACTTTAATCAATTATTTTCCATTACCATGGACTGTTAGCTAAGAGATCTGATCTGTCACAAATGGAGGAATTTGTCCCAACATTCTTGAAATCTCCCTGACCAGGGCAATATTTAATTTGAATTAAGACTGTGCTATAGAGGAGCAGGGAGTCACGGAGTTATACTGCTGAGCTGAAGAGAAAGGGCTAAAGAGAAAAGCTTGAGAGTGGACATTTGCAGAACAGCTCAGCTGTTTGAAAGTTGGTATTGTTTAACACCCAACTTCTCAGATTTTCTTCGGCTGAGTGGGCTTGGTGGAGCATTGGCTTGCGAGTGTTGCTTAGCAACAAGATTTTGTGTCACCAGAGTCTCAAAAGAGTCAAGCAACCCATCCCCTGTCTCTTCCACCAAGCCTCTGGCTACCATCCTAAGCCTCCTGTTAGGCAATCAAGTGTGCTGGAGGGAGGGACCAGAGAGAGGGGGCGAAGTTTAATCATTGAACTAAGCAGCCTGGAAGTATTTAATCTGTAGCACCTAGTTCCCCAGAGGCCTCCAGCCTGAGCTAGAAGTGGGCAGTACTCCGGAGACGTGTAAGTAAACACGGCACAGAAATCTCTGCCCATCTCAGGAGAAACCAAACTTGGGAAAAATGTTTGCGGTACACTTGATGGCATTTTACTTCACCAAGCTGAAGGAGGATCAGATTAAGAAGGTAAGGACTCACAAAGCTGAGAGATGTCTGCTTCGTTCTTTACTGACCTGATATCCTGCCTATATCCACAAAGATTTAAGAGAGCTTATTAGAAAACATACAGGGAGCACAGGACAGTTAAAAAACAAAACAAAGCAAAAAACTCGTAGAAGTGTAAGAGGGAGTAAACTTCCCACAGGCTAGGCATTGCCTATTGTCCTGAGCTTTGAATTTCACTTGGAATTTCAGTATCCCTTGGCAGATACTGGATGGCAAGGGATGTAAGGGATGTTTGTGGAGAAAGGTTACAAAGGAGAGGAGAGTCATTTTAAAAGACATTTTGAGAACTTTTAAAGTAATTCACATGATTTTTCATGTGATTGAAGAACATAAATAGGGCACCAAGAGGAATGTGAATTTTAATGTACAATAACCAAAATATGTATTACTGGTATGTGTTGTTTGCCAACGATATGCTATTAATGGTGTGCATTATTTTGCCACTTTGCCCAAGAAACCCACCAACAAAATTCATTCCAAACTGGACTGGTTAAAAGTTGGCAAGGCTCAGCAGGAGGCCATCAGCATCCTCTCCTGGCAGCCTGGAATAAACCCAGTCTGCCACCCTAGCCACACCAATTCACTGTAACATCTCTCAATTTACAATTAATGAAAGTCCTCCCAGCAGGCAGACTTAGCCAAGGTAATCCAGGTATTTAAGGTGGCACTGGGGGGATTAAACCAAAGTCACTGACGACTCCTGCATTCTTTCCTGGCTTTTCAGAGGAGGATGGTTCCTTACAGTCCTCATGTGCTTGGTGGGAAAAACTCCCACTAAATCCTGTTCATTACAGTTTGGGTAGAGGTTGTAGCAGATCTTAAAGTATAAATCAATCAGCTATACCCTGCCTTAATTTACATTTGTTGGTTAGCTTCCACCTTTATTGTCTTCTTAAGGAGGCAGAAACATGCTGCACAGTACTGCTTAAGAATTCACTCTGTTATTACCTGCTTAGTGAAGATGCAACCTGCATGGTGTCTCTCCAGTCTCCAAAGGGGAAGGCTTAGAACTTGACACCTGAAGTTCTGCAAATTAGTTTCCTTTCCTTGGGCTTCTTTTTGGTGGTGAATTTTTTGTTACACCCTAGAGTCGGGTGGAAGTGTTTGTCCACCAACCCAGGTGCCATCTCAGGATGTCCCTTTGACTGGAAACGCAGCCTCCACTGATGTGTTCCAGGCCCTTCTGGCTGGAGGGTCAGCCTTTGCCAAGGCTAGGAGTTGACCCTTCCTGCTCTGGGAAGCTTGTGAGAGTGAGCTGAATGGGGAACTCAGGAACACTTTGCAGCCACCTTAAGCGAGTGACCCAACAAGTGTCTGGGGTAGGATGGGAGGCTGATTTATGGGTTGCTGCTATGAGTCACAGGTTTTGAGAACACTGACTCATTCATTCCATACCGGTCAAATGGCACAGGCTTTTTCTCTGGGGTCAGGTAGCCAGTCCCTCCTTAGTTCCTGTGCTTCCTGCCTCTGGGCTTATCAAGATCCTGGGCTTTACTTGCCTGCTAGGGTTACTATTCAGACCCTGGAACAACTTTCTAAAATCTCCCTATACCAGCATTAAAACAAAAACAAAGCAAGAGAAAGAAGGAAAGAAGAGAAAGAAAAGAAAGGAGAAACTACTACGACAGCTTTTCTTCCAATTCAATATATTCACATTATTTAACCTATTGATAACATTGGACTGGGCCTGGGCACTGACCTGTAGATTGTTCACTCATAAGAGAAGGACTGGTTAGGTTTTCAGAGTGTCCTTTTTACAGTTTAGTAAGTCAACATTATGAAAAGTGGAAATGTTACCTTCAATCCCACCCCTCTCTCAAACACTCATATTTGCCGTGTGGAAGCCTCTGTAGTCTTTTCTCACAGTGTGTGTTTTCACAGTTATATTCATATTGGACATGTGTCCTTTCCTTATTGTTATATTGTAACTACTTATGCACATTTCTCCATTTCTTTATAACTATCATGTTACTTTCTACTTAATATTCATTCAAGTTGGATACGCTGTACTTTACCCGCTTCTTGGACATTAGGCTATTTCAAAACCATTTTTTCCAACAGTTAAAAATTGCTTCAATAAACATTGGTATGTATTTAATGTTCTCCACCTTTGGGATCATTTCCTAAGGATGGCTTCTCAGTAGTGAAATTGCTGGGTCAAAGAATTGACCCTTTTTATGACTCTCGATTCATACAGGACCTTTGGACTAAGTGAGCTGTAATGTCCCTTGGGCTCCCACATCCTGTAATTCTGTAAACTCTGAACTTACATTTAAAATTTTGCTCTTTCTACGTAAAATGTGCTGCTTGCTGGCTCTTTTGTTTAGAAGATATCCCATGTGGTTTGTGAGTCACTCCAAAAATGAGCTTGGTTTCTGCAACTTAAGCACCTTCCTTTAGTGCCCATGACATGTGTGCCTGGTTACACAGGCCCCACCCAAATCACCTATCCGAATTTAAAATACAGGGTTTTTTTTGGATCCCTGCATATGTTTTATTCTTCCCTTCTAGCTACTGTACTAGGAGCTGCAAAAGATACAAGGAATAAACAAGAAACTGTTGCTAAGTCAACATTCTTTCTGCCCTTACTTTAATGTATTAACAGTAGGAGCAGTAACCCAAAGTCCTGAATGACTATTAAACTGCACCTTGCAAATGACCCAAACAGGGCCTCAAAACCATTACTTACACAGAAGGGATGACACTACGTGACTGCTCAGAGAAGTTCTTTATACTCGGGGGCTGAGTGAAAATGAGCAATAGGTTCAGGGGCACCGTCTGAGGGGCTTGGGGTGATAAAGGAGCGAGTTTAGTTCCCATGTAGTACATCTTACCCTTCCCAAGCCCCAATTACTTGGGTCACATCCCTTTCGTTGGTTTTCTCCGTGTTCATGGCAGTGCCAACCAATTAGTCAAACAGACTCAGGGTGAACAGGAAGCCCTTAATGAAGCATGACCTGGTTCCGTCCTATCTTCTCAAATATGCTGAAAGCCCAATTGTCCTGTTTCGTTAATGGCTCTCTGATGGTTTTCTGGCTTCTCTCTGGCCCCCAAGTTCTTGGAATCATGGGCCATTTCTCTGGCTTGGGTCTCTATACTGTCCCCAGCTGAGCTGGGATGCCTTCCCTCTAGACTTTGCTGATGGCTGGGGGCATCTGTCCTATGATAAAGGTCATGTGGCCCATGTACTTTTGGTATAATTTGTTGGGCTTGTGGGTCCTGTGAAACCATAAAGCAAAACAGGCTGTGGGACAGGACTGTGGATACTGCATTGTAGTCCCGGTACTGCCACTTACCTGCAGCTCTCCTAATGCTGCTTCATGGCTCTGAGACTTGGAGTCCTCATCTCCCAATTAGACAATAGTTATGGCCTTAGCTGGCTGTGTCGAACAAATGTCATGGAGATTAGATGAGGTGACATATGTGAAAGCACTTGGTAGACTGTAACACATGTTCTTAGTCTTAGATAAAAGCGTGAGAGCAGTTCCTCCAGGAACATGCTGAGATAAAGCTTCCTTGTAACTTGGATGGGTAGAGGGGCCACTCAGTATACAAAGGGGTGACAAATACAGGGCACTTATGCCACCGTCCCTCTTCCTGCCCTGGTCAATAATCCATCCCAGCGAGTGCTGAGAATCCAGGTTGCCCTCAACCAATGAATTGCAAGGGAGAAGAAGCTACCATCCCAATGTGACATACTGCCTTCAAGTAGAGTAAGCACAGCCATAGTAATTTTTATAACTTCCTTCCCATTGTGGGGGTTCCTATACCCCAATTTTCTGGTACTTGAGTCGCATCCACTCATTTCCAATAGCAATTGGAGCTGGCTTTAAAAATTAAACTTCATCTTAATTAGAACAACCTCAGATGAAAACAAAATGGAAATTTAAAGGACTAGCTTTTAGATATTGCAGTTGGAGACTGAATTTAGCTCTGAGCTTCCCAGCAGCCCATAAACAAAGGGAAACATGTTTGGATGTATACGTCATCATTGGACATAAGACAGCTTCCATGTTTAGGAATCAAGGTTTAAGCTATAGCTAGTCTTTTCCAGTGGAGAAGCAATGGGACAATGGTGAGGGCTAGAATTGGGAATTAGAAACCCTGGATCTTTCTTAGTTTTTTCCTCTCTATTGTCCCCTCAGAAAAATTGAGGAATCATTTCTTCTTCAGAGCTTCCCCCTTTGGAGGAATAATTCTCCACTTGCCCCAGATTTCCATTCCATTCTGTTCCTCCAACTCCCCACCTTGTCCCCAGCTTGATGAGGGGTCAGGCAAGGACCCTTTGGGAATCTACATCATGTAGCTGTCCCCATGCAGCTTCATCATGGGAATGGGAATTTACCGCCTTGACTGGAGGGCAAGTGCCCCCAGCAGCCAACCCTGGTTACCCTGGTGTCTGTTCCAGGTGGACAGGTTCCTGTATCACATGCGGCTCTCCGATGAGACCCTTTTGGACATCATGACTCGTTTCCAGGCTGAAATGCAGAAGGGCCTGGGAAAGGACACGAACCCCACAGCCTCAGTGAAGATGCTGCCTACCTTTGTCAGGGCCATTCCAGATGGCTCAGGTGAGTGGGGCTGGGGGCTGCCAGGGACTCTGGTTCCCCTGCTTCCTTCTTGGTTGGTGTGTACCTGAAGTTTGCTCCTGTACTCTGGTTATTGCTCTACCCCTCTCTCCTCATCACCCCTCGCCAACTCTCTATGCTTTAGTCATATTCAATACTAAAGGTTTTGAACCAGAGTTCAAATGCACCTTGCTTTCTCTCTGCCTGCCTTGGCCCTACACATTCTGTTTCCTCTCCTGCTGGAACATCTCAATACTCTTCCACTGGGGAACACCAATTTAGCTTTTTAATCTCAGTGTGGAGATCACTGCCTCCAGCAGGAAAGCATCCCCATGCTGGGTTAGGTGCTTCTCAGCACACCTATCCCCCTGCTGTGTATGAGAGTCTCCCCACTGGACCAATACCCCATGAAGGTGAGGTCTGTGTCTTCTTCACCACAGTGTTCTGAGCACCTAACATAGTGCCTGATCAATATTAGGCTCTGAAATATTTATTGACTGGATAAGAAATGGCATTTTACTCCTAGGTATCTAGATTCTAGGCTATCTATAGTAAGGAATAGAAGATAGCACGATATAGTAGAAAGGATATTAAATGACAATTCGAAAAACCTGGGTTGTAGGCTCAGCTCTGTCATTTCTCAGTGACTTTTGGCAAAAAGTTTAGTCTTAGTTTCTCTATCTGTAGAATGAGAGAGTTGGCCTATGTATTAGTTTTCTACTGCTGCTGTAATAAATGACCACAAACTCAGCAGCTTAAAACAACACAAATCTATTCTCTTATAGCTGGGGAGGTCAGAAGTTTGAATGGGTCTTACTGAGCTATAATCAAGATGTGGGCATGGCTGTGTTCCTTCTGGAGGCCCTAGGGGAGAATCTGTTTCCTTGCCTTTTCCAGCTTCTAGAGGCTGCCTGTATTCCTTGGCTCACACCCCTTTCTCCATCTCCAACTCAGCAGTGTAGCATCTTCAGATCTCTCTTTGACTCTCCCTTCTGTGTCTTCCACATCTAAAAACCCTGAGATTACCTTAGGTCCACTCAAGTAATGCAAGATAATCTCCCAACCTCAGGGTCAAATGAGAGCAACTTCGATTCCACCTGCAAACTTAATTCCCTCTTGCCCTGTGAACTAAGATATTCTCAGAATCTGGGGATTAGGATGTGGACACCTCTGGGGGACCATTATTTCGCTTATCACAGTCTAGAGACCTCTAAAAAGAATCTATGAGATTCCATCCAACTCCTCCATTCTCAGCCCTGGGAAAGCCACAGGAGGGAAAGGAACTGATATCTACCAAGCAACTCCTGTGATCATGGGGTGCTGGGGACTCACCGTCTCACACACCTCATAAGAACTCCATGGGATAAATGTTGTTTATCCCCAGGTCATATGAGAGTACTGAGGACCAAGGGACTTGCCAGTGCCAGGGTCCCAGTGCTCCAACCAAGCTCCAGCAAGGGCTTTCAGGCTCTAGAAGGAGGAGGCATTGAAGTTTGGGGAGTTCTCAGGGGCCTTCGATTGGATTAGCCAGGTTCTGGGCCCCTTTGGGACAATGCCTGGGTCAAAGCTTGGCTCTGCTGTTTGCGAAGCCACTGGGAACTGCGATGAGAAGGACTTGTTCCCTTGCTAGAGGGTGGTGTGCAGGGTGGGCAGCGTACACCCTGGAGGAACGTAAGCTTTGGAGAGAGACAGTCCTACTTTGAAATCTCTCCTGGTTCCTGACACTGCTCTGAGAGTGCTCAGGGGACTGCGCTGCTTGTAGGGTCATCCAAGGCTATTCAGAAGAAGCACCTGAATCATAGGGCGTGCATATGCAAGTGGGATGCACCAGGTTAAAGTCCTCCTGGCTTCCTGTGCTGCGGCTCCTCCTGTAGGGGTGTGTCCTCAGAAGAAAGGGAAAATGGCCTTTGGTGACATCGAGGATGCCGAGCCAGATGCGCCTTCTTGGCCGGGGCTCCTTTAGGAAAGTTCAGAAATGAAACTGAACAGGTTTTAGGAACTCCCTCCTCCCCAGGCCAGGACATACCATCTCCTTTCTTTTCTTCCGATCTCCCCAGAGCCTCTCATCCCACAATAAATCTTACCAGTGATCTTGAGGCAGCGAAGTCCCTGAGCCCAAAGTCTCTATGGAGCCAGGACCACTGTGCTCCTGTCCTTATCAATAGAAGGGATGTGGCCAGTTTGTCCTACCAACCTGCAGCGTCGTTGCAATCGGATGAGGTCACGTGGAAAAAGTGTTTTAAAATCTTCAAAATGTTGTCCCAAGTCTGCCATAGCTCCTGTGAGCTGGTGGTGTAATTTCATGATTACTAAACAATAAAACCAAATAAATAGAACTCTCCTAATCCCTTAGGGCCTCAATTTCAGAAATGTATGCATTTTCCAAAGAAATCCTTTTGCATTCACCCACTCTCTGTAATTTTCCCTCTTTTCATGCAAATCTGCCTGAGAGGAGGTAAACTGAGCCTTAGTTACCTCCCAGTGTTTCAGTCAGGGAGCTGCAATTGGCTGTTCTTAGAAAGTGCCTTAAAGCGTTATCATTTGTGCCTTCTCTTTTACCAGTCATGAGGAAGTGCCCATCACTTGACTGTGACGGCGACTGTGATTCTGTGGGCCTGATCCCACCTGTTTCTCTGCTTGGCCTCTTCCTCTAGGCAGCCTGGGGAGCCCCGAGGTAGTTGGCTGACAGGCCCAGGGATCTACACTAGGACAGGGGTCCAAACTTGCCAGAGCATAAGACTCACCTAGGGCGATTTCTAAGCATATGGTTTTCCAGGCTTCACCCCATGGAAATTCTGAATCTCCAGGAATCTACACATTCAATTGTTGTGTGCCTTTGCAAGATACTACACTAGGGAATGAGGAAGGAGCAGAGGCACAAGCCTTGGCAGTGGCTTAGGAGAAGGGAACCCCAAAGTCCACAGCCTGGAGCCACTGAAACGTCATGGAAGCGTCATCCACAGAAGGTGGATTGTCAAAGAAATCTCACCCTCTTGGAGGTCATTTTCTTTTCTTTAAAATTATATTCTTTTTAATTTTTTTTTTTAGTCAGATATAATTGACATATATATTAGTTTCAGGTGTTCAACACAGCGATTCAATATTTGTATATATTGTGAAACAATCACCACAAGTCTAGTTGACATTCATAACTGTACATAGTTACAAAATTTTTTCTTATGATGAGAACTTTTAAGATCTATTCTCTTGGTAACTTTCAAATAGGCAATACAGCATTATTAACTATAGTCACCATGCTATACATTACATCTCTATGATGGGAGGTTATAATAATCTTAATCATTGCTGTAAAGAGCCTGATGGTCCCACTGCCGCTGTTGCCTTCTTCTGGGCTGGTCCTTCCTCCTCTGGGGTCCAACGAGTCTTTTCTCTGGGGTCAGAGTCACAGAAGGGATCGTATCGCGTGGTTTCCGTGAACTAGTGTCTTGAGTCACCGGTGGAGTAAGATAATTGTAGAGTGATGACGGTGCTGGTGGCTGGAGGAACGAATGAGTCCATGCCAACACTGCACGAGGTCTCGTATATCATCTCCAACCTGGGCTGCAGCACAAGAACCTCTTTTATTAAAATCCTTCAGTCTATCTTGGTTGGTGCCATAAGTGTTGTCTCAAAATCTCAATCAGATCTTGGCACTCCCTTGCTTAAAATCTTTCTGTGGCTCCCCCTCACTTCGGATAAAGCCCAAGCTCCTTGAGGAGTGGGGCAGCTTTTCTAAATCCTTCCTAATTTAACCTGAGACTACCTGCCAGCCTCATTTCTGTCACATCTTTCTTTCTTAAAAGCACAGATTTCCCTCCCACCCCCCAATGTGAACTCATTGCTCACGGTTTCCTCTCCCTGGGACCCCACCTCTTCCCTGTCTTACTGTCTGACTCCCGCTCATCCTTCAGCCACTCAGCTCTGCATCTCCTTCTCTGGGTTGTTGACTCCTGCTCTGATTTAGATACCGCTCCCTGTGCTTCCCATGATCAGAGGACTTTCCTTACTGTATGGAAATGACTTGCTTGTATTTCTGATAGGCTCCCAAAGTCTTTCATCTTTGCATCCCTAGCACCTGGCTTGTTACTTGGTTCAGACTCGTACTCAGTAAATATTCATATATGGACTGTGTGATCTACCCTACTTCCTACACAAGATAACATCTGTGAAAGCATCTCTTGCTTGGTACATGATGAATGCTAATAAAATTTGCTCAGGATTAGGTTCCTGGATTCTCTCCTTGAATAATAATAAATGCTCCATCAGGCTCCTTTTAGGGCTGATCTAGGGAGTTAAGAACCTTGCTTTCCAGATGTTTCCACAAAAACAAAAGATCCAACTGGCTGGATCTGTAAAGGAGGACTCTAAACCTTTGCTACTCTAACAAGTCCACACACCAGCAGTAGCACCCGGTAGCTTGTTTAGAAATGCAAAATCTCAAGCACCACTTCCACTGAATCACAATCTTCATGTTAACAAAATTCTTGAAGATTCACATGCACATTAAAGTTTGAAAAGCATCGTGAGAGCCTGTCTCTAGCTCTTTCATTGCAAGGACACATAACAAAGAAGGGAGACACGAGGACCTCGTGGGACTCTGAGGGCAGGAACTGTAGCCCACTCAGGCCTTGAGGGAACTGGGGTTACTCCATGGTTTCAGCCTACATCCGTGTGGCCACCCCGGCTATCCTGCTGACCTCCGGTTTTCAGGATGCTTCCATTTCATTTTTTCCCTCTGTGTTTTCTTTCACAAAGAGTGAAACTGAATGGCCAGCTGTCTCCTTAGATCCATGCAGCCCTGTCTGGGGTCACATGGTCCAAAACAAAGTCACTTGGGCTGTCAGATTTGTGGGCATGGAGTTTTACTTATGCATACCTCGGGCACATATCATGAAGCATGCTTGGTACCTGTAGCCACTTTTAGGTACAGATAATTCTATACAAAGTCTTGTTGTTTCACATCTGCGTTCCCATTCCATACCTGTGACTGACACTGAAGACACTGGAAGGATCCTGGGCAGGAATTCTGTCTGGATTTGAGTTGAAGTCATCAAGGTGGACTGCCTTGCCCCAAAATATGTGTTTCATTTCCACCTTTTTATTAATACCATCCATCTTGAGCTGGGCTGGGTCGTGTCGCATTTTCTCATTTGGGAGTGGTTCTGGCCCCAAATATTGAGCATCCTTGGCCTTTAAGGACCATCATTTGGTCCCTGTCTCCCTTCCCTCCTGGAGCATTTTCCCTCTGCCTGTGACACAGAGGCTTGTAGTGGAGCTGGTTCTCTTCTCTGCTCTCCTCCCACCTTTTCCTCCATGCCTTATCCGCCACCCTACCCGCCACTCTCAATCCCTGTGCTTGGAGGACCAGCTCTCTTCCTGGTTGTGGCATGCGAGAATAGGCTCCACCCTCAAGGCCTATCTCTAATACTACCTGCCTGCAGTTTCCATTTACCTTCTCAGGAGGAGCACACTTATTCCCCACAGCATATCCCAGAGGTCAGGGCCCAGGCTGCAGGGTCAGAGAGACTTGGCTCACACCCCAGCTCTGCCCCTTACTGAGAGGGCTCAGATCAATGGCTGCACTTGTGGAGTCTCAGCAAGTGCGTGTAATGATACCTACCTCATGGGGTGCTTGTGAGACTTAACAATATTTCTTACATGTTCAACTTCCAATGCCGAGCTTGCCGTATAGCAGACCCTCAATAAATGTTAACTTTTTGTTTGTTTGTTTGTTTGTTTAAATAGAAAATGGCGAGTTTCTTGCCCTAGATCTTGGAGGATCCAAGTTTCGAGTCCTGAAGGTGCAAGTCTCTGAAGAGGGGAAACAAAAAGTCCAGATGGAGAGTCAGTTCTACCCAACACCCAATGAAATTATCCAAGGGAACGGCTCAGAGGTACCAGGGCAGGGGCTCTGTGCCGTAGGGGAAAGGCCTGGGCATCTCGTTTATGAGCGGCCATGCCTTAGCCCAGTATCCTGTGCTTTTTCTTCTCTGCAGCTGTTTGTATATGTAGCTGACTGCGTGGCAGATTTCGTGAAGACCAAAGGGTTGAAGAATAAGAAATTTCCCCTTGGCCTGACCTTTTCTTTTCCCTGCAGACAGACTAAATTGGAAGAGGTAAGGCTGGGGAGGGAAGAAGCTGTGCAAGATTTGGAGTTTGGAGCTTGGAGCTGGAGAATGTGTCGGAGTCAGGTTGGGAACAGGAGGGGTCAGCAGGAGTTTTCTTGCTTGTATTTTCTTTTTCTTTTTTTTAACTGATGAGGTGCAAATGCGAGGCATAGAACTCTTTAAGGTGGCTGCCTAGATTTTACATTTCACATGGGCACAGCACAAGGGAGTGGCATGGTTCTCCCCATTTAGTTCAGTGGTTCCCAGATCTTGGTTGCATTGGAATCTCCTGGGGGCTTGTTAAACACAGATTGCTGGGCCCCACCTGGGGTTTTCTTAATCAGTGGGACCTTAGATTTGCATTTCCAACAGGTTCCCTGGTGATGCGGAGGCTGCTGCTCTGGGGACCACACTTAGAATCCCCGACACAGCTGACTAGAATAAGCATGAGAAGGCTCAGGAAATTTTTCCTCTACAGTAAGCGCTGAGGAGGAGGATTGAGGTGGGGGTCACTGGAATGACAGTGTTGTTGAGCAGACACCGCATCTCAGGTATACAGCCTTAGCCGTGCCACCAGCCACCTGAGGTCTAGGCTAATTCATCTTCATGTGCCTCAGATTTTCAGTTTGTAGACAGGGATATGGCAAACCTGATTCTTAAGTAAATCTGTGAAAGTAAATAAGGGGCCATATAAAAGGACAGGGAGCTTTCTCGGGTAGGGGGTTTAAGTCAAGAGTCAGGTCTTCCCAGGCCAAGCCTGTCTAGGGTGGTGGCCTGTGATCTCCTACCACATATACTGGTCATGACACCCAGCTGACAGTCAATCCATGGACCACCTTGGGATGTATTTGATATTGTTGGCCTGAGCCACTTTTGGGTGTCAGTTGTGGAAAGGAAATGAGTTTTTTGTCATCCCACAGACCTGGCTGTGAATCACGGCTCAGAAAAGTTGTGTGCCCTGGGCAAGTTACTTAACTTCTGGAGTCCCTCATTTTCTCATCTGTAAAGTGGGGACAAAATATCTACTTGCTGGGCTGAGGTGAAGCTTAGGCAAAACGTCTGCAAAGTGCCCAATACTGTGCCTGGTGTACCAGTAGTAGCTGCTGGGTTAGGATGACTGTTCCTAAGTGACTTGGCTCTTCCAGCTTTTGTCCCTTGTCCTCAATTCAACAAATGTTTCTGGAGGGCAGGTGTTGTTTTATATCCTTCTTTCTCTCCACCCTCGGGGTCTCTAGCACAATGTCTTGTATTTCACAGGTGCCTGATAACTATCTGACAATTGAAAGGTGCAATCAATTCCTGATTACATTAAATGGGAATTTGCCAGCATCTATACAGGGGATAGGCTGAGGTTTACTTGTTCATTATTTTATAAAGAAAGGATTAAAAAAAAATAGTATAAAGTAGGTTTCAGAGAACTTAAAAGAGGCTAGGTGGAGCTTTGCTCTGAAGTGTCATTGTCTGCTGACTAGAAGAGCAGAGGTCCCGGAGTTGGTTTAGGAAGTAGAGGGAGGAGTCAGGAATCAGGCCTCGAGATCAGATTCACCACAGAGTTAAACACCTCTTATTTGAGCTTCAGAATAGAGACCCCAGGAAGAAGGAAGAACATTCTCAAGCTCTGTAGGAGTTAAACTGACTTTGAGAACCAAACTTGCATAATTTCTTGATAACTGTGAGTGTGTGTGTGTGTGCGCGCGTGCGTGCGAGAGAGAGAGAGAGAGAGAGAGAGAGAATGTATAGTTTGTCCATCCAGGACTTATCTAAGTCAAGCATCCCGCAGTATCTTTCAATGATGATGACAACAGCAGCAGCGTTGTACCTCAGATTTTGACACTGTGTCTTGCACTATGTTGAGCTCTACTTGTATTAGTTCATTAAAATCCCAAAATATAATAGGAGGTAGATACGATTGTTTTCATTCATTTTTGAGAAAAACTGCAGCTCAGAGAGGTTAAGAGACTTGCCTAAGGCCAGACAGCCAAGAGTGGCTCAGCCCAAGCTCACAAACTTTCTGACCAAACTGCTTTTCGAGAAAGACAGCTCCAGAACTTTGTTTAAAATGCCAGCAGGTGCTGAAAGCATTTTGACCCATTTTGTGTCATATTCCCGTAAGGATTTTCAGGTAACATTTAAGTTAGGGAAGAGTGCTTGATTATATCAAGGAAGGGAGAAATGCTTTGCTTATCAAAGTTAGTCAATTACTTGTATTTTATAAAAATTTCCCCCAAACTGCCTTTCAGTGAAGTTTAAGGCTAAGTAGAAAAGCTTCGGCTACAAGGAAATGCATTAATAACAATTACTTAGTGTGGGCATAGCTATTTAACCATGGTTCTGCTGCAGGTATAGATTTTGTGACACTAATGTAAGTGCTCTTGGAGAAGTTGGTGATCAGCCCTGTAAGTGCAGAAGGGGGTGTGGGAAGGGGACACCTTTATGAGGAGGTCTAAGGGGGCTTCTGTGTAGAACTAAAAAATAGTTAAAGAAGATGAGGGCTGTGGAAGTAAAAGAGGAGGTCACTTTATTGCTGCTGTTGTTGTCGTTGTTTTTTAATGAGAGAACAAAGTTTTAGCCAAAGGGAAGTTTCTTTGTGTGTATGTATGTGTTTCTGATGATAAAATTGTAATACCTTTTTCAAGGGGTGGGGGAGGCGAGAGAGAGGAGGAGGAGAAGGAGGAGGATAGAAACTGAAAATTTTAGAGAAAACAGGAATTGGACGTGGTTCCATAGTGTAGCAGTTAGCACGTCTGCTTTACATGCAGAAGGTCCTGGGTTCACGCCCCAGTAGCGTTACAGTCCACGGTCTATGGCCGTGCCACCCTGAACAAGCCCGATGTCTGATCTTGGAAACTAAGCAGGGTTGGGCCTGGTTAGTACTTGGATGGAAGACCACCTAGGAAGACCAGGTGCTATAGGCATAAATAATAATAAATAAATAAATTTAAAAAACAAAAACAGAAATCACCTTTAATCCCAACCATCAGAGATACCCACCACTAGAATTGCTGTTTTCCTTTCAGTCGTATCTGTTAAATACTGATGTTACACTGTATAGTTTTAAAAAAATATAGTCGTATCCAATGCTTTTTTTACTTAACAGTATATCACAAGCATTTATTCCCCACACCCGCATATACTCTCATCCTACAGGTCCCACATTACCCTTAGCACCTTTTGGAGGGGATGCCACCCCACAGTTTCTCAGATGAAGCAGGATGTTACCAAAGCCTATCAAGGCAGAAGTTAGGGAGAGCTGCCACTAGGTGGTGCTGTGGTGCAGGGGAAAAGCCCACGGTCCCGTTGGGAGTCTGAGACCTGCGTTCCAGTTGAGCCTCTGTCCTTTACGCCCTGTGACACCTAGAGCAGTTTCCTTCCTCTCTAAATCTCGGCTTCTTTATCCATAAACTGACGGAGTTTGGGCAGGTGTGATCAGACTGTTTGTGAGTTTGAGCTCAGCCATTCTTGACTGTGTGGCTTTGGGCAGGTCTCAACTCCCAAGTTTTCTTCCAGTCTGAAAAATTCTATGATTATTTGCTATTTTAACATAAAACTCTTGGAAAACACCAATTTTAAGCAAATAAGTGATGATGAAAATGAAGAACCATTTTTCTAAGTTGAAATTAAATTCCTGGGGGAGTTTTACAAAGTAACACCATGCTAGTTCTGTCTTGTGGACCTGGCAAACCATGCATTCTGTACACATAATGTGCATCTAGCACACACCAGGTATTTCCATCAGAGCAATTTCTGTGACAGGCAGGGAAGTGACGTTTCCATTTTACATTCGAGTGAACGGAGGGTCAGAGAGGTTAAATGACTTGCCGGATGGCTTGTGAATCCAAATGTTCTGACTCTTCTTTAGCAGTTGTTCTTTCCGCCACTATGTGTGATGTTTCAAACTGCTCAGATGGGAGTAATAAAGATGTTTAAATGATTAGAAAATGCCTCTGAGGAAACGTTGAAAGAATTGGGGTGATTCAACTTAAAGAAGAGAAGGCGGTGGGGGGAGGTGAGGGAGGCACGTACACTTCAAGCATAAAATTGCTGCAGCTCATTTTCAAAACCGAGTGCCTTCTTGGCTTTAACTGGATCTGAATTCTTCCTCCAGGGTGTCCTGCTTTCATGGACGAAGAAATTTAAGGCACGGGGAGTTCAGGACACAGATGTAGTGAACTGTCTGACCAAAGCTATGAAAAAGCACAAGGTGAGGAACTGGCCTCGGCGTAGGGAGCTCTCCCAGTCCCGACACCTTTCTCTTAAGGGGAGGAGTCTCACGCTGGGCCTGCCCTGGAAGGAGAATCAGAGAAGGAATCCATCTCTGGGAAGGTCTCACTGTAGTGCAGACGTGGCCAATTTAGATAAACCCACTGGTGAGCCTTGGTATGTAGAGCTTGTTCCCGTTGGGCCAAACAGCCCTGGGGCCTCCCCAGCTGCCACAGCCCCCTCCAGGGATCTTGGTTAGATGCCATGTTGTGTGTAATGCTCCAACCCCCACCTTTCCTCTCTGAGGCTTAAAAGATTACTTTCTTTCCAGTTTGGCTCTCTATTCCACTTTCCACCCTCCATGTGTAGAATATCTCTGTTGAATAAAGTTTACAATAATCTAAATAACCAAAAAGCAAGACATGCTCCTTGCTAGTTGTGAAGTCCACAAATAAACCCAAATTATTTTGTTACCCTGACAGCAAGAGGAGTATTTCGATGTATACCTTTCCAGTCTTTTTTTCTCTTTTTTCTGCGATAGTATTCTCTGGTAGTCTGTGTTCTCCTCTTATTGTTTTCATTTTACTTTAAAATACTCCCCTAAACCTTGGGGAACCGTGGTGCAATAACCCAGGTTGACCTGGCAGAATGGGAAACCCAGGCGGGAAACCCATGGTGCTGCTCACAGAGAGGACCTTAGTCTGGAGACTAAGGTGTCCCCAGAGGTGAGGGCTTTGGGCGGGAAACCCATGGTGCTGCTCACAGAGAGGACCTGGCTGAGACTAAGGTGTCCCCAGAGGTGAGGGCTTTGTTGTTTTCTCCTGGAATCACCATTGCTCCCAAGATAAACATCTTTTCCTCAGGGTCCTTCAAACAAGGGCTGGCGTCCCGGTGGGCCGTCTCTCTTATTTCCGTTGCGCAGAGGCCTTGGACCATAAAGCAGGAGCATGGGTTCCCCTCTTCAGCTCCCAACTGGTCTTTCTTTCCGCTAGACCCCTGAACCTTGACAGAAGCCTTGCATCTTCCAAGCAGGCCCAGCAGGTGGGATGTAGTGATTGTCTCAACCAGTCACCTTCACTGCTTTTGCTTCCTATGTGGGGAAAGATAAAGGGGTAATACCTTTGTCCCACCCACCGATGCCCTCTGGGGCTTGTGTTCCAATAGGATATAGATGTGGACATCCTGGCCTTGGTCAATGACACCGTGGGGACCATGATGACATGCGCCTATGATGATCCCTACTGCGAAGTCGGTGTCATCATCGGTAACTCAATTTGACTTGTGTTCTGGGGGTGGGGGAAAGGGACTGTTTTGGGGCTTAGTTTCAGCAGACTCTGAGTAAATTCAGTGGGAAGGGTATTGGTGCTTTCTGTTTAGGAGAAACAACACAGAAAGATGAAAAATTAATACACACAACCACTCATTCATTCAAGTGTTCACTGAGTGCCTGTTGTGTGTCAAGCCCTGTGCTGTGTGTTGGGTTCTCAGTAGTGAGTTAATACTCAAAGCTTCCTGTACTCACGGAGCTTTCAGTGGAAAGGTGGGTGAAAGGCTAAAAAGACCTAAACAAATAAGATAATGTCAGGTGGTGATTACTGATAAAGAAAATAAAGCAGGGTGTTGTGACTGAGAGTGAGTGTGGTAGGGTGCTCAGGCAGTCCTTTCTGAGGGGTGACATTTGAGCAGGGACCTCAGCAATGGGGAGGAGAGAGCAAAGTGGGGATCAAGAGGAAGAGAGTCTTTGGCAAAGAAGAGGAAACCTATGCTTCTGAGATGGAAATGAGTCTGGGATGCTCAAGGAACCATAAAAGTCTGAGTGGGGGCTCAAAGGAGTGAAAGCTGAGAATAGTAGGCTGCTCAGGTTAGAGAGGGTAGATGGGACTGGGCAGATTGCACAGGACACAGACATAGTCACTGTAGGGTCTTTGGCTTTTACCCCAAAAAGAGGTAGGCACTGGAGGACTTTGGGTGGGAATGGATAAGTGGGGTATGCACTTTTAAAAAGTTTATTTTGGCTGCTGTGTGGAAAATTGACTGTTGGTGGAAGCGTGGAATCATGGTGACCAGCCAAGAGGCCATCGCACTGTGCAGGCAAGACGTAGTGGAGGCCTGGACCAGGGAGATAGCAGTGCACGGGGGCATCCGGTGGGTGGGTCCCTGAGCTGGGAGGGGCTCTGCTGGAGGGGTCCATTGGAAGGCACTTTGGGGGACAATAACTGGATTGGATATCCCCTTGAATATACCCTCTGCCTCCCCATTCCTTTACCACTATTGGAAAAAGTTTTCTGAATTGCTCTTTCTTAATTGCTAACCACACTTTCCTCAGCCTTACTTTCCCAAAGGCAGGATCTTTACACCTGAGGGGCTTGATCTACTTTCCCATTTCTTTGGCCCCATACCTCAGAATGGGATGGGCACTTGCCAGTCATGGCATCCAGCTACTGTCCTCTGTGTCTGTCTTGGTGACAACGTCAGGTAACCCACAGTTTGGGTGACATGCCTAAACAGTGTCCATGCTTTTCTAAGAAAAACTGTCCATGCTTTTCTAAGAAAAACCTTTTTTCAAATATTGTATTACATTCTGCTTCTCTACATTTCTAATTTCTTATGTTGGCTTTAACATTTCTTATGTTGGCTTTAGTATCAGCCAGGGGAAGATATTTGAAAAACAAACAAATGAACAAACAAACAGTTTATTAAGGCATAAAAATTCTCATTTTAGGTGTACAATTCTATGAATCTTAGTAAATTTACAGAGTTCTGTCACCATCACCACTATCCAATTTTATAACATTTCCATCATCCCAATAGGTCTCAAACAGATGGTGCCCATTTGCAGTCACCCACCAATATTCACGTGTTTGAGGCATTTCCTTGGAGTGATTTTGTCTTTGAATGTGGAATGTTACTTTCTTATGTGATAGCTAATCACTGACAAAGATAAAGATGTAGCTTATGCTAGGAACAATTTGGGGCAGGCCCTGAGTAAAGAATATTTTTAGTATCAAATAGAGAAGAGGTTAAGTAGCTTAGGGAAAGGATTAAAGAAATTACTGTGGGTTAGAGATTTAAAAAATATATATTTAGAAGGTTAGGTTAACTCATCCTCTTTGTATGTGCGCTTTGTTAGCTTTCATACATATTCATCAGATACTTCTTCACAATTGACTCCATTCATCACAGCAAACCATTAACACCCTGAGAAGTGTAGACTTGACATGTCAGCTTTATTCCTCATGAACTTCCCGGACTTGCCAAAGCTGCTTCCCTCACTGAGAACCAGCCCCGAGAGTGGATCAAAAGCACTTTGTGGTACATTCAGAGGCCTCTCAGGCGTTGAGAGTTCTCTCTGTCTCTACCCAGCTGGGGGCCCTTCCATCACTGCACATTCTCTCTGACCCCTTGTTCAGGTACTGGCACCAACGCGTGTTACATGGAGGACATGAGCAACATTGACCTGGTGGAAGGTGACGAGGGGAGGATGTGCATCAACACCGAGTGGGGGGCCTTTGGGGACGATGGGGCCCTGGAAGACATCCGCACCGAGTTTGACCTGGATCTGGACCTTGGCTCTCTCAACCCTGGGAAGCAGCTGTGAGTACCTTCCAGCTGTGATCTGAGCATCAGCACCAGGAAACGCCCAATCGCTCAAGGACACTTTATACCTGGGAGGCTTTTTAGTTGTGACTAGTTAGTTACCCATCGCAATGAGCTTATGAGGCAAAGCTTATATTTCGGTTTCATTGGACAGATGAGGAAAGTGAAGCCAAGGAAATGGAGTCATTTCCCCTAGGTCATAACCCCAATTCTAACCCAATCCATATTTCTGGACCACGTAAGTATGAGGCAGGGGAGATACAGGTGTGAACCAGGTGACTTGGTGTATTTGGACTAGGGCCTCAGAACAAACCAGTGCAGTCTGAGGAAGCAGGATTCAGCCAGATTCTTCATCTGTGTTTCCAATGCTCCCCCGCCATCCTGCTTTCTTAATCACACAGCACCTGGTGTAATTCTTTCCCAGCCTCAGTTCTCATGGAGTCTTTCTCAGCTCTCATCCCGCACTCACCTGTAGTAGAACTAGTTCGAGTCTGCCTCAGCTCTGCCTACATGCTGAACTCCGTGAAGGCAGGCTGTGTGGTTTTTATTTCCTTTCTACACATAGTGTCTCACACATTATTGCAACTCATTAGGTGTTAGTTGAATAAAAAAAGTTTCAAATTATAAAAAGTAATTTCGGACTTAGAGAAAAGTTGTAAAAATCATACAAAATTTCCCTTTATTCAGATTCCCTAAATAGTAACATTCACTCTGTAAATTTGTGTGTATATGTGTATATATAGACATATAAAATACACATGTACATAAAAAACATACATGTCTGTGTAAAATTATTTTTTCTGAACCATTTGAGACTAAGTTGCAAGCGCTACCTGAAAACAAGTACGTCTGTGTAAAATTATTTTTCTGAACCATTCGAGACTATGTTGCAAGTGCTACCTGAAAACAAGTACATTCTCTTAACCAAAATATAATTATCAAAATTAAGAAATTAACACTTAATCAGTTCTAATATCTAATGTGGAGACCTTATTCAAAATTCACCAGCTGACCCACTATGTTCTTCATAAAAAAGAAAAAAATTATCCTGGTCCAGGCTTCAGTCCAGTGTCACACACTGCATTTTGCTGCCATGTCTCTTCAGCCTCCTTTAATCTCAAACACTTCTGTGGTATCTCTGTGTATTTCATGATGTTGAAGCATACAAGCCATTTATTTTATAAAACGTTCCTCGACTGGGATTTGTCTGTTTCCTCATGATTAGACTCAGGCGGTGCATTTTGGCAGGAATATCCCACAATCGATGTGCATGCTCTTCAGTGCAGCATATCTGGAGGGACATGTTTGTTCCATTACTGGTGAATTGTTTGGTTACAGGGCTGTGCAACAGGTTTCTCTACCATAAAGTAATTATTATTCCCTCTGTAATTAATGAGTATCAGGTGAAAAGGTACACTGAGACTGTAAATATCCTATTTCTCATTAAACTTTCATTTTCTAATTTTAGCATCCTTTTGAAGACTGTCTAAATCCATATTCCCTCTATGTTTATTAGTTGTTACTATACTGTAAGGAATAGCTTTCCATCCTCTCCATTTATCTATTTATAGTAATACGGACTCATGGATTTTTTTTTTATTTCATGAGTTATAATTTCTTCCTATCATTATTTATTTCGATGTTCAATTTTTTTTTCAGATTTGTTCAGTCAAAGCCCCTTTACTTCAAGCTAGCCCCTTTGTCCTTTTGACGTATTCTTTATCACTTTTTTTTTTTTCTGGCACAGTAAGATGCTCCAGGCTTATTGTGCATTTTTTTAGCCCGGCCCCAGTATCAACCATTTTTTCAAGAAGCCCTGGTGAATAAGTGTTTTAAATACCTCCTAGAAATCATTCAAACATAGAACTGAATGCCTGGAAAGCAGATTTCTGTTTCAGATGCACCCGCTCCCCAGCGCATACCTGTTTCACTGGTGACATGGAGTGGTCATGGCCCAAGGAAGTGGTGCCCATTTTTGGACTTTATCATCCTCTCCCTCTCCATTTCACTTAAATTTCATTTCTCCAAAGCCAGCCTGGATTTCTTTTGTCTTCTGTCTCTGTAATGTTCTAAGACTTTTTATAATGAAAGAGATAAAGTTGATTAGGAAACAGGTTGTCCTTGATTTTGTGTCGTATTATATTTGGAAAATAAAAATTGTTTTTAATAGCTTATCTGGGAGACAATTAGTACAATTAGTACTTGCTTCTTGGATATAGACTCAGAGTCCAGATTAGGTAGTCTGGGGGGGATATTTCATCCACCTTATTGTGGAACCTCCTTGGGGCTGTCTAAGCCCATCTCACGGACACAGCATCCTTTTCTCTTGGACAGAAGCCGAGAGTAGGGGTTAGAATGAAATTTGGATATATCATGCCACGTTTGGGAAAGTGCCTGAAGTCTCTGAAGTTCAGATTCCTAATGCCTAACATGGGAATGGTGTCCCCCAATGGCCAGGGTGTTAAGATAAAGATTCTTGGAATCAAATGCTTTGTGAGCAGGAAGGAATCTTAGGTTTCTTCTAATTTAGTCCTCCCCTTTTATAGGTGAAGAGAGTGTAGCTCAGAGAGGCCACCCCAAGCTGAGATGGGGACCGAGGCCTCCAGACCCATGGAGTGGCCCTCCCACCAGTCATGCTTCTGACCACAGGCCATGGCTCATGGGCTTTGGGAAAGGATGCTGCATAACCAAAGGCGTTTTTGCCACTGATCTGTTCACCAAATTGTAGATTTGAGAAGATGATCAGCGGCCTGTACCTAGGTGAACTCGTCAGGCTCGTCTTGTTGAAGATGGCCAAGGCAGGCCTCCTGTTTGGTGGCAAGATATCCTCCACGCTCCACACGAAGGGCAAAATTGAAACACGGCACGTGGCTGCCATGGAGAAGTAAGCTTCTGGCTGGGTTCCTCCCACCTTGACTCTGAGAGGGTGAGGGTTGGCCAAGGTGTGGTGTGCTCATGTAGTGGTATAACAGAAGGGATCAGCTTTTCCTTCTCTACTAGAACGCTTTTCGACCTAGGCACAGATTCACGTGGGTTAGCAATACCTGCCATAACGCAGACGTGGCTTCTTGTTGGTTTCATCAGCCTATGGAGATCTAACCCCTCCTCATGTTTTGTTGCCTTCTTCCTCCCTAAAGTGGCGATTTATAACTTTTTTAGGGTCACAGACCCCTTTGAGAATCTGATTCAAGTTCTGGACCCTTTATACCCCAAATATACATTCGCACACATTTTTGCTTATAATATCAGGGCATCCTTGGACCCATTAAAGCCCATGCATGGAATCCAAGTTCAGAACTCCTGCTACGGCAAGAGCCTTCTCCACCTGGTACTTTTGGGTACTGGCTTTGCCTTTGGTGATTTGAAGCCCTAGTCAACTCAGGGTCCTGTTCTTCCAGCTTAGAAACACTGGCATTGCTCTGGATTTTGGAATCAGTTTGGATTCTGAGCTCAGCTAAGTGGCCTCTGACTCTCAGAGTCTGTGTTTGTGCAGAGCTTGTCAGGGACTAAGTTTCAGTGAAAGGCAGTATAGTACAGAGTGGTTAAAGGGTGAGCTCTATAATTTAATTGCCTGAGTTCAAATCCTTGTCCTTGAACTTACTAGCCGTGTGACTATGGACAAATTACTTACTCTGTACCTCAGGCCTCTCTTCTGTACAATAGGGTAATGATAGTACTTCCCCCAGGATTGTTGTGAGGATTAAGTTAATGCATGTCAAATCCTTAGCCTAGTGCCTGGCACATAGTGAGTGTTCAATAAATGGTGGCAGCTATGATCATTGTTAATATTATTATTATTATATTACTATGTGCCAGCCTATTTATCTTCACAGTCCTGAGAGGTGAGAAAGCTGGTTTTGAGGGAGACTCCCATGGGATGGAATAGTGTGGCCCTCTCATTCCTGTCGCCTGACCAGGTATAAAGAAGGCCTTGCCAATACAAGAGAGATCCTCACGGATCTGGGCCTGGAGCCTTCGGAGGCTGACTGCATTGCGGTCCAGCATGTCTGCACCATCGTCTCCTTCCGCTCAGCCAACCTCTGTGCAGCGGCCCTGGCAGCCATCCTGACTCGACTCCGGGAGAACAAGAAGCTGCCACGGCTACGGACCACAGTGGGCGTGGATGGCACACTCTACAAGATACACCCTCAGTGAGTGCTGCCTGGCGGTCCACACCCCCTACAAATAAGTCTCCCCTGGAACAGAGTCCCTTGAAACTATGCTTCTCTGGGTGCTGGAATCAACCATCTCTTGTTGGTT
>NW_006438113.1:14352083-14368212 GCF_000325575.1 Pteropus alecto | reverse complement strand
GAGTGAATGTGGAGTCTGCTTTCATCTTGCTGGCTGGGTTGCTTTAGGGGAGCATTCTTAAAGAAATATTCAGCTAAAGCCAATTGCCTGACTAGGCCATCCATCCACCTGTCCATCCAGCTATCCATCTGTCCATTATTATTGAATACCTACTATATGGTAAGACTGGAAAGTAAGATACACCCAGTTATAGATGGGAAAAAATTGGGATGGTAGAGGTTGCCAAGCTCAATGTAGGATACTGGTAGGTAAACAGTGAAATGAAAATTTCCCAGAGGAGGGAGAGTGAAAGACCCTCTGTCTAACAGAGATGGCAATGGAAGTCAGGTGGACACACCCTGGAAAGAGCTAGGGACAGAA
This sequence comes from Pteropus alecto, assembly GCF_000325575.1. Classification (NCBI taxonomy): domain Eukaryota; kingdom Metazoa; phylum Chordata; class Mammalia; order Chiroptera; family Pteropodidae; genus Pteropus; species Pteropus alecto. The sequence goes on along the minus strand of NW_006438113.1, from coordinate 14,367,852 downwards.
CTCTTCCCCTTTGGGCAGAGATGATGTTCAGCTAATACTGAACATGCCCTATGTATGCATCTGCCCAACTGGTTAACATATTAGTGATAAAATAGACACTTCTTTGAGCTTCCCAAGAGTCCCATCCAATTGCTCCAGCTGCCCTAGTTATCCTTGGTCACCCCCCTCCTTCCCTTCCATCCAGCAACTAAAGGGGTGAGCCCTGGCCCAGCAGGACTCCCCAGGACCCCATTCAACTGCTACACCTGTGTCTGTTCCCACTGGCCAGGCCTGGGCCTTTATAATTATTACATATTGTTCCATCGCTTCTACCTTCAGATATCCAAAACGCCTGCACAAGGTGGTGAGGAAACTGGTCCCGAACTGTGACGTCCGCTTCCTCCTGTCGGAGAGTGGCAGCACCAAGGGGGCCGCCATGGTGACAGCGGTGGCCTCCCGCGTGCAGGCCAAGCGGAAGCAGATTGACAGGGTGCTGGCTTTGTTCCGACTGACCCAAGAGCAGCTTGTGGGTGTGCAGGACAAGATGCGGGCTGAGCTCGAGTACGGGCTGAAGAGGGACACCCACCCACTGGCCACAGTCAAGATGCTGCCCACCTACGTCTGCGGGATGCCAGATGGCACAGGTGGGCCGTGCACAGCTCTTTTCTCTGAAGAGTCACCCAGAGCTCCCATCAGAATTCCTTAAATCCAGTTAGGTTTTTTGTTTAAGAGCTTTGGATTCATGTCTGTAATGGAGGGAGGTAGAGAAGGGTAGAAGGTTGATACTCCTGAGTCTATTTGCTGTGGTTGATCCAAGGCATTTGCAGTGAAAGAATAGTTAAAGTACTCAGAGTACGTGTGTGTATCTGTGTAACTGAGAACATGGAGTGTGCCCCACGTTGTCGGCAAGCAGAGGAGCCAGATGCTGTCTCCAGGAGTTGCTATCTGGATACTTGGAGCTGTCTGACTTGTCTTCTCGCCAACTTCTCTGCCTCTCTTCTCTCCTGGGACTTGGGTCTCTTGCTCTCCCTTCTCGTCACTCTCTGGTCCTGACTTTTCCAACCCCTGATTCTTCTCCTGGTCCTCTGTGATCTGCAGAGAGTAGCCACTCAGCAATGGAGTCAGTACTTTAGACAAGGAAGTTCACCTCTTGAACCTCATGAACTTTGTATAATGCTTTATGTCTAGTAGTTTGCTTTTGAGCCTTTAATTTCATTTTGCCGTCACAACCACTTGTGTATTACATAAAGAGAGAATGATTCACATTTTATGGATGCCAAAATTGAGACTCAGAGAGGTTAGATGACGTAGTCAGGGTCACACGGCTATACTTTGAATCTCTCAACAACAAAGATCTTTTCCAGAGCCAGTATCCTTCGAGTCTACATAAGGAAAAAAAAACTGAGAGCAGTAAAAGACACGGTCTAATTAGTCATTCCTTTACCCTTCTATCTTCCTGGCTTCATTCCTCAAAGTTTCATTAAGCGCCTACTAAATGTCAGGCTGTGGTCTAGGCACAGTGATAGAGCAGTGAGGAAAACGCGGTCCCTGCCCCTGTGGAGCTTATGTTCTGTTGGGCTGGCAGACAATAAAAACCGTGGTATTATGCCATGTAATTACAGATGCTATGAAGAAAAATAGCAGGACAAGGGGCGAGAGAGCTGGCTGGGCGTGAGGTCTTTGGCAAATGCGAGGCACAGCGCAATGACCAGTGTGGCTAGAGCAGAGTGAGTGAGGCAGAAAGGCTTCACGGAACAGACTGTGATGCTCTGTGATGTTGAAGTGAGAGGCCCTGATGGTACTGGGGGTCGGACTTGATATGGTTTCTTATTAGTCAGGTGCGGGTGTAGGAATCTGGGGAAGGGGAGATCAGGCACAGGAAGAATTGCTTCATGCTGTGGATGCACAATTCCTCTCTGCCATACAGACAGGATGGAATCACCTTCCTGTGCAGTCAGGGTAGCCTGGCCTGGTAGCCTCACCCTCAGAAGCTCCTTGAGTGTAAATATCATGTGTGACCTTTACCAAATACCAGAAAAATCAGATGAGCCTCAGACAGGCTCAAAGTGCCTGCCCAGTGCTCTGACACTGCTCGGTGACCACCACATGCCTCTGGCCCATGAGCCCCAGGGGGGCAGGGCTGAGTCTGCTTCTTTTCTGCATCTCCTCTTCCCCCCAACACCTCCACACAAGTCCCTGCTCTGTGCATGCTGGTGGAATGCAGCCCCCACTTTCTCTGCTGCAGAGAAGGGGAAGTTCCTCGCCCTGGATCTGGGGGGAACCAACTTCCGAGTCCTCCTGGTGAAGGTCAGAAGTGGACGGAGGTCAGTGCGAATGTACCACAAGATCTTTGCCGTCCCTCTGGAGGTCATGCAGGGCACCGGTGAGGAGGTAAACGCCAGGCTGGGGGTCCTGCGTTCCGAGGTACCAGCCAGCCACCCCGTATTACTGCCGACCCTGTATGACTGCCACTCTCTCCCTGCAGCTGTTTGACCACATTGTGCAGTGCATCGCTGACTTCCTGGACTACATGGGCCTCAAGGGAGCCCCGCTGCCCTTGGGCTTCACGTTCTCGTTTCCCTGCAGACAGACAAGCATTGACAAGGTAAGACAGCCCGCCAGACTTGCAGCCTGCCCCATGGGCATCCCTCCTCCACCAGGGGGATCTCAAGGTAACTCGGAGGCACTGTTCATTTTATTTAGGGGGTCTTAGGTTCAGAGCAGCTGGGAAAATGTGATTGAGAATTTTAACTTTAATTTTTTCTATTTATTGTGTTGCATTTTCATTATTATTTTTTAGATTGAAGTTCACAAAAGAATTGAGGGTAGTATACGTTAAAGGGACACATACGTAAGAATACTGTTAAGAGAGGTCAAATCATATGGTGGAGAGATAGAAAGATGGTTAAGGCCATCTATAACACTCAGGCAGTAATATTATCTGTGTCTTTCTGGGTAGTCAGCATAAACAGGGGAACACAATGGGTGGTAAGGTTTTTACTGTCTGATGAATGAAGCTTATCAGTGTATCAGAAGAAATGCCTTTCTTTCCCGACATTAGACTCTCAGAAGGAATTTATCACATAGTGACTTATTTAGTTGACTAAAGAATATCAAAGATAATAATTTAAATGCATTATTCATAATAACTTAGAAACATATAGCACAAGGTCTTTCTTAAAATTCTTGGATTAAAACACCATTCACCAGCTCATGGAGTATGGAATTCGCTCTCTCTCTGAGAGGCTCACATCAACCAAGGCATAAAAGCAGGATGCCACTCCTGAATTTACAGGGAGAACTCTGGTAGCAGAACAAGTCAACCAGAGTTCATGACAATAATAATGGGAACAATAGTACCAAAGATTTGTTAAGATTTTGCCTAATCCACTCATTGTCCTCATGAGGTAATACACTGTTTTTGTTTTGTTGTATTGTGTTTTTACCATTTTTTATTGTGGTAAAATACACATAACATAAAATTTACCACTTTATTTTTAAGTATACAGTTCAGTGGCATTTAATTAAGTACATTCAGATTGTTGTGCAACCTTAACCCTATCTATCTTCTGAAGTTTTTCATCTTCCCAAACTGAAACTCTGTTCCTATTAAATAGTAATTCCCAAATCTCCCTCCCCCAGCTTCTGGCAACCGCCTTTCAACTTTCTGTCTGTGACTTTGACTAGGTACCTCGTATAGGTGGAATCAGTCTATGCCCTTTTGTAACTGACTTATCTCACTCAGCATAATGTCCTCAAGGTTCATCCATGTTGTGGCCATGCATCAAAATTTCTTTCCTCTTTAAGGCTGAATAATATTCCATTGTACGTATACATAGGTTTTAATCATCATTTTGTAGTTGAGAAAAATGGAGGGACAGAGAGGTTAAGTAAGTTGTCCAAGATGCCACACTGGTAACCAGTGGTGGAGGGTTCCAACCCGGCACACTAGCCTGAGAGCTGGGCTCTTGCATCCTGCCTCTGTGGGGACCAGGGCTCAGAGTCCAGGAGGCACACTCCCAACGCCAGTGGTTTCGAACCATTTTGGCTATAATACACAGTATACCTACATATATATAATCAAACCCCTCCCCCCCCAAAACAAGAAATAGTATTTAACCTTGTTGTGTGACTTATACTCTGCTTTCTACCCTATTTTATTTTTCATATGAGGAAATCGAGGCCTGTAGATCTCTTCTGATGGGTAGGCGCACAATCCGAACTGAAACGGAGCTCTCCAGGGCTCTTAGAACACCATGAAAACAGAGGCCTCCTCATCCGGCTCCAGTCCTCCAGAGGACAGGGAGAAAGATGTTCAAAAGACTGAATTGTCTGGTAATAAGGCTGGTCTCTCAAAATTAAAAATGCCAGAATGCTAAGAGCCAGAACATCTCAAGATTTCATTTCTCGATGTTCACTACAACACTGCTTTTTAATAATGAAAAATTAAAAATAGCACAATGTCTGGCAATGGAGAGTGACTCAATAAATGAACTATAGTATATCAATCATGTGGAATTCATTCATTACTTGATTTCCCTTTAATGAACACATCTGCCGTGCTGGCTCTGTGCCAGACATCATTCCAACTGCTTCACAGATACGACCTACCTGACTGGGAGACGGCAGAGCACGAGAGCTAAGAACTTGGGTGGGTCTGGAAACACATCGCCTCAGTTTGAATCTCGGCTTCTCTACTTATTGGCTGCATAAACTTGGGCAAGTTATTTGACCCCTCAGTACCTTGATTTCCTCATTTAAAAAATGGAGATAAAAATAGTACTTATTCAACAGGTATGTTTTATGGATTTTATTTTTGTGCAATTATATTTGAAGAGTATTTTCCTCAGTAAAGGAATGTGTCAGATCCACATTAACTGACCTGAAAAGGTCTAGAAGATACATTATTTAGTGAGAAAAACAAATTTCAGTAGTCCACACACCATATGAATTTATTAAAAAATACATGTAAACAGAAAAAGGTCTGGAAGGATTCATACCAGACTGATAATAGAGGTTACCTCAGATTGGGGAGATGAGGGATTAAAGGAGACTTTATCAGTAACGCTTTAATTTTTCACAAGGGCAATGCATTCCTGTATTACTGCTGCCATTAAAAATTAATACAACATGGGGAAAGGGAGCCATGTGCAGCTGTCCACAGTCCTGAATGATCAGTGGCACCAGGACACAGCTATTTCTCTTGACCCAGGACACTGGGCCTCCAGGTCTCTCTCTCTCCCAGAAGTTCTGGTAGGTTCATGAAGACACAGCTTAGAGGGAGGGGGAGACCTATGAAGTAAAATAACCGATAGCTGGGGAGAAAAAAAGGACTTTTAAAATAAAGATGTTGTTTCTGTATAATTGCAACTAATAAGAGAGATTTTTCAATCGGCAATAAATCTCTAATGTTCTAAATATATCCACCAGGAAAGGACCAAGGGAACCTAGCTTTCTAAGGACTGTGAAATGCAGCGGGGACGCGGGCTGAGGGCCTCTGGTGAGGTGGCCTTCCAGTCCACAGTGTTGAGGGCTCTACCATCAGAGTTGCTGGCCACCTCTCTTATCCCGGGAACTCTCATGGCCTAGACGCTCCAGCTCTACCTGCCCTCATCCCACCTACGCTACAGAGTCTGAGGCTAGACTAATTCCTGCCCCCAGCTAACAGTATATCCTTTGCTTTCTTTTAAAAATTAAAATTTCTTTTAAAAATTTTCTCAGTATTATAAAAAATTATACATACTAATTTTAGGAAAACTAGAAAATGTAGACACACGTAATCTAGAACCCAAGAGAGATCCAATATCAACTCCAAGGAATATACGTTGTTTCAGAATTTTTGCCAGATACATGTGCGTGCATGTGCACGTGTGTGTGGTTTTTTAAAAGAGTAATGGAATAATTACCACCTGTATTTGTTTAATGTGTGTTCATTTAACAGTGTATGGTGAACATCTTTCTCTAGCATCCAATGTTCTCTTACAGTATACTTTTTTATGACTATAATTTTTCCTATATTGATGTACAAGACAAGAGATCCATTTTTGTTGGAATGATAGGATGCCTCTAGTTTTTTATTGTGGAACAATGCTTTGATAAACATTCTGTAGCTTTATCTTTAATCACATCTTAATCTGTCCTTGGCAAATTAGAAGTAGGGTCACTATGATGCAGGCCTTTGTTCTGTGCAGTCATGGCCAGGGAACATGAATTAACCAATAATGAACACTAATTGTTACAATTATTACACCTCGTCTGAGCACCATGCTTTGTGATTCCTCTGGACCCAGCATTAGGGCTGCAGAAATGGAAGCAGTCAAAAGCACACACATCTGACTAGCAGTTAACTACCTATTAGATATTGAAGTTGTGTAGTGGTCCCAGAAAACTACTGATAAAATGAATATCCCCTCCTTTCTTTCAGGGAACACTCATTGAATGGACCAAAGGCTTTAAGGCTACCGACTGTGAAGGGGAAGACATGGTGGACATGCTCAGGGAAGCCATCAAGAGGAGAAATGTATGATATGGTGTTGAGGCCCATGCCTCACCCAGCCCTTTCCCCCAGGCCCTCTGCTCTAACGTCCTATGCCCAGCCCCGTGACTCTGACCTCTTCCTCCCCCCACCCCCAAACCTTGGGCTGATATGCCCTTCCTGATCCTATTCAGCCTGCACATTCTACTTATAGTAGAGCTGTTTCCTTTGCAGGAGTTTGACCTGGATATAGTTGCAGTCGTGAATGACACAGTGGGGACTATGATGACCTGTGGCTATGAAGATCCTAATTGTGAGATTGGCCTGATTGCAGGTAAGTGATCAGGCATGTCCCATTTCATCCTTTGGAGGTTCTTTTTTAACATAGTGAGGGGTGGGGGGCCATTGTTCCATTCAGAGGCTCTGAAGCCCCCTTTGTCCAAGGCAGACATGAAGTTAAAATTGGGATTCCAGGTCCCCTAATTCCTAAGTCTTTACTTAATACCTTTCTCTGTTAAGGGTCCAAAGCCAAGGTGGTTCTTTCTGTTGAAGAAGGAGAGTGACACAGAAAGAGGGGATTTTCAGATTAGGGCCTTGAAGCAGATTATCCTGGGATGAATCATGTTGGATTCATGTTGGATCATGTTGGCCTGGGACCGAAGGAGCTAGATTTTGATGTTGGCTCCAATGTACACTTCCTCTGTTCTCTGACCTTTACTGGCTGGCAGGGTGCACAGAATGGGGAAGAATTAGACACCTAGGAGAAGAGAAGAGAGTGATTAAGGGTAAGGGTGGATTCTAGTGGGATGACTCTTTTTAAGAGGTGGGGGGACAGGTGGGAATTGAACAGGTGGAGATAGGGATGAAGTGCATTCCAAGTGACAGGCACAGGTTAAGTAATGAAGGAATCTGGGAAAGTTGTTCCAGTTGGTTATCTGGGGTTCCTGAAGGTGAGTTGTAGGTGGGGATATATTGAGATGGGGATATATTGAGATGTCTTCAATGCCATGTAAGAAGTTTCAGTTCATTCTAACTTTTACCTACTTTGTGACCTTGGGCAGGTTACTTATTCTGTCTGGATTTGAGTTTCTTCAACTGTGGAAGGAGTTGGGCTAGATCTAGGAGAGAAGAGAAGTGAGACTTATTTAATTGAGTATTATAGTTGTCTGGACTGTTGTATTGAGAATAGTTCTGAGGCCAGGTCATGGACAAAGCAGAAGAAGATGGCTTATAGATGCCAAGTGTTTGCTTATCCAAGACTAGATGATTCTTCATCATCCCTTCCAGCTCTGACTGCTAATTCTAAGACTACTTGGAAGCTTACTTTGTGTGCCTATAGCTTAACAATGATGATGATGATGATATCACAGGTACCATTTATCGAATACTTACTATGTGGAGGAAACTTATAGACAGCATCTCATTTTTTTTTTTTAATAACAAATTTATAAGGCAGGCACTATTTCCTTTGTATAGATGAAGTAACGGGACCTTTGAAAGATGAGATACTTGTCTAAAGTCACTCACCAATGAGCGTAAAGCTGGAATCCATACCTAGTTGTATATGACTCTAAGCTGGAATTCCTATGTACTGCACTCTGCTGCCTCTTTGAGACCTTGTGGTACCTTTCTAAGACTAAAGTCTCTTCATGATTCCTTCTAGGAACAGGCAGCAATGTGTGCTACATGGAGGAGATGAGAAACATCGAGTTGGTGGAAGGGGACAAAGGGCTGATGTGCATCAATACAGAGTGGGGAGGATTTGGAGATAATGGCTGCATAAATGACATTCGGACCCAATATGACAAGGAGGTGGATGAGGGGTCTTTGAATCCTGGCAAACAGAGGTGAGAAAATGGATCTGTACATTTATGCAGGTTGTGTAGTTTATGACTTTACCAGGGGGAGGGGACCATTTTCATATCATAGACACTATAGCTTTGTATATTTATTAGAACTCTCTATCAGATGTCAGTGAGCTGTCTTATTTGAATGAAAGCAAAATATTATGATGAGTTTCTAATAAGTAGAAAGAAGGAGTGCCTTTTTAAAATTACCATGAGATATCATAAGGGCTACCGGTAGCTTTGGAAGTGAGGCAGAGGCTGTTGAAAAGTGTATTCTCTGTGGGCCAGGTGTCACAGAGCAGGGACATGGTGACTCAGTGGGTCCTTTTGGGGTGGGCATCTGGTAGGTCCAATTTAGAGGTCGACATCCTCAGCCTTTCAAGAGCTGGCTGCCAGGATGCTGACCTCTGCTATTCTGGGGTAGGGAAGTGGCTGCAGGTGAAGGTGGGAATCCTGGTTTTCAACCAAGACATTGTGTCCCGACACGGGTGACCATCACTTTTGCGGTGTACGCAAACTATTAGTCATACTAAAAATACTGAAATAAAGGAATGTTTTTTTTTTTTTAAAGTAATTTTCACCTGCATTCTTGTATACCTTCTTCAGAAGGAGAAAAAGGAGTAGATAGAGATAGAGCTATCATGCTAGGAATTGATAATTAACCTGAGCCTGTCCATTAGAACAGGGGTTGGCAAACTGTTTCTGTAACAGACCAGAGAGCAAATGTTTTACTATCAGGCCATATGGTCTTTGTCATAACTAAACTCAGTGTCTTAATACATAAAATAAAGTGGATGTTGACAGAATATAGATTTACCATGGTGGGTGATATCCAAGTGGAGAAGTTGAGCAGACTGGAAATGTTACACTGTGTAGGAAGAGGCTTGGGCAAGGCAAGACTGGCCCTGGTGATTTCTCATCTTCCTTTGGCACTAGTCTTTGTTACTGGAAGGCAGGTGAGTTGTGGAAAGGGCAGCTGAACTAGAGATTGCCCCCAAAAGAAGGGAATTTATCTCTGAATCCTAAGTTGGGGACATCCAAATATTGTGGCTCTTCTTAAGGGGCAAGGGGCAAGTTCCTTCTTAGTTTTGTGACTAAATCCCCTGGAGGCTTATATTTTTTAGAATGAGCGTTTAAGGGAGCAGCATATTTAATTTGCTGCCATAATTAGTCTGTGTCATGTTGGTTCCACATTAGGTCCTGACCATTGAAGAGAACACAAGTCCAGCGCATAAGTTTCTGATTCCCATTTGACCCTGCAGGCAGTGGTGTTCCAGCTCTGCATCATTGTTATTAATACTGTCATACATACCTGTGCAGAGTGCCTGGTCAGTGCCTGTTGGCTACGAAGCACCTTTTCCTCTTGCTCCTTGCCTCATATTGTTCACGACCTGTAGAAAGGGGAAAGAGCTAACATTATTTGAGCATTCCTGGTGGGTGCAGACAGTTTAAATGTACTATCTTGTGGAGCAGAATCTCTAGTGGAACAGATTTGTATTTGTTCAAATACAAAGCAACAAGAATCTTTAGTAGAACAGATTTGTAATATAAAGCCAAGGAGAATTGGCTTTGGGGCCAGGAGAGGGACTAACTTTTGCTTAATGCCTATTGTACACCAGATGCTTCCATCTCAACAGTCTTGTGGGGTCAGTGCTTCACGCTCCCTGTTTCATAGATGATAACTCAGGTTATGCAGCTAGTATGTGGCAGAGCTGGGACCTGGCTTAGTCAACATGGCTCCAAAGCCTGGCTTTCCCACATTATGCTGTCTTAGGCATTGCATTTCTTTTGCCCTGCTGCTCATTCTGAAACACTCCGAATCAGGTAGCTAGTGGATGCCAATGGCATGTTCCACACCCTGACCCGTGATCCTTTCAGGAACCATTCACCAGCACTGATTTTCCTGCTTTCACCAAACTCATTCCTCTTCCACAAACAGATATGAGAAGATGACCAGTGGGATGTACCTGGGGGAGATCGTGCGGCAGATCCTGATCGACCTGACCAAGCAGGGTCTCCTCTTTCGCGGGCAGATTTCAGAGCGTCTCCGGACCAGGGGCATCTTTGAAACCAAGTTCCTATCCCAAATTGAAAGGTGATATGTAATCATGTTCACCTGCTCAGTGTGAGAGGCCCTGATTTGGACGTGCCGTGGTCTTGCTAGGGTTGGGCAGAGTTGAAGTTTAAAAATAAAAACAGGCCAAGATCAGGCAGAGGCTTACCTCCTGGGGTTGCCCCGTCTCTCCAGCTGCATCAGGACCACAGCCCAAGGGTATGCACACAGTTGAGGGGCCAGCAGCCTGTCTGGGCCACAAGGTCCCTAAGCTGTTACTACACAGGAGTTAGCTTAGGCTAGAAAACGATTGCCTTTTCTTCCTGAAAAGAAAATGTATCCATAATACGAAAAAAAATGGTGTTTTTAAAAAATCACTCATATGCTCACTACTAAATACAGCTGTTTTCATTTTTGCATATTATAGTCCCTTTTAAGTTCTTGAATGTTTATAAACATACTTTCGTGATTGCGATTACATTACTCATATCATTCTATATATTTTTTTATTCAGTGTTTGTTCATGGAAATTTTCACTTATAATTCTGGTTCTTATTTTTTATTATGAAAAGTTTTAGACATATGAAAAAATAGAATAGTAAAATGAACCCAATGTTGTCATCACCACCTTCAATAATGACCACTCATGGCCGAAGTCTATATAGTCCTACTTTTTCCATTCCCAAGGTGGCTTAATTTGAAAGAAATTTTATGGCAATTCATTGATAAACATTTCAAAATATATTTCTAAAATACGAGTTATTTAAAAAATATGTAACCGTAGTACCATCATCATGCCTGAAATAGCTAATGATAAACCTTATCTCAAAATATCCTGTCAGTGTTCCCATTGCCCAAGATGTCTAAAAATAATGGTTTTTATAGTTCTGTTTGCATCATTATCCAAACAAGGTCCATTTATTGCATTTGGTTGATATGTTTGTTAAATCTCTTTTAATCAATAGAATTTCCATGCCTCTCTTTTTCTCCCTTGTAATATATTTGATGAAGAAACTATCCATTTATTCTGAGTTTCTTATATTCTAAATTTTGCTGATTGCAGCACTTAGCATTTTCTTCTGTCCCTTATATTTCTTGCAAACTCATAGTTAGACCCAGATGCATGATTAGATTTCGTGTTGCATTTTGGACAAGAATATTTCACAGGTGACATTGGGTTGTCTATCTGTCTCTCTTTTATGATGTTAGCTGTCATTGATGCTTCTTGTCTAGATCTATAATTTCACTAGAGATTGTAAGATGATGATAATTTAATGCTATCATTCCTTCCGCATTTATTAACTGAAATACTTCTAGAAAGAGACACTTCCCCATATCAACTCTTCGGTGTAATTATCATTTTAAATGGCTGCATTATGTTATGTTATGTTTCTATACTATAATTTACTAAATTTCCCCTTTGGTGTAGGATATCTACCTTGTAATTTATGGATTTCTGCAATTCTGAGCAACACCATAATTATTCTTTTTGTACATAGTAATTTGCATCTTGTGAATTATTTCCTTAGGAGTAGAAGCATTTGGTTAAAAGAAGCATTTCCCTATGGACACACCTTTTTAGAAAGGTAGTTCCAGTCTCCACCACCACCAGTTATGTACAAATGTCAGCTTCACTGCTTTTCATATCAGCACTGGATGTTTGGAATTTCTCTCAACTTGCCTTCATTCATTTAATTTTCCCGGTCTTTATGGCTAGGTGCCAGCAAACCAAAAATCACTTTGGGGGAAAAAAAATCCCTCTATAAATGAGGGCAGTGTACTTAATGAGGGAAATCAGATGGACTGTTGCAGAGCAGTTCTTGTTGTCTAAGGAGATGTAGAATCAGTAGCAGCAGCAACAGTTTTGTGTTTTTGAAGTGTTGATTAGCAAATGTTCAGTACCCTTTTTTGGTCTGGTCTTCAAGCCATAAAATTTGAAAGTTGCAAGTTAAAAGTCATCATGTTTGGCAGCTACAGGGGTCCTCTTGCTGTGTGTGTAGGGGGGAATAGCTTCTCCCTCATGTGCCAGAGATAAACAGATTGTCTTATCTTTGCCCCTTTTTTTTTGACCTGAATACAAAGAAGGTTGTTCCTGGACAAAGCAAGTCGGCAGGACCTATATGCCTCCAGAAATATTTGCTTCTGCCACACAAAATGTGTCTGCTTTGGATTCTTTGATTTCTACAGGCATTAAAAAAAAAAAATTATGGAATAAAAAGAAAATCATATCTGTCTAGTGTCAATGAGGAGATGGTAGGTGCTATGTTGGCTGCGGGCCATTTCAAAGTGTGTTGTTGAATGAATGAGACAGTGATTCTCAGGGGAAGAATCCTGGATTTACAGTCTCAGAGCCTAAGCTTAAGATTCATCTCTGCCATTTAACTCGTTTGTCCTGTATGACCTGTATGAAGCAGGTAGCTTCACCTCTCTGAACCCCAGTTTCCTTCTTTACAAGATAAATAATTGCTCTGCTGCTTAACCCCAAGGATTATTCTGAGGATCTAGTAAGGGAACATACATGAAAGAACTAGGGAAACTGTGAAGGGCTAGACTGTGGAGGGAATTTCAGGGTTTATTTTTAGACATACCAGAAAACCCCCATTTTTTTTTTCTATACAGTATTATTAATTTATAAGCAAAAGGAAGAAAATGAGAATTACTAATAATCCTGTTATCATCTGAATAGATTTCCTTCTGCTCTTTTTTTTTCTGTGCAAGGATAAACATGATTAAAAACAAAAACAAACCAAGGTCATATGGCACATAGTATTTTATAAATTATTTTCTCACTTAATACATCATGAACATTTTTATAGCATTAAATATTCTCATGCAAACTCATCTGTAAGGTCTAAAAAGGATTTTGTTATCTGGCTCTACCCCCATTTACCTGTTGAATTGTTCTATGGCCATAGAGTTTGTTTCTCAGTTGGTGTCTCTTTGTAACACTCTTCTTCCCTAAGTATCACCTGAAACAGTCAAGGCTATAACTTCATATTGTTTAGCTTGGGAGCTCAGTAAGTTCACTGTGAGATAAGTCAGGTCTAGACTTGAGGCTAACCTGTCTCCATGATGGGTGCTTCTCTGCATGTGCTTATGGTCCTAGCAGGTTACCATTCACTAAGATGCTGATTGTACATTGTATATTCATTTCTTCGTTTTCCCATTGAATATACACAGCTCTGTGCTGTCTCCTATTGAGAACACAGTCTTACCCTCAAAGACCATGTCGTCTAGTTGGGAAGGGAAAGCACATAAAAAATGAATCATAAAAAGTTAAAAAGAAGGAAAGTGGGCTTCCAATTGAATGGGGCCAGAGTATTGGAAGCTGGTGTGTTCAGTGGGAGAGACTCGATTTGGTGTGAGAAGGTGTGTGTTTGAATCCCTGCTCTCTACTCTCTGTGGGCAAGTCTCTAGCACTCTGAACCTCAGATTCCTCTTCTGAAAAATAGCTACCTGCTGTGCTGGTAACTAGATCTAATAATAGCTCCTAGTGAGATAATATATAAGAGGTGCTCACACTTTATTTTTTAAAGATGATAGGACTTCCTGGAGGTGGCAGAAGTTCTTAAGTCTCAGCTTCTAAGGAATTCTATTCCAACTCAACCATCGTCTGGATCATTTTCTCCTCCCTCCTTGCTAGGACATCTAGGGGCAAGGGGTGGGGTCTGTGAGCTGGTTCCAGGATTTCCTATATACCAAATCATATCATCTGCAAACAAAGGCGGTTTGTTTGCAGATGACATGGGCCCCAGAAGCAGGTCCTGACATCCTGCTCTGCTTGCCTGCAGCGATAGGCTGGCTCTCCTTCAGGTCAGGAGGATCCTGCAGCAGCTCGGCTTGGACAGCACATGTGAGGACAGCATCGTGGTGAAGGAGGTGTGTGGAGCTGTGTCCCGTCGGGCGGCCCAGCTCTGCGGCGCTGGCATGGCTGCCATCGTGGAGAAAAAGAGGGAAGACCAGGGACTTGAGCACTTGAAGATCACTGTGGGCGTGGATGGTACCCTGTACAAGCTGCACCCTCAGTGAGTGCCTGAGAAGGGAGGGTTTGGGAGGGTGCTGAGGCTGGGTGTGGACCCAGTTGAATCTGAGAGACAAGGTTGAACCCTGGTGGCTCTGCTTTCTAGTGGTATGATGTGGGAGTATTCATCTTTTCTGAACCCCAGCTTCTTTGTCTGTAAAAGGCAGGCAGTAATAATCTCTACCTCATAGAGCTTCATGAGAATAATGTGGATTGATACATTTAAAGTACTTCACATAGTGCTCAGTAGATAAAAGTGATGAGTTTTAATAAATTTTCTTCTAACATCACAGGGGAGTGATGAGAACGAATACTTTGTATGACATAGAGCATTGTCAATTGCAAGCTAGTTATAATTTTCTTAGCTCAGAATAAGTGGACAGAGGATTAAGGGCCTGTCAGGCAATGTGGGTTTGAATCCTGGCTCCACCACTTGGAACCTGGGAGGCCTAGGGCAAGTTTCTTACCCTCTTTGAGCCCCACTTCTTTATCTGTAAAATGAGGACAAAAATCATACCTGCCTTAATGATTGTTGTGAGGATTAAGTTAAATAGCGTGTATAGCGTGCATAGCATATCACAAAAAGTACAGTGATGAAAACTATTATTTTTATTTTGATGTTTTACATTTTGATTTGGTGAAGAGGAAAAGTATTAACATGTTTGTACAAATTTCCAATTATGTTGAAATGTATACAATGAACATATTATTGTAATCCTCGATCCTTAGCCCTTCCTATGATGCTAATTGTCCAAAATAATTGATGAGTATCTTCTCTTGGATTTCTCCTTGAGGTCACATATTTCTGTTGTGGTTCCTACAAGCCTCTTCATTGAACTAAGACTTAACCAAGGAACAAAACCACATGATCATTTCGATAGGTGCAGACAAAGCATTTAATAAAATATAACACCTTTTAAGATAAGCATACTCAATAAATCAGGAATAAGGGAGCTTCCTCAAACTGATAAAGAACATCTGTGAAAACCAACAGATGATATCATATTTACTGGTGAAAGACTGGATGCTTTTCTCTTAAAATCAAGAACAAGATGTCCATACTCGCCACTGCTATTCAACATGGTACAGCTTCTAAGACTGCCTCCAGATGGTTGTGTGATTTACATTTCTCAGTCAAATCTTGATCTAAGGAGAGGTGTGTAGGAACCAGATCCAAAATATATGACCTCAAGGGGAAAATCAAGGGTAAATCTAGCCAGGGAAGTTAGGCAAGTAAAAGAAGTGGAAGGAAAATATAACACCTTTTAAGATAAGCATACTCAATACATCAGGAATAAGGGAGCTTCCTCAACCTGATAAAGAACATCTGTATTGGAAAGGCAAAAGTAAAACTGCCTTTGTTTGCAGATCACATGATTTGGTATATAGAAAAT
>NW_006438113.1:14348446-14352054 GCF_000325575.1 Pteropus alecto | reverse complement strand
CACACACACACACACACACACACACCCCAAACCTATTGGAACTAATAAATGAGTTCAACAGGGTTTCAATATTCTTTTCTCCATTGAATGGTCTTAGTATCCTTTTATAGCTGAAATGATAAAACTCCTAAAAAAATAGGTGTAAATCTTTGTGCCCTTGGATTAGAAAATGGTATAAAATATGACATCAAAAACATAAGCAACCAAAAAATAGATATATTGGGCTTCATTAAAATTAAAAACTTTTGTATGCTATACAAAGTGAAAAGACAGAATAGACTAAAATATTTGCAAATTATATATCTGATGAGAGACTTATATCTAGAATATATAAAGATACTGTTAAAGTGTACAGCTGAAACTTATTGGATTTTGTTAACCAATGTCACCATAAAAATTAACTAATTAATTTTAAAAAAATAGAATATATAAAGAACACTTAAAAGAACAATAAGAACAAGGAAGCCAATTAACAAATGGACAAAGGATTTTTTTTTTTTATTGGACAAAGGATTTAAATAGATGTTTCTCCAAAGAAGATTCTAGCAATGGCCAATAAGCACACTGAAAGATGCTCAATATTATTAGTCACTAGGAAAATGCAAATGTAAACCATAAGATACCATTTCACACCCACTAGGATGACTATAATAAAAAAGACAGACAATAACAAGTGCTGATCAGGATGTTACAAAATTGGAGCCCTCATACACTGTCGGTGGGAAACAGTCTGGCAGTTCCTAAAAAGGATAAGCAGAGAGTTACCATATGACCCAGCACTTCCATTCCTAGGTGTACTGAAGAGAATCGAAAATATCTTCACACAAAAACTCTTGGTGATGTTCATAGCAGCATTATTCATAATAGCCACTAGAGGAAACAATCTAAATATCCATCAACTGATGGATGAATAAACAAAATGTGGGATATCCATACAATGGAATATTACTCATAAAAAGAAATAAGGAACTGACGCATACTACAGCTTTGACAAACCTCGGAAAACATGTTAAATGAAAGAAGCCAGACACAAATAGCCACATATTATAGGATCCTATTTTATTAAATTTCCAGAATTGGCCAATCTATAGAAATAGTAAATAGATTAGTGATTGTTGAGGGCTTCTAGCGGTTGGTGTGAATAGAGAGTGACTAGTAAGGGGTACGGGTTTCATTTTTAGGATGATAAAAAAGTTCTGGGTTTAGACAGCGGTGATGGTTGTACAACTTGTGAATACATTAAAAAACCACCGAATTGTACACTTAAAAAAAAAAAAAGGCATGATTGAGCAGTAACTACCAAGCCACTTTCTCCTTTTTCCTGGGAAGTTTGAAGCTAACCACTGTTACTGTGCCTCAGACATTCTCCTCCCACTTAACAAGCAGAGCCCCAAGGGGCTTCAGTAGTTGGCCAGTCCCCCACTGGTTGTGTGTTAGAGTTGGGTTCAGAACCTGCTCTGGCAGGCTGGCCCTCAGAGATGACCACCATCTGTACCATCTCACGAGCCCAGGCTCCCAGGACCTGAGATTTCTGGTAAACACATTATGATCCTACATACTGGCCTGGTAACTGACTTCCAGATGCCAATTCAAATGAATTTAATGTCTCAAAAGATAGTTGAGACAGGCCAAGTATCATCGTGATTAAGACTCTGTGCTTTGAGGAAAATTAATAGGGAGAGAGTTAGATAAATAGTTGAATGGATAAAGCAAATAAGGCAAAATTTTAACTTTGGTGAGGCTAGGCAAGTGCATAGGTGTTCACTGAATTATTCTCTCAACTTTTCTGTAGGTTCATAAATTTTGAAAATAAAAATTTTGGGAAAATTTGAACAAAAAAAGTGAGGTTTGGAAAAAGAGGCATGGTTCGAATCCTAATAAACTTATTAGTTGTACAAATTTGGACAAGTTCTTAACTTTTGAGCATCGATTTATTCATGCAGTAAAGACAGTAATAATTATTTTCAAACTATTGTTTACTATACTTTGATGTTTGCATGCAAAACACCTAGAATAGTCTCTGGCATTAGCAGTTGCTCCATAAAAGGTTATATTAAAACAACTATTTAAGAAGCTGTATAAGCTGTTCTAGAGCCTTGAGAAACAAGCTGGAAGGAACAAACTAGATTGACATCAATTATGAATATGCTGATTCCATGTATAAGTGCTGATGATGCTTTTTTTTTCTTTTTCATAGCTTTTCTTGGATATTGCAAGAAACTGTGAAAGAACTAGCCCCTCGATGTGATGTGACTTTCATGCTGTCAGAAGATGGGAGTGGAAAGGGAGCAGCTCTGATCACTGCTGTAGCCAAGAGGTTACAGCAGGCACCGAAAGGGAAATAGGAACCCCTCAGGGTTGGGCCCGATGCACCTCAGACACCGACCAGCCTTTCCTTTGGCAGATAAGTTGGTCAGGGACCAACAGGCAAGCTTCTGGTTGACTTCACCTTCAGGATGGCCGAAAGAGAACCCCAGGTTCTCTGGTATTTGTAGCATTTTGTTGCTACTGGGTTTTCAAAGGCAGTAAATGATATCGTTATTTGGCATATTTGAGTCCACGATGGGCCAACTTGTAAAATTAAAGGATGTGGCTCGAGAGCTCCTCTCTCAGCAAATTTTTCAGTTAAGGGCTGACCTGTCAGTTTTCAATGGCTTTGGGTCTTGTGGCTGCTGGACTTGGCAATTATATGTACAGTCTGCCCATGTGGCCTGTCTGGCTGAGCTCCCACTTGTGTGCTTCAGCCATCGCTGTAGTAGATTGAGCCCTCTACTACACACTCAAAGCGGCTAGGGACTCATGTAATAAACTGGAGATTTAATCTAACTTGTTCTTAACTTGTCATGTTGACTTCAAATGTGAAGAGAGAACAAAGACTTTGGAGTAATCAGCCCCAGGATGAAGAAGGATTGATTGCCAGGGAGCCTTGTAGGAAGCTTTTCATGCTCAAAGAGAGTTATGTCAGCACCCTGTAGTTTTGTTTCTCGATATGCATGTGTTATTCTTAGGGTTGCTGTTTGGGGTACCTGTTTTTCATTTTACATGTGGTTTGTGTCACTGTTGTTTATAGTTGTTTAAAGGGCTGTCGAGTAAATGAAATCCACTAAATGAATAAAAATATTTGATTTCCCAAGAATCTTTGCATGAAGTATTAATATTTCACCTGGGAGGCTCACTTGGTAACTTCATGCTCGCTAGTAGAATAAAGGGCACATAGAGTCAGAAGTTGCTGAGAGCATCTCTCCAGTCCAAATTTCCTGCCAATAGGGAGAAATATATGGAATATCTTCTACAATATCTTTAACAGATTATCCAAATTTCATTTGAATGAATACTTCCAGTGACTTTATCCCATGATCCCACAGTCTAAAAGGATGAGGGAGAGGCCCACCCGGGCTGGGGACAAATGAGGGAGTTGAGGTTCTCATACATTCAGTAAACATGTATGAGAATACTGCTGTGAGTCCTAGATTTACCAAAATGAACTTTTTTGTATTTTAAGATTATACCTCTTTGGAGAGAGGTTTATGGATTTATTAAATTTATCTCTTTGTATTTTGAGGTTATGCCTCTTTGAGGAGCTGTTTCACCTGATCAGATTTTGTCTT
>NW_006438113.1:14330930-14348057 GCF_000325575.1 Pteropus alecto | reverse complement strand
GACAGACTCTTGCTGTCTTTGGACAGGTTGACCCCTGAAACACCTGGGGTGATGGGAGGCTAACATCTCAAAGTTTACTAGACAAGATCAGCAGCCACACAACAAGGTAATGATTCCTCATGCAAACTCCACAGACTTTTCCTCTTGGGAAGAGCACTGTCATCTACATCTTCATCTGCATCTAGTCCTGTGGTTACTTTCTCTCTGTAACTTTTTGGCTAGAAAGAGCTGACAAACATAGATTTAAGAACTACATTTTCCCCCCGACTCGGACTCTGTGGAACAAATTACCACATTCTTATTTGTCTGTCTTCAGAAATCTTGTTTTCTCTTCCTGTCAGCTGATTGGGTGCTCCATAAAAATAAAGGCATAGGTCTCATTTTTTTCTATTATCCACAGATCCTACCACAGTGGCTGGCATTGAGTAGCTATTGGACAGTTCTCTAATTGAATGACTGACTGACTGAACGAATGCTCAAACAAGCACATGAATGTATTATTGCTCTTCTTTAAATCTCTCCATTCTTCCACCTCACCCAATGGGACTTTAGCCTTATACACACTAGATACTCTATAAATGACAGTTGAATGAATGCCAAGTCCTGTTCTAGGCACTGAGGACCCAAAGAAATACAGACACTATTTCTGCTTTGTAAGAACTCATAGGCTAGCAAGGAAGGAAAGATATATAAAATATTTGCAATACAACATGGTAATCAGAAACAAGATGAAGACACAATTCCTAACCATGTCCTGCATCCTTTTGATCAGGAGCTCTCACCCTGTGTGTGTGTATATGTGTGTGTGTGTGTACGCATGCACACATGTTCGTGTGTGCATATACATCATAAACCTTTTTGGAAATTATGTGAAACCTATGGATCTTCTCACAGAATAATGTTTTTAAATGCATAAAATGCATAGGATTACAAAGGAAGCCAATGGTATTGAATTACGGTTTTTAGAATATTAAAGTGATATAGTAATATATGTGCTTAGTTTGTAATGCATTCTATGACAAGGTTCAGTAAGAACCTAATATAACCATAATTTTGAAGTCCTGATATATAAAAACAGATTTTTTGAGACATTTGCAACAACACAGATATGAAAACGTCTGTGATTTCACCTGAAGACAAAGTCACAGTTGCTGTGGCTCTATTATTGCCCAAATTCATAATCAAAGGAAATGCTAAATTTCAATTAGAGGTGAATGAAAGTAAAAGTATAACTTTTTCCCAAAGATGTTTATAGGCTCCACCCAAGGAGGGGTTTCCCCTTGGGGCCCAGGTTAATAATCCCTGATCGAAATGTCCTAATAGACTTGACACTTTAGGGATAGCAACTTAAATGGCAGAGAGCCAGTGTGGTTTGTACTTAGAAGAATTGAGCATACTTCCTGAGCCTCATGTGAGAAAGGACAGTAATATAAGAGCCTAACAAAGTTTTGTGAACTACACAAGCTACGTATATAGACATGTGGATAAGCTATAAGCCACGTGCGCATATGTAAGGTGGTCACGTTACAGTTGTTGCTGTTGTTAGGGGACCCATCTTATCACTAGTATGAGCAACTTGAACATCAACATTGAGATCCTTCCAAGACTATTTTCCAGACATGTGAATGGCTAACGAATGCCAATTAGGGGAAATGAATTTCTCATACCCACTTCCCTCCAACCCGCTGTCTTGATATTTCCTCTCTTGCTGTTTCACAGTTGAAACTCCTGGCGAACCAAATTTTCTTAGAGGAAAGAGAGGTCTTGAGAGAAGTTACATAATAATAGAGAGATTTGGTAGCTCATATTTGGAATGAACTAAGAGGAGCAATTAGAGTAGAAGAGTTGAATTCTTTTCTGGTCCAGCCAGGGAAAAAATGAAGCTGGGGAGAAAGTGAAGTACCTTAAAATCTTCGTTGTTGTTGCTGTTGTTTTTTTAAAATATGAGAAAGAAAAAGAGATAGAGAGAAAGGTAGGTCATTGGCAATGGTTTGGGGGATTGGCCTGAAGAGCAGGGATGCCCTAACATTACAAGGACAATTCCAGGGGCTGTCATTCACATCATAGTCTATATGTGGCTCAGTTTCTATTGAGTCACTGCTATGGTAGGTAGCATGGTCTAGAGCAGGCTTTCTCAAAGTATGTTCTAAGATTAAGTAGATGTTCCCAAGTTTAATTCTCAAATAAAATGGTTCACTTCTCCATCCCACATACTGTAGAAAGGCCAGTCTCCCACCCTAATATTTCAACAATTCCTGAAGAAAATGCTATGTCCTCCGGTTACTCCTCTAATTCCTGCTCCAGCTGGCTTCTCACTCATCTCAACTGCTCTCAAAATTGCTGCAGCTGCTGCCTCACTCTCTCTGTTTTGGCTGATGTATAGAATGGTCCAATTAACAATGGACAAAGGAACTCAAGGTCAAAACACCATTAACTCAAGGTCAATGTCTGGAACAGACTTAATTGTTTTCCTTCTTCTGTGACATTCTTTGTTCATGGCTTTTGCCTATTTTTAGATTGAGCTATTTATTCCTTTTTTGTTGAATTATAGGAGTTCTTTATATATTATGGATCCAGTCCTTTGTCGAATTTAGGCATTTCAAATATCTTCTCATTTATAGCTCATGTTTTCATTTTCTTTAAGGTTTTGATTAACATAGTTCTTAATTTAATATTGTCAACATTCTCGATCTTTTTTAAAAAGTAAGCATTTTGTGTGTGTGTGTCTTGTTTAACCAACCTTCCTTACCCTCAAGGTCAGAAAGATTTTAACAGTATTGTCTTCTAAAAATTTTTAGTTTTGTTATTGATATTTAGTTCTTAGTCCAGGGGAGATGATTTTTATCTGTGGTTTGAGTTAGAAACCAATTTCATTCCCCCGCATATAGGTAGTTTTGCAAGCTGTTTCCTAAACAGTCCCTCCTTTTTCCACTGATGACATGACAGTTTACTAAATTCCAAAAAAAAACAAAAGCAAACCCTATTGGTAATTGTAGTGATGTTGCATTGCATTTGTAGATTGATTTGGTGGGGGTTAGGGGGCAATGATCTCTTTGAGAAGTTTTTTCTTCCCAGCCTTTAACATGGGATGTCTCGCCATTGATTTAGGTCTTCTTTAATATTTTCCATTAAAAAAAAAAAAACACTTTTTTGATTTCGTCTGTTTGATCTAACAACAGAGAGAAGTGTGTTTAAATGTCCTCTTAAAATGTGTTAAAATCTCCTTGAAAATTTTCCGTTTTTTCCTTTCTTCCCTTTTTTGGGGGACTGGGGGTGGTAGCTTGATAGATATATCTTCTCCCACAGAAGGCAAGTATTTTAGCATGATCCCATGGACTTTGGTCTCTCCTAACCCTATAGAGCATCATGTTGACATTGTCTACAATTTTACTTCTGTGTTATTATATATAAACTTTCACTTATTTGACTATTTTCTCCAAAAGTCTTTTCAAGGAGAGCCTTTATTGGCAAACTGAGTATTTATATACCTGAAAATATTATTATACCCTTATATTTGAGTGATAATTTGGTTGGATATAAAATTCTAGATTCAAGAATCTTTTCCTTAAACTCATTAGATATATTACTTCATTGTTTTCTTACCTCATTGTTGCCGTTGAGAAGCCTAATGTCATCCTGATTCTTGTTCCTTTTTGAGTGGTCTGCCATCTCTAGAAGCCTTTAGAATTTTCTTTGTTTGTTCATGATATTTTATAATGTGGGGTGGATTTTCCCTTATACCTCTTGTTTGGTACACTACGCTTCTTTCAATTTTGAGGTCATTTGTTTTTACTTCAAATGCTTTCTATTTTTCTTTTTATTTTTCTCTATTTCTATAACTCCTGTTATCCAGAGATTAACACTTCTATTTCTATCCCCCACACTGTTTAACTTTTCTATTTCTTTTTCTCTCCACACTGCTTACTGTGAGAGTTCCTAAATTTGATCTTCCAATTTAGCAATTCATTCTTTAGCTGTATCCATTCTAATAGATGTACCCATCCATTATATTTTTGCCTTTTACTTTCCTAACAGTGTATTGCAAAGAGAAAATGTTTTTAATTTTGATGAAGTCTAATTTATTATTTTTTTCTTTAATGGCTTGTGTTTTTTGCATTCTACCTAGAAAGAGATATTTGCCTAATTTTCTATTATGTTATTTTTTTCAACTATCTATATTATGTTTTTCATATATAATATTTCTAGCTTTTTATAATTTAAATCTTATTTCATGTTATTCTCCTTTATCTCATTAAGTATAACTATCATCCTTATTTTATATTCTCAGTCTGCCTCTTCTAATATTTCTGATTCAAATGTTATGTGTTCCCATGTTTGTTGATGTTCTTTTCAGATAGTTTTATTCCTCAGATATCTAGTTAGTTTTCCCTGGTGAATTTATAAGTCACCCAAGGATTACCCACTATTCTCTCTTGGAATGTGTATTGGGTCAGAGCCTAAGGCTAGGCCTTAGTGAGTCAGTCCCAGTAAGTTCATTCTGAGAGAGGTAGAGCTCTAGGATGGAGAGTCTTGGGCCCCTCAAATCCACAGTTAAACATTCCTGTTAGTCCTGGGTATTTCCCTTGGTCAGAGTTTTAGGGATTGGCCTTTAGTCTCTTAGGGAGAAGCACTCTCTGGAGGAAACATCTCACTGGATTATCATCTACCAGACCTTGGGATGGGTGAGCGATGCCAGAGGCTAGTCAGGCCTCATCTGCTTTCCTAGCTCTTTACCTAAGTCAGACTTATGCTTGATGTTAGTCCATGGACCCCTGTACTGGGGTCTGAAATATTCTTGCCCCTATTGAAGGGGCAGAGGTATTATCTCAGGTTATATTCAGAAAGAGGCAGGAACAGATTTTCAATAACTCGTGTTATTTATTATGTTATTCTCTAAACTACATCATTTTTCACCTACAAAAACAGCCATTTCATATTGCCCAATTGACACACATAGATATAGTTGTTTTTGTTTGTGACGGTGGTAATAAAATGGAATTCTATTCTATACCTTACTCTGTTCCTAGCTTTTTTGGTTTAACAATGTTAACATAAGAAATGTTTAAACCTGCAGAGAATTTTTATAAGAGTTTATTTGAGCCAGGCTGATGATATAAGCTAGAGAGCAAGGTCTCAAAGCCTCCAGAGAATAACCGTTTTGCAGCTTCTTTTATGCATTTGAAATTAAGGAGGGGACATATGGAAGATCGGAGAAAACAAGATAAGGATTGGATTACAGGATAGTTAACAAGATTATGTGTTCTCTTGAGGGTTAATACCCTCTTGGAAGGGTGTTGCTTCTGGTATTTCAAAAGTGTGTTAACCTAGATGCACAAAATCAATGGACAGGGCTGGCTTAAAGCCTTTCACTAAGAAAGTTGTAGGCCTGGGGTGTGACTACCCACCATGACCTGCCCAGTTAGGAATTTATGATCAGATTACCTGTGAGATTGCTTTCCACAGAATGCTTTTTTTTTTTTACCCACAATCATTATGATTTACATCATCTTTTGTTTCTTTATAACTTCTTATAAGCCTAAATCAAATGTTATTCACAAAGTATCCCAGTGCCGATAAAAAGTTTGCTTTATAGTGAAACTGTGGAGGGACAGAAGACAGGGCTGGGCACAAAAATAAATATGATGGTGGGATTAGGGCTGAGGGGGCAGAGAAAAGGAGATTGACATTTCCCAGGGAAACTGACAGGTTAGCCAGCATCCTAGGTCATATTCATGTTCTCAAAACTACCCCACATTTCCTCTGACACCTAAAGCACTTACTATAAAGTACTAACTGCTCACATTATGGCTGCTTGGCTTGCTTATCATGGGTATACGTGTGTTTAATCTGTGTTTTGTCTATCAGCTCTTTGAGGGATTCATAGTTGCACTCTACCTCTCACATCTGCCCCCCACCCACCTCCTATTACCCATACCCTTTGCCTGCTGTGTTTGGTACATAGAAGGCAGCACTCACTGGAGCAAACTGGAAATCTCTCTCTCCTCTCAAAAAGAACTAGAGGTATGTGGTTAGTCTCTGGGCCTCAGATTCTAGTCTATCCAGATTTCTGAGTCTGCCTGTGAGGTCAGGGAATTCTCCTGGGGCAAGGACAGGGCGGATTGTCCTGAGACTGAAGCTTGGATCAGAACTATTGGATGGCGTCTGAAGTTTTGCACAAAGGAGAATTGACTTGTAGATCAGCTGGGAGGTTATTGTGATAGCCCTGATGCCCTGTGCCTCCAGTGGACTGGAACCCTGTGGGAGCACATAGCTGGCATTTTTTGCTTGAGATTAGGAAGTCTTTGCTTCCTCTGTGAAGAGGCTTGAATTCAATGGACTGTTGTGGTAAAAATGAAAGATTTGGCTCCAGTTGTTACAAGGTGGTGGGCAGATGAGCTCTCTCTCTGTTGGTGGAAAGCCAGTTAAAGAACATGTGGTCACATTTTTGTCTGACATCATCAAGAACATAGAGAAGTTGTGATTCCAGCCTCAGAGGAGTGAGCTTTTATCTCTCTGTGACTCTCTAAAGCCATCTTTACAGCAAGAAGTGTCACAGCCTCAGTTCATAGTAAGTTTCTTTTGATGATTTGATTTGGTTGATTAGGTTCCCTGTTATATCACTCAAGGGCTGATGTCATTTCCCAATGTGGTGTCTCCAAGAGCCTTCCCAGACCTGGTGGACACTGACTGATTGTGAGATGAGGAGGCTGAGAGGCATGTTCCTGTGTTGCATTTCTTCCTGGTCTTCAATCTGGCACTCTTGGAAATGGGCTAATCATCTCTCTTCGTGTTGAGAGAGGATGGTGGGAGAGCATAAGAATACAAATTAGAATGAGAATTTAAACTGCTCTTTTATACTTTGCCACAATTTATTTTCTCTGAGTTGAGTCTTTTTTTTTTTTAGCATGTTCTTTGGAGTAGAACTTGTCTAAGGTTGACTTTAGTTTTTCAATTGAAGAAGAAATTGAGTATTGCCCAATTGCAGGTAGACTAAGGAGGGTAGACTGGGATTAGATATGCAGAATGGTCGAATAAATGTGTGCATAAACATACAGTCTGTTGGATGACACAAGAAACATGTTCTGAGGGTTGTTTCCTTCAGTAGCTAAGTAGATCTTGTGTTGTGAAGTAGTTAATACAGATGAAAAACATTGACAGTTTAAATAGAATCTCACAAAATATCTTCCTCACCAGCCAAACCATGAAAGCAGGACTTAATAGAAACCATGTAGGAGAGGTGTCAGTGAGCCAGGGAGGCCTGGGTCAGAGTTAGGATCAGATCCTTGTGACCTTGACTTAACTTTCTTCAGAGTGTGAACTAATTTGCAAAGCCGCCCGCATGTCAGCAGGCCCAGCTGAAGGGCACATGTGCTTGAAGTTTCTATGACCTTCACCTTGCTTTAATAAAAGCATTTAAAAGTCCAGGGTCTTCTCTTATACTTTGGTTGGTCAGTGATTGTCTCTTCACGAGGAACTGTAGATAAGTGTGATTGTCACCCTTGGGAGGTTGTGGGGAAGGAGGAAGGATTTTCTTCAAGAATCCTGAGAACCAAAGCCAGTGGAAGGAAATCAGAGGAAGGCAGATTTCTTAGACATAACCGGCCAACACTGGAAAAGGCTGCTTTGAAGGGCAAGATACTACCTACTGGGTCTTGTTTTTGATGGGGTGAGAATGGAATATTATGTGCTTAGTTCCTTTCAACACTTAAAAAATATGCTTTTAGCTCCTAGAGTCTCAACCCTTGAGCAATTAATCTCTGAATTGCTTAAATCATTGTATTTTTTAAAATTTTTTTTTATTATTTATGCCTACAGCACCTGGTCCTCCTACGTGGTCTCTCATCCAAGTGCTAACCAGGCCCGACCCTGCTTAGGTTCCAAGATCAGACATTGGGCTTGTTCAGGGTGGCATGACCATAGACCATGGACTTTGGCTCCATTGGGGCACGAATCTAGGACCTTCTGCGTGCAAAGCAGATGTGCTAACTGCTACATTATGGAACCACATCCCTAAAATCATTGTATTTTATCCCCCATCCCGTCAAATAACTTGTCCCATGTCTCTCTTCAGCTGCAGACCCCTGTTAGGCCTTCTCTCAGAATGGCATCTGTGAATTTCTCTTCCATGTGGAGAACAAGAGAGAATGGGAGAGCACCAGGATCATTTTTATTATATTTTTGATGAGTGAATTCACTTGACTATAGGAATCTAGAATATGTCTCTCAACTTTAGCTGGTCGCAGAATGTTCAGGAGGGCTTGATAAGCCCATATTGTTGGCTTCACCCCAAAGTTTTCAGTTTGGTAGGTCTAGGGTGGACCCTGAGAATGTGCATTTGTAACAAATTCCCAGGTAATGCTTTTGCCACTGTCAGGGACCACACTTTGAGAACCGTTGCCTAGAGGATAGAGACTCAAGCCAGCCCACTTTCAGTATGGCCCAAATTACCGGAGGTGGCAAATTAATAAATATTAGGGCACATCCTCCTCCTTTCCCAACATTTCCTCCTCTTTAATCCAGGCTCATTTGTCCCTGCCTTAGGTGCCTCCAAAGAGAACACTGACTCAGAACAATGCATCCCAGATCCAAAGTCTCTCCCTCTAGGAAACCTTCCATGAACTCCCAGGATTACATATCATGGCTCCCTATACTTTATGATAATTATCACACACAATTCAGTTCATAATTGTTAATTCATGTAATTTCTTAATTCATATCTCCCTCCCCCAGAGACTGTAAGCTCCACAGGGTAGGATTTAAGAACAGTAGAAAAGAGGTGAGGTGGTCGGGTGGGGGAATGGTAGTGGGTCACCCCAGGACTGTGGAAGAGAGTGGAAGAACAGGGATTTTTGTCCTTAGAGAAGCACCTTAGGAAGTGGGGAGGAAGAAAGGAGGTGGCCTGGGACATTCACTGGGACGTTTGGCTCAGGTCTACCCCAGCTGTCTAGCAACTTCCCTATTTTTTTCTACCAACTTGGGCATTTCATTTCTCCAGATTTTAAAACCTGGGTTGGTGTTACTAGCTCTGAGCTACTTGCTACCTCTAAGCCTCAGCTACTGCACCCATAAAATAAAGGGCTAAAGCCACAAGATAGGAGAGAACCGAGTTCAAAACCTGACTCTGCTACTGCTGCATTTCCATGAGCATGTGACTTGGCTTTGCTAAACTTTGGCCTCCCTGGGCATAAGGAAATGGTTTCTACTTTCTGAGGCTGGGAATCTTCCGGAGCCCATGTGCGGGAATTTTTTAGTACAGTGCCTGGCACACGTGAGGGCTCAATGCACACGAGCTACCATTGTCATCATCATCTTTATTATCCTCTTCACCATTATCACCATATCTGTCCTCCCCCCAATCCAAAGTTTCTATGAGGTCCCAGTGGGACAAAGAACTTCATAACGCTAAAGCATTGTCTGAATTCAAGGGCATCCAAGTGCCCCACACCTGCCAACAAAATTGCAATAACATACTCTCTTCTGGAAACTCAAGACCTGTGCCCTTCCTTCACAGGATGCCAGCGCAGGCTCTCCCCTTTCCAGTCCTTTGGTGGCTCTTGATATAAAAAAATGCATCTTTTGTCCCTTTCTGTTCTCAGGACTCCAACTAACCAACTAAAGAATTGTTAACTCAGAGCATTGTTCCTGAGGAAGAAAAGACCCAAGACACCCACCAACATCTGCTTTGTGCCAAGAATCTACAGTTGGGTTGCAAGGATAGCACATTGGGAAAATGAGAGTGAGACCGAGTAAGGAGCCAGCCGAGGTGTCTCAAGTCATCTCAAGGTTAGTGAGTGGGTGGCTAAGCCACAGTGATGTTCCTCCTCCCTGAGCCAGATCCTCCCTGGCCTTTTGCATTAGATAGCTTCTTGTCCTCTGTAAAATAAGATGAATGAAGAGATACCCAAGTCACATGATCTCAAAAGGTGGATCCTGGAGTTTAAACCCACTTATTTTACTGACGAGGCCTGGAGATGAACAAACACTTTCCCAGGGTTACACAGTGATTTGGAACTGGACAAAGACTCACTCCAGTTAGATCCTTTTCATTTAATCGAATTTTATTTTATTTTATTATTAGTTTCAAGTATATGGTCCATTAGTTAGACATTTATATAGTTTATGAAATGATCTCCCTGATTACTCTTTTTCTCCTTTGGCTCTACACCTAGCTATCAATTAGGTCCTTTTGTTTAAAGTAACTAGGCTAATGTTTAGTGTGATTTTTTTTTAAAGGCAAATTTTGTGCTGGTATTTATCATAGTTTGATAAGTTGTAAAAGGCCTCTTTTCTCTAATTACTTATTTGCCCTTCTCTATTAACCTTGGTGTCTGAATTGATGCTATGTTGTTGAGTGAGTGAGTAGTACAGTGATTGGGAGTACCGGAGCTGGAGCCAGCCTGATTTCGAATCTCAGCTTTGCTACTCACCGGCTGTACGACTTTGGAAAGTTACTTGACCTCTTCGAGTGTCAGTTTCTTTATCTGTAAAATGAGATGATATTACTTATGGAGAGGTTCTTATAAATTAATGCCTTGAGTTTTAGTAGTGCCTGACAAATAATAAGCACTCGATAAATGCTCGTTATAATTACCTCCAAGTGAGTTGCTTAAGGCGTGGTCTCCAACATTTTTGGCACCAGGGACTGGTGCTTCTATGAGAATCTAATGCCTGATGATCTGAGGTGGAGCTGAGGTGGTGATGCTAGCTCTGGGGAGTGTCTGCAAATACAGATGAAGCTTTGCTTGCCCGCCTGTTGCTCACCTCCTGCTGTATGGTCTGGTTCCTAACAGGCCATGGACCAGTACTGGCCTATGGCCCAAGGGCTGGGGACTCCTGGCTTAAGGGAAAGATTGGAAGTTGATTGATTAGGGAGTGCATGCTCTCTGAAAAAGACACTAAACCAGTACAAATAAAGCATAGCTGGAAATGAACAAGGAGTCCAGCCATTAGCAGATGCAAATGAATTTTGGATATTTCTGTTATTAAAATGCTGGACATTAGGATCTCTAAATTTAGGTAAATGACATGAGAAATGAAGAATCTATTTTGTAATTGTGTTATGATGGTGCCTGTGCCAGCTTTTGGGGGAAGGATGGCACTTGGTTTATATAGATGCTTTAGATTTGGAGGAGAGTTCTCTAGAGATCTGTGTGAGTCCCAGAGAGAGGACCAATGGGCTCCCAGGGTAATGGAGTGACAGGGGAATGCAAACTCCCAACATAAAGTAGGGTGTGCAAAATGGAACTGTGGCGGGCCAGTGGAAATGCCACCAATTTCTATATAAATTCTAGACCAAGCAATTTTTTGAGAAAAAGCAAAGCTACTTTAAATGACCTTCAAAGTGCTCTGGGCCAGTCTGGAGGGCTCCTTTTTCCCCTCTATTCCTGTCTCCTGGGTAACAGCAGATAGTGAGCTACGGAAGAAGGAGATGATAGCTCAGTCTTCTCTTGTTATACAATGGATCCATGGGGACATTAAGAAATAAGTGCCAGTGGGAAAGATGTAAAATTTATTCTCTGTAAGGTTGCTTTGGTGATCCAGAATAGTGTTTGAACTAGACTTGGGAAGCTGGCTGGGTATCAGAAAAGAAGGCAAGAATGCATGTGGACTTTGTTGATAAACTGCTTTGAATACTAGTGAGTAGCAGGGCTTCTATAGTCTCTCCTTGAAGAGGGAGCATGTGGTTTACTCCACTCCAGCATTCTGGAGCTGAGGGTCTAGAAGGAATGGATGACATTACGCAGAGTCTAGAGGAGAGACAGCATGTGCAGTGGGGGAAAAAAAAAATGGACTCTGGAGTCCATAAGATCTGAGCCCACGCTTGTCTACTCATCTTCTGCTGTGTGACCTTGGGCAAGTTCCAGTACCCCTCTGGATGTCAGCATCCTCACCTATAAAATAGGATCATAGTAACCCCTTTGTAATGGTGTTACCAGGATCAAATGAGAAAATGTACAAAAATTCAATGCACAGTTAGTGCTCTGTGACTGTAACTCTTACTTCTTGTGACATTATTAATGATTAGTGTGCAACAAAGTCTCATTACTCCCAGCTTCCATTCAGGTCATGCTAATAGCTCCCTTCAGGGATAAAAGTAGCTGTGTGTGATCTTCACAATGATCCTGTGAGGCAGAAAGGAGAGTGTTTGTTATCAAGTGACATTGAGGCTTGGCAGGTTAAGCATCATCCCTGAGAACATCTAGGTAGCAAGTGGTGGACCCGGGCCTAGATGGAATACTACTCAGACAAATAAAAGAAAATCTTGCTATTTAAAACATGGATGAATCTTGAGAGTATTATGCTAAGTGAAATAAGTCAGGAGAAAGACAAATACGATATGATTTCATTCATGTGGAATCTGAAAAACAAGAAAAAACAGAAACAAACTCACAGATATAAAGAACGAATTAGTGGTTACAAGAGAAAAGGGGGCAAGGAGGCCAAATAGGTGAGGGGGTCACCTCTGTGGTAATGGATGGTGACTAGACTTTTGGTGGAGATCACTTTGTAGTGTATACAGATGTCAAATTATAATGTTGTACACCTGAAACTTATATAATGTTTTATATCAATTTTACCTAAATAAAAAAAAAAAGGAAGAAAGAAAAAGAAAAAGAAAGAAAGAAAAGGGCTTATTATGAATAACAAGATACTTCTTTCACCTTTATCATGCTGGAATTATTTTAGGAACTGGAGCTATGTAAGGACAAAATAATAAAATAATATAATACATATAGATATATAACAATGATAAGTAATAATATTTATTACAATAAAAGATTCTCTCATTGCTTTTATCACTTAGCAAATCACAAGGATTTTAGGAGCTGTGTGCTAGGAATGGGAACAAAGACCAAATATCTATTTCTCATTATAAATCACAGTATCACAGTGGTTCCACAGATCTTAGCCAGCTGGTCTCAGGCTCACTTCTGCATCTCTGTCAGCTCCCTGGTTGGCTGGGGGCTGGCAGGCCTAAGATGTTCAGCTGAGATGGCTCATTTCTGCCCCATTGTACTTCTTATCATCCAGCAGGCTATCTGGGGCTTCTTCCCATGGCAGCAGCGGCAAAGGTCCCAAGAACAGCAAGAGAGAGTAAGCCCCCCATGCATAAGCACTTTTCTAGTTTTTCTTGTGACACATTTGCTGTTGTCCAAATGGCCAAAACAAGTCATTGGCCAAACTCAGGTCATTGTGGGTAGGAACTACCCAAGAGAATGGATACAGAGAGGCATGTCCACGGTTGCAACTTCTATCATGTGTGCAGTGAGCAGAGGAGAAGGCGAGTGCCAGGGCTTCAATCTTTATCCAAGCCAGGATTCTGGGCCATGAGCCAATGGCTAGTGTTCTTACTCTGACGAACCTTCTTGGGTTCCCATATATATACAATTCATAATGTAGTTCCCCACTCTTCTCCCATCACAATGCACTATATTGTTCTTTAATTGTTATAAGCTCTGCAAGGGCAGGGACCATGTCTATCTTAACCACGGTAATATTCTTAACATCAAATCCTGAGATTGGCATGCAGCTGGTATCAAATAAATACTTATTGAATGAACATTTATATAAATTCTCCTTTGAGAATTACAGAGGTGTTTTTTCATGTTTCATAATGAGGCTTTATTTAGCAGCCTGATATCTTCACCTGAGCTTCTCAGAGTTAGAATCATCTCTTACTCACCATCAGTCGATAAGTGTAGATAAATTAAAACACAGCTCTAATAATAATAATAGCTATTTATTTAGTACTTATAGTTGTCACTTATTAAGTACTTACTGTATGCCAGGATCTTAATCTGTATTACTTAATCTGCAACACCCATCAGGAGTGTTCCACGATTCTACTAAACCTTCAGATTCAAAGACTGCTGCAGGCCGCATTTGGCCCCAGTCTGCCTGCAAGGCTCTAAGATGGGAACCACCGACTGGCAGCAAGGTGATGTCCAGTACTCCTTTTCTGAGGGAGTCGGTGCAAAAGTCCACACACGAAGCAGGTCAGGTGGGAGGTGTCTCACTGGGCAGGTGCAGAATTACGTA
Organism: Pteropus alecto; assembly: GCF_000325575.1. NCBI lineage: Eukaryota > Metazoa > Chordata > Mammalia > Chiroptera > Pteropodidae > Pteropus > Pteropus alecto. The sequence continues at coordinate 14,334,017 of NW_006438113.1, read as the reverse complement.
TATACATTTATGATTCCACATACATGCAATGTCCAGAATAGGTAAATTCATAGAGAAATAAAGTAGATTAGGGGGTGGAAGGAGGAGCGAGTGGGGAAGTGACTGCTATAGGTACAGAGTTTCTTTTGGGGGGTGATGAAAATGTTTTGGAATTAGATAGTAGAGATGGTTGCACAACCTTATGAATATACTAAAAACTACTGAATTATATGCATACTTTAAAAGGTGACTCTTTTGGTATGTAAATTATAGCTCGATTTAAAAATGTATACATTTAGTAATATACTAAAATAATGTATACATTATAAAGAATAGCTAACAAAAGTTACAGGGTGAGAATTTAAAAAGTCATAAATAAAACTTCTGATGTTGTCTTCCCTCCAACAAATTGTCTTGTGCACTTCCTGTGGACCCACTGTTTTAAACCATCTCTGAATAGATTGTACCTTCAATTAGAAACTATGGCACTTAGTAAGAGCTCTTTTTGCTTTCACAACTATTTTTAATTTCAGTAAATCAGTAATCAGTCAACAATAATAATTGTTAGGTAACATACATTGAGTACTCACCAGGTGCCAAGCACTATTCTAAGTGTTCTGTTTACATACACACACCTCATATTCCTATGCGGCTCTATTGTGTTATTGTTATTATCCCCATTTTACAATTGAAGAAACTGAAGTTGAAGAAACTTTTCAGAGTCAAAGCTATTCTGTGGCTGAGTAGGGCTTCAAACCAAGCAGCTGGAGGCTACGTTCAATGCCTGTGTTAACCTCTAGGCTGCATCGAACACCTACTATGTCCCTGCACCCTGGGAGATTTTCCTCTGATTGCGGAGGGTGTGAGATTACAAGTAAATGGAAGACCAGAACCGATATTTGTTAAGTTCCCCGAAGAATATATAACAGCCAAGTTCTGTGTCTCCTCTCTTCCAGAACCCCATGGAATGAAAGGGTTACGTGTGAGCTTTAAATCAAATTTTGTTTATGTAAACAAATAACAAAACCTCCTGAAAATTTTGTTTATGCCTTTGAGCTGGAACAGAGAGGGTTTGGGATGTTAGGGGTGACAGGTATCCTGCCAAGACCAACTCTGGCGGAATTCACCCAGCCCGAGCCGTTGGGATTCTGTGGCTGGGTGCCCAGCATTATGCCAGTGTTAGAAGGCTGGACTCTTGGCTTACTCTCTTAGAGCTGAAAAGTCCTTAAACACTAGGGAGGATTTGCTGCAACACACTAATTGTTAGGCAAATCACATAACATCTGTGAGCTGCTCAGGATATGGTAGAGACTTAATAAAATTCCAATGAATTTTGACATAGGATATCTGACATTTATTGAATAGGGACTCTTAAGTTAGCCTTTCTATGTATGAATTATAGTCTCTATCCAGTGTAACCAATAAAATTAATAAGATCTATATTTATTGACATGAAAAGATTTTTATAGTATAGTATTCCATAGATAGTCGATTTTAAAAGAAAAAATTTAAAAGTACATTTAAAAAAAGCACGTTTCCATTTTTGCATTGCTATTGTTATGTAGTTATCTGGAGAAAAAATATCAGGAAGGATATATACCAAAATGTTAACAGACATTATTTCTACAATAGTAAAGGTGATTTTAATTTTTAAATTATGAGCTTGTATTTTCTGACTTCTTTGGCAATAAGTTCATATTGCTTTTATAATTAGAAAAGAAATTTTTAACAAGCCCAATCTCGTATGATCTCGGAAGCTAAGCAGGGTCGGGCCTGGTTAGTACTTGGATGGGAGACCACCTAGGAAGACCAGGTGCTGTAGGCGTAAAAATAAAAAAATAATAAGAGATTGTAAGCTGACAAGGTCCTTTCAATCTGTGAGGCCAACCAAGGGTTGCCTTGCCTAAAAGAAATAAAAATAAAAATAAAAAAAGAAAAGAAATTCTTACTCAGAGAGCCTCCCTATCCTGTTTCAATTAAGTGGAAAGAATGACTCTGTGATGAAGATCATACTTCTTAAGTTTTGGCCTTTTGAAACTGTCTTGGCTAATGTCTACTTTTTTGGAATTTTTATGAGAGTTTAGTTGAGCCAAACTGACAGCATATACCAGGGAGCAAGGTCTCAAATGCTCCAAAGAATAACAGTTTTGCCGCTTCTTTCATGCATTTGAAATTAAGAAGGGGACATATGGAGGACTGGAGAAAGCAAGATAAGGATTGGATTACAGGATAGTCAACAAGATTGTGTGCTCTGTGAGGGTTAATGTTCCCTGGAGGAGTATTGCTTCTGGTATTTCAAAGGTACGTTAATCTAGATGCACAAGAACAATGGACATTGTTGGCTTAAAATCTTTCACTAAGGAAGTTGTAGGCCTGGGGCTGGGCTACCTACCCACCTTGACCTGCCCAGTTAGGAATTTATGATCAGATAACCTAATTTCCATTTCTATTTGATTTCCTTCCCAAAGTACTACCCCTTTTTAGATGTCATTTTAAGCGGAGGAGGCTTTAGTGGGTGATGAGGCACCACCTACAAACAGGCTCCAGGGAATTTCTTCAACAATAATGTCCTATGTGTGCTCCCCATCCCCGTGACCATCTATAGACTACTAATTTGTACTTCCTTAACCCTTTACCTCATTCTCTAGGGAATGCAGTTAGCATTAACAGAATGGCTAGGAGGAGATCTAGAGGAGAGAAAGAGCAATTAAGGAGATCGTTTTATAAACTATATACATGTCTAACCAATGTACTGTACACTTGAAACTAATAAAATTAAATTAAATAAAAAAGAATAATGTCCTGCCAGAAACCTTGAAACCTCATGACATTTTACTTGGGATTACAGATCCTTCTGCAAACAGGGGTCTCCTCCACTCTGCCCATGGTCCTCAGTATCTGGTGTTTAGACTCCCCACTGGTGAAGATATGAGCGAGGCTAACGAAGGCCTGACACTGCCTCCTCTGGGCTTTGCTTTTCTCCAGGATTCCCAGCCCCCGCTGCTGAAAGCAGAGAGAAGAAAGGACCCAGGCACAGCAGGTGTACTCCCACCATGGGGCAGAGCTGCCAGCGAGCATGCGTAAGATCTCCCCTAGTTTTTCTCTGAC
>NW_006438113.1:14328066-14330884 GCF_000325575.1 Pteropus alecto | reverse complement strand
TATGTTGGGGTCAGTTTTATAGGAGGAAAACCCCAGACCAAGAGCACAGCAGGGACATGTTATGGGACAAGGCAGGAGCCCCTCAGATTTGGCCTCTAACTCTCCGTGCAGGTTAATTCTCACCCATACCAGGTAGGTCCTGACCAAGGGGAACCCAAGAGATCGGTCGCATAACCCCTCTAGTTAGTCACTTCTTAGAGGATTATGCGGTGAAGGCACAAATGTGTGCTGAACACGGGAGTGTGCCTTTTTCTTTCTAAGAGAAGCTTGGGCCAGATTTTTTGTTGCTATGTAAAAGCAGAGCTCATTCCTGCCTTTTAGAGAGAATTTTGCTTCTCTTCTGGCTGTTGAACAAACCCTGGAAAATGTTTATAGAATAAATTATATTCTCCTGAGTAGCTGGCTCATTTTAAATTAACCTGTGCTGCAGATGGCTCATCTGAAGCAAGAATTACAGTTGCTCCCTTTTTATAGTTTGGGAAATTGAGGCACAGTGCGTTTAAGCACAATGACAAACAGGGGGCTAGGATTTCTGGAGTGCCTTGAGGACAGAACTCAGAGCAACATCTCAGTCATTGCTGTGGCCTGGCCTGTTTGTCTTGTGACTACATTTTCCTGGTCAGCCCTTGGGTGACAAATTAGTTCCCAATTAGCATCTGAAAGTGGGGAGGAGGAGTTCAAGCTCAAGGAGCTGCAGTTGCGGCAGGTGAGAAGCCTGGGCACACCTAGGGCAACAGGCAACTTTCCCTCAGTTTAAAAGGCCCCCCGTGCATCATCTCTCAGAAAGGCTTTGCAAAGTCCAGCCCGGATGCATCCTTCCTACTGCACAGGGCTTTGACAAAATTGCGTTCGATCTTGTTTCTAACTTGCCCAAACGGGAGCTCAGTCTGAGTCGCATTTGTAGAATCTGAGGCTCCTGTTTGAGTTGCAGTGGAGAGTGAAGGCCATTAATACATAAACCTGAAGACTCTTTGACCCCTGAATCCCCTATGCCTCTTCTTTCTCTTCTCCTCCTTTACTCATGAGGGTGAAAAATTTTGCCAGCTCTGGGAAATGACCAGCACCTCTAAACTAGGAGGTTTGTTTGAGATGTCCTTACCATCTCTTATGGTACCCACTGCCTCCTTCCTGTGTCCTTGCCTGCTCCTGCCAAGCTTTGCCAGCCCCAGGCAAAATGCCACTGAGAGTTTAAAGCAGGCCAGACCAGCCTTGGAGAGGTGGCACAAAGCAGCCAGTGTCACAGGCGCCATGTGGCAGTCAGCAGGCTCAAGTACTCGGAGTTCAGCGTCAACCTGTGGGTCTAGAGCTGGTACTACAGAGTCCAGAGAGGGGAACACAGGCTCTTGGATCTCAGATACAAGGTGGAAACCAAGGAGTTGGAAATTGGTTTGACCCCACAAATAGCCCAGGGTAGGTTGCAGTATTGCCCTGTGCCTCTGTACATTCATGATCTTCACTGTAGCTACTGCCATTAAACGAGCGATTGCTCTGTGCCAGCCACTCCACTTCATACGATCTTCTTTAGTTTTTCACGAAAGCCTAAAAAGTAGGTATATTCCCATCTTACAGATGGGGAAACTGAGGCTTAGAGAAGTTAAATGACTTGCCCAGGTTTGCACAGCTGATCAGTGGCAGATCCAAGGCATAAATCAGGGCTCTCTGACTCCAAAACTGTGCTTTTTCTACCTCTACAATAAATTCAAGGATGAAGGTAGGCATGCAACTCCAACCACAACTTCCCAAGGGCAGTTATATTTCGAGCTGTTCCATACTTAGAAATGTTATGCTCTGGATATTGAATTCCCACTCTTAATCTAAGAAAGGGCCCTAAATTGTATGGTTCATTTAGCTTCTTTGTCCTTGGCTTCTTGGCTCTTCTAAATACCAGATAGTGTTCTTCACTGTTGCCTTACTTTTAATTCTCGCGTAGGCCTGTAAGTATCTGCAAGGCTTCATTAGAACTCTTTCGGCAGGGCATTTGCTTTCATGGGAATATCAGTATAAGGCCTAGACTATTTGGGTCTTGGGCACGTAAAAAACTTGCCCAGATTGTCCCGGTCACTTGGACTGTTTATGGGATGCATTTTTCTGCTTCCCTAGTTCTCTAGGACCATGATTTCTATGGAAATTCTTTGATTTTAGGCTTACTCAGAAGAGGGCATAGCTTTTCAGTTCATGAACAGCAACTATTTATTGAGCACCTACTCTGTGTGAGGAAGGACAAGAAGTGCTAAAAAGATGGTCCCTGCCCTTCAGGGAGGAGACAGAGGTTATCTCTAATTTTTACAGGCTAATCTCTAATTTTTGCTGGCTGCGCATCTGTAGGCTGGTATGCAACCTTTCAGAAACCTCAGTCTCTTTTTTTATAAAGTAGAAGTGCCTCTAGTACTGTCACTCTGGGTTTCAACCTTTCTCACCCACCAGGGGTGGTGGTTGCAAGAATGCCAAGAGCAGCAAGAGAGGGCAAACACAAGCTTTGCCAAAAGAAGTCACAAGGCCAACCCCAGAATCACTTTGATTGGAGATTACACGAGAGCGTGGGTACAGGGAGAGTTGTTGTGGCTGCTTCTGCAAAAAAAAATTTACTGCACACTTCTTATCTCTTCAGCTGCCATCATGAAGAAATCCACATGGGCCTCTCTCTTGATTGGCAGCAGTTTCCAAAATCTGTGAGGCATGGGAAGTGATGAAAGGGCAGGATGCTGATTCACTTCTTTCCAGACCCCAGCAAGAGCTGGTTGCTGCTTGATGGCCATGTTCCCTCGATGCTCATCTGGGAGGCATTGCATCCTGTAATCTTGGGGACATGTGCGGCCAA
>NW_006438113.1:14321562-14327984 GCF_000325575.1 Pteropus alecto | reverse complement strand
ACAGATCCCTATATTCCCATACCTCCCCTATACTCCTCTCTAGCAGCTCAGCCAGTACTGTGCTTTCATTATCGACGTATCCATGTTCTCTAGTGGATTATGGGCTCCCTGAGAGCAGAGTCACTTGTTTTCATCTTCGAATCTCCACTTCCTAGCACAGTGCCTGTCATATATATAAGTGCTTAATAAATGTTTCTGTGAATAAATTTACTTCTGATCTCTGCTGCATTTCATCCAGAGAATCATTAATTGTGTTAAAATTTGCTTAGTTATTTCAAGGTTGCTTATAATTACTTTTGCTTTCTGAGCATAATCGATGAGTTATAAGCATCAATATGTTGTGAATGCAAGTTCTAATATACCTTTGTAACATGTTATCTTATCCTATATTTGAGGAGGAAGCATGCGAAAGGCCAATCCAGCCCCCGCTTACTAAAGCTAAGGTAAGAAACCTAAATATTCTATTTATCTTTGTAACATTTTCTGTAAAAGGGAGATATGGTGTGGCAATACCCTGTGGGACTTCTGACCATGGTTTTAGTGACCCAAGCAGCCCACAGTGCCTTCTGTTGTTTAAACTGCTCACTATTGGGCCCTGCCCACCCCACAAGGCAGGTGCTTTCTGAGAAGGCCTTGGTTATGAGGCTTCCTTCTTAGCACTTTCTTGGAAGCAAAATGCTAAGTATCAGAGCTAAATACAGGGTCCTCCTGCTTTGGAGCTGCATGGCATACTGACTATGGAAGAGACTCTGGGAGAGGGAATGGACGAGTTTCAGGTGCTTCCTATTGACATAATCCATATGGTCCCAAATTTAGAGCACTTTCTTTGCTATTTGTGATGGCCTCTCACCCTCTCCCCCATTCCCCAAGCTGGCACCTTACCATGCCTTTAAAATTACAATAGTGTGGATCTGAGGGGGGTCACTTCATGAGAAAGTGGTGAGGTAGAGCCTTGAAGAGCCAACTTGCTGGAAAAAGTACAGTAGGTTGTGATTTCTCCTGTACCTGGGTCCCTTACCTGGTTCCAGGTGAGGCCCGAGCCTGTGTCTGGATTCATAGCCATCTCTACTCTGCTGCTCATTGCACTGACTGAGCAGTTATACTCTTGTTCTTTCAAGAATGAATTAGACAGAGCCTTTGGCTTCTGAGGACTTATGGCTGAGAAGTGAAACTCAACATACCAAGAAAGAAAAGTTACAACATAGGGTGACATGTGCCTCAAGAGCCAGATGAGGGAGAGATTAATCCTGTCTTGTGGTAATAAGGAAGGTTGGATAGAGGTAGTGAGATTTGCAGAGGGTCTTGAAGCAGAAGAAGGAATTTACAAGGCCAGGAAGGACTTTACAAGCAGAGAGAGAGCAGCAAGTACAAAAGAGCCTTGAAAGATGGAAAGAAGCCTGGAGAGTCTGGCTGGTGTGGGGCTGGTAGGCAAGGCAGGAGGGGAGGCTGACGAAGTTAGTTAGGAGGGGCTGGCATTGGATGTCTGGGTAAGGAACTCTATCTGTGGGCCCAAAAGATCTTCTAGGCTGAGGAGTCATGTGGTTAAATTGTTTCTGTCTGGCAGCGACAAGGAGCATGAGCCTTGTGCATCCGGGAAACTAGACAGGGGGCAATGGGGATAAATATAGAGAGATCTCCAGAGTGGATGTGTATGCAAGTGGATCCACCTCAGAGTGGGAAGAAAGTATTATGAGTTCAACAGGTACCAAGTTTTTAAAGACCAATCAACACTGGTAACCTTGCTTGGTCAGCCTTGTACCCAGGGTCTTACACAATGACGAGGAGGCTAATAGTGGCCCCCTCCTTTGTTTACTGAGCCATTTTTTAGCATTACTTTTATAAATTTCTGGTTGAAGTAGTTTTATGTGTCATGTTATCTGACTTTAACCTGTTAGGGACTGAACTGTGTCCTCCCCAACCACTAGTTCATATGCTGAGGTCTTAACCCCTAGTACCTCAGAACGTAATCACATAGAGAGATTATGTCTTTAAAGAGGCAATTAAGTTAAAATTAAGTTAAGTTAAATAGGTCTTTAGGATGGGCCCTAATTCAGTTTGATGGGTACCTTTCTAAGAAGAGGAAATTTGGACATACAAAGAGACATCAGGAAGGTGTACACACAGAAAGCAGACCATGTGAGGAAGACAAGCATCTGCACGCTAAGGAGGAAGGCCCTAGACAGAACCAAACCTGCTGACACCTTGATCTTGGACTTCCAGCCTCTAGAACTGTAAGAAAACTTTCTGTTGTTTAAGCCACCCAGTCTGTGGTATTTTGTTATGGCAGCCCTAGTAAACTAATATAACACGAAGAGAACTCTAAAGTGCAAACAATCAAATGTCCATCAACTGATGAATGAATAAAGAAACCGTGGTATATCCACGCAATGGAATATGATTCAGAAATAAAAGAGAATGAAGTACTATGACATGAATGAACCTTAAACACATTATGCTAAATGAAAGAAGCCAGTCACCAAAGATCACGTGCTGCATGATTCTATTTATATAAAATGTCCAGCATAGGCAAATCTGTAGAGACAGAAAGTAGATTTGTAGTTGCCTAGGGCTGGTGAGCATGGGGGTTTGGGAAATGACAGCTAATGTGGACCAGGGTTTCTTTTGGGAATGAAGAAAATGTTCTAAAATTGATTGTGATGATGATCTCACCACCTTGGAATTGTATTAAAATAATCGAATTGTACATTTTAAAAGAGCGAATTATGTGGTATGTAAGTGATATCTCAATGAAACTGTTACCCCTCAAAACGCATTCCTTAGCCGAGAAGTATAAAGTATGTGTGAATATACTACAATGTGTTTATGAGCTCACCTGCTCATGGACATTTGGGTTGTTTCTAGTTTTGGCTATTACTAACAAAGTGTCATGAACATTTGTGTAGAACTCTTTCTATGGACATAGGCTTTAACTTCTCTTGGGTAAATATCCAGGAGTAGAATTGCTGGGTCATGGGGTAGGTGTTTGTTTATTAAACTTAATTAGAAACAGCCATATAGTTCCAAAGTAGCTGTATCATTTTACACTCTCAAGTATCTCATCCGTTTTCATGTCTATGTTTTAGGTATGTTTTATAATGTACATATTAGTACTGTAGTATGTATTGAGAGTTATAGATAAATTGCATATTATTGTGATGAAAACAGACAAGCTCCATAGCCTGGGGCTACAAGAGAGTTGATATTGCTAAGGGCTTTGTATAAGTCTCCTAGGGCTGCAATAGCAAATGACTGCAAACTTGATGGTTCAAAATTTCAGAAATTTATCCTCTCACAGTTCTGTGGGCCAGAAGTCCAAAGTCCCTCCTGATCCCTCCACAGGCTCTTTCTTGCCTCTTCCACCTCTGGTGGCTCCAGGCATTCCTTGGTTTGTGGCTGCAGAGCTCTCTCTGATCTCTGCCTCCCTCATCACATGGCATTCTCCTTTTTCTCCCTCTGTCTTCTCTTCTACCTTTGATCAAGACAGTCATCATTGGATTTTGGGCTCACTGGGAATCCAGGATCATTTTATCTTGAGATCTTTACCTTAATCACACGCAAAAACCCTTTCCTAATAAAGTCACATTCACAGGTTGTAGCTCTTGGAGAGGCACCATTCAACCTACTACAAGCCTGTTCTAGTGGAATGAATAGGGAGGAGAGGATGGATTCAAAAGAGTGCCTAGGTTTGATTTGTTTCTTTATATTGTTTGTTCCTGAGATACATTTATAGGTAAAATTGATGGGGTTTGGTGATAGATTAGATGTGGGTACTCAGGAGGAGAAAGAGCTCAAGGATGATGTCCAGGTTTCCAGCTTGGGTGACAGGGAGATGGTTCTGTCTGGAACACCCTTCTCCCAGACACTGGCGTGCTCCCTCACTTTTATCTGGGTTTCTGCTTAAATGTCACATCGTAAGAGAGGCCTTCCCTATCCATTCTACCTAAAATAATACTCCTACCTTCTACATGTTCAGCCTGGGTATTCGGATCAGATTTGGCTTACAGTAACAGAAGACCCTCAGATAGCACTTAGGTTAACACATTGAAATTTTATTTTTCTCTCAAGTTCTAGAAATCTGGAGGATAGTCAGTGAGGGACTGCTATGGGGTACCTTGGTGACAGGGACACAAGTTCCTTCTCTTTTATTTAGTTGCTTTGTTTGTGTGGCTGCCATTCCCCAGGTTATCTTACAATCCCAGACAGTTTCTGGATCTCCAGCAAGTCTGTATGTATTTCAGCCAGCAGGAAGGAGGAAGGAGGGCTGACAAAGAGACCATTGCTGTGTCTAAAGGAAGATTCCTGGAAGCTACTCTAAGACACTCACTCTTGTCTCTTTAGCCAGAACCTTATCACATGGCCACATCTAGTTATAGGGGAGGCTAAAAATGTAGTCTTTATCTGGGGGAGGGGGAGTCTGAATTCAGCTAAAAATTGGAGTATTCATTTGGACAAAGGGGAAATGGAAATTGTAGGTTGTAGCTGAGATGGCCACATTCTGCTTTTTTTTCCCTTCCTCCTAGCACCTGATCTACTGTATACTTAATTTGTGATTTGTTTACTGTCTGCCTCTGCCCATCAGAATGTGGGCAAGGACTCTGTTTTGCTCACCAGCATGTTTCTAGTGACAAGGAAGTACGGGAGAGATTTGGTGCTTCACAAATATTTGTTGAGTGACTAAATGACAAGGTGGAGAATTGAGAAGAAAGAAATTTAAGATAAAGAAAATGACCATGATGGAAGACCTATTGAATTGCAGGTGCCTATGGGATATTTAGGAATAGATGTTCCCAGGGAGTTAGAAATATGAGTCTGGAGCTTGGGAGAGAAGTAGTAGCTGGAGCATTTGATAAGAGTGATTCTTTGGGTAGGGTACCCTGGACCCTCAGAGGACAGTGAAAGAGGAAGGTACACTCAGCCAGATTAGCGGAATCTACCAAGACAGATGCCCCTACTGGGAGGGGCAGCTGCTTCCATACGTGGTCATTCAGATTTGCCTCATCGCTTGGTTTGAGAATGCTCTTTGTAGGAGGGCTCTGCAGAGCCAGGGTCCATGTGCCACGTTTTACAAATCTAACCAAGTACAACTTGGTACCCCCAGGCTCCATAATGCAGGTCCTTGAATGCATCTGTGACTGAGATATCACTGGGCCTGGCTTGAATAAGAGAAATAAAGATAGTATGTGACTATTTCATCTTGTTAGAGGGGCAGGTCTGTCTGGAGCCTAATTCTTCTACTCAGTAGCCATGTGACCTTGGTGAAGTCACTTGACCTCCCTGGGACTCAGTAGTCCCATCTATAAAATAGAGATATAACTACCTCATTGAGTTATTCTGAGGGTCAAACAAGTTACTAATATAAGTAAAGAATTTATAACCTAGTCTGTAGTAAGTTCTACCTAAGCACGAGCTATTATTATTATAAAGCCAGATGTATTTAGTTTAAAAAGCACCCCTTATTTTTACTTCTCTGGGTTAAAACATCTTTTCCTTTAGGGACCTGTGGCGGTAGAAGATGGAAATTATAACTTTAAAAAGTATCCATTCTTAGCAAAATAAAAGTCAGTACCTAGTTCTTGCTTGTTTGTACGTTTAATTTGCTGACCTGTGAAACCCCATAGCCGAGAAGCCTGCCTAGGTGTTGGCATGACCATTTCCCTCTGTCTTTGGGTATTAATTCTAGGGGGCAGGAGTGAGGACCTTTCGTTGGCCTCATGATGGCGGTTGTGTGTGGGCACTGGGTGAACCATCCCAGGAAACTCAGTGTAACCAGCATGGTGATTTGAGATTGCTCTGTTTCAACAAGATACGGGGCTTCCTTTGAGGAAGGAGTCAGCCTGAGATAAGAAGCAGGGCTGAAGCTAGACAGGCCTCAGCAGTCTGGTTAACCCTTCTTCCTCCAGCCCATATTCTTTATGCGTACGAAACTCTTTGGGTTCAGAGGCAATAGAATGAAGATGAGATGTCCAGGAAGTAATGGGGCCAGACTGGCTTTCCTTGGTTCCCCTAAGGGACTGTCATCCCCAAAGGGGAGCAGAAGACTTCTTACAACAGAAGCTGGGAAAGGTGTCTGTGGAGGTCAGGGCCTTCTTAGCTGGTAAACAGGTCAGGGCTGAGCAAGGGTAAGGCAGACAGAGGCCTTAATGATACCTGAAGAGGTTGAGACTTGGGTGAAGCAAAAGAAGTGCTTAGGGTACAAAATCTGGATGCAAGATTTAAATCTTGCACACCTACACACCTGTCTCACCTCATTTTAATTCTAGCCTTAATAACTAAGGCCTTCTGCCTATAATTTCCAGTTATCAGTTGAAAACCTAAAAGCCTACAAGGGCCAGTCAGTAGTGTGTATCAGTGAAGTGGGTGGGCTGGGTGGGGCCTGTAGCAAGCTGCAGGCACCCCTGCCCTGTCTGAAGGGGGCAGAAGGC
>NW_006438113.1:14317865-14321499 GCF_000325575.1 Pteropus alecto | reverse complement strand
TAGCCTTAATAACTAAGGCCTTCTGCCTATAATTTCCAGTTATCAGTTGAAAACCTAAAAGCCTACAAGGGCCAGTCAGTAGTGTGTATCAGTGAAGTGGGTGGGCTGGGTGGGGCCTGTAGCAAGCTGCAGGCACCCCTGCCCTGTCTGAAGGGGGCAGTAGGCCCTCTGTTCTAGCTGGTTGCTGCAGAGATAACACGAGGCCCTGTGGGGCTAGACCTTAGATGCCAGAAACCTGGATTTTAAAGTGAAAGCTCTTAATTTTCAAGCTCATATTTATAAAACATTAGGTGGGTCAAATAAGATATGTCGTAGGACACGTTTTAACCTGGTAGTTGCCAATTAATAACCTCTGTTATGATATTGTCAGAGGGCAGAACTTTGGGCGAATGAAAGAGAAAAGGAGACAGGCTGAGAATGTGATTTTACAAACCCAGCAACAACAGGGACTGGGCACCTGTGTCTCCTCACCAGCTTTCTCACACGGGAAGTCGAACTGTCTGAAAAGTTGATGAGAAAGTCACAATGAACTTTCATCCCAGAGTACTCTGGATCTGCAGAGCTATTAAGACCCCGGAGAAGTGCCTTCAGGATTGTGCAAGAGAGACTGCTAAAAATAGTAGGAGTTGATTCATCTCAGAAATTTCCTCCTGGAAAGTTAGGATCTAAAGCAGTCATTCGCATTCCTGGCAGCACCTGCAACTCATCTGGGGATCTGTTAAAAGGTGATGTTTAGACTGCACCCCCAGATCAGTTCGGTCATCATCCCTGGAGCTGGCCTGGGTATCAGTGTTTATAAAAGCTCTCCAGATGATTCTTTTGTGCAGCCAGGCTGAAAAGCACAAATCTAAGTAATACAAACGCTGGGTCAGCCTCCCTTCCAGGTGCTTCTTTTCAGAATGTGCTGTGCATGACAGGTCCCCCCAACGTGTCAGGATTCCAAGATGCTGTCATGGTTTGGGCGCTGGCCTTAATTTTTCTTTTTTTGCTTTCTCTTTATCATTGAGACTTTAAATAAGCTCTTTAACCTTCATAACCCTCAATGACTGATTAAACGGGGATAATGATATTTGTCCTTCTAACCTTACCAGGCTGTTATCAGGAGAAATGAGGCAATAAATGAGAAACTGCTCCGTGAACTGTCAATATTAGGCAAACATTGCTCTTACAAGTGTGTTTCCAGGTGCTGGGGTGTAGCTCTGATCCACTGGAGAGAATTTCTGGAGTACCATTCCTAGTGCCGCAGGTCAGATGTGAATGTTTACATTCTGATTTAGCTGCAGGCTGTGTTTTCTTATCGGCATGTGTGTTTTGCGGGGTGGCAGCCTGGTACTGTCTGACCCCCATCCCCTCCACTCCAATTCATACAAGAGGAAGCACAGTAAATGAACAGAGAAACCCAGGGGACTTTAGGGAGAGGGGAGGGCCATATGGAGTGTAAAAGAAGGAGACCTACAGAAGTAGACTTCTTGTGGCCAAGGTTTTTGCTGCTCTTTATGAGAGCCCAGAGAGAGTAATCAGCAAGGGGGCTTAGTTGGGGTCTAAGAGTTATGTGACAACAAAAAGAAGCAGAATAATAAAGAAATGCATGTGGTGATAACTGGCAAGATAGAAGAGACACAGGCCCAGTTTTGAGCCCAGTGCAGCATGGGCTCTGGCCTCAAGAAGCTGCCTGATTGGGGCAGATAAGGCCAGCCCCCAAGAAGACAGTCAACAATATCAGGCAGTTTGTCATGACTCAGTGTTACTTATCTGAGGCCCAGGCTGCAGTGAGGTGGTGGGAAGAATGGACAAAGTACTGGCTTGGCGGCATCAGAACCGGGTTTGAGTCCCAGCTCCAAATTCGACCACAATCTGACACTGGGCAAGATGGCACACTGGCTGCATCTCAGGTTCCTCATGTATAAAGAAGGGTCTTGGTTTAAATCTAGATGGACTCTGAGTACAGTCTGAGTTTGCCCTGTGGAGGTGCTGAGGCCTGGGAAACTGGGGTGAGTAGTTATTTCAGGGAAGGCTTTATGGGGAGGGTGGGTGACCTGGGCCTTAGGTGAGACAGACACTTGGTCAGGTGGAGGTGACTGCAAAAGTTAGGGCAAGCAAGGAAATATGAGCAGGGGCTCAAATGGAATGAACATGGTGGGGGCTGAGGACAGTGGGAAGTGGCCTCGCTGTGGCTAAGGGCAGAGGAAGAGATAAGTGGGGATGGGTCGAGTCAGATTACAGAAAGCCTCAGACACCAGGCAGAGATGTTTAAATTGGGTCCATTAGGAAGGAGGGGGCGATAGAGGGATTTGGGGCAGGGTTATGATGTGATTAGGCTGCTTTTTAGCAGGAATAATGTGACCTGGACCTCAGAATGACTTGGATGGCGGGAAGCCAGGAACCAGGGAGGGCAGCTAGAAGACACTTGTAGTATTTCTGGCATTGGGTGATGAGCACTGGGGGTTGGGGAGAGGCCGTGAGTTAGGCCAAGAGATATTTTTCAGGAAATACTGTTAGGCCTTGGGGACTGGCAGCACTGAGAAGCAGTTTCTGAAAAGCCAGAGAAGAGAAAGCATTGGCAGCCTCCCTGCCTGCAAACAGAACATCTCAGGGTAGCCTGGCAATTGGGAGGATCAGCATGTTTCTGCCAGAAAACCTGTTTCTGGTTTATGATATTGTTAAGGGGGTAGATCAGGTTTTGGGGGACTTGAAGCTTAAATAATTTTGGGGAGCTTCTTTAGAAAGTAATATGAATTAAAAATATACAATTGCTAGGCCCTGTCAATGCCTAGAATAGGAAGAATGCAAGTGAGAAGTCCTGAAGTTTAAACCTCTTCAGCTCCCCAATCTTACAATACTTACCATTCATTAAGTGTATATTACAAGCAAGAATTTTATTTGTGGTATCTACAACCAAGAAGGGTGGGTGAGCATTAGTATCTCTATCTTATGGATGAAGATGCAGGCTCAGAGAAGTGACTCAGGTTGCCACAGCCACCAAGTCAGAGGTTGAGTGCTGCACTCTGTTGAGGGATCTGGCCTCACCAGCCAGATCTAGGGGCCCTCAGAATCCAAGGCTGGGGTAGAGGTGTTTGGTGGTGGGTAGACTCCATCCATCTCAGGGCACCACATAGTGGCTTTGAAAACAGTCCCAAGGTCTAATTCTGGACGAACAACTTCTTGGTTGTATGAAGTTCCATAAGATGTATGGCCTCCCCAAGACTCAAATTTACCTGTTGAATCAGGATAGTAACCATTTCTTTGTATTTTAAGCTCACTACATGTCATCTTGTAAGGCAGCAAAGTTCACGGGGGTGTCCGGCATGCAGAAGCAATTAATCTAAGAATCTTGACTGCTCTCAGTCCTAATTAGCAGCATGAACACTTCGGATTCTGTACCTCCCCTCCCCCATTTGAAGCTGACCGTCTTTCCAGGGATCCCTCCTAGCTGGGCTAACTTCCTCCGGGGAATTCAAAAAGGTGGCACTTGGGAGGGGCGCCTAAATTGTCCCCCTTACCCTAGCGAGCCTGGGTACCCAAGAAGTGGAGGCCCGGAGGATGGGGACAGGCCGGGGCCTGCGGCCCAATTTCGCCCAGCAGGCATTTGCCCTCTGAGGATAGCTGCAAGAACCTGTGACTGGCGGGCGGCGGG
>NW_006438113.1:14286743-14317705 GCF_000325575.1 Pteropus alecto | reverse complement strand
CCCAGGTGGGGTGGGACGGGGCGGGACCGGGTGATGCGCTGCGCGTGAGGACCCAGGTGGGGCTCCGCAATTGGCCTTTGGGCCCACGAGGGCCGGCTGGCGCGGGGAGCGGGTGAGAGGACGGCGAAGCCTCTGCACTCCCGCTTCCGCCCGCACAGGCCCAGCTCGCTTTCCACGCCCACTTCTGACAGCCCCCTCACGGCGTCTCCCCAAACACGGAACTCCCGGGGCAAGGCTTCATTTCGAGGAAGGAAACCGCCACCCCCACCGTGGGCTGCCCAGCTAACAGCAAGTCCTCTCGGGGCGCTCGTCCCAGCAGCGCCTTCCCCACTCCCCGCACTTTCCCGCCACGGCGCCGCCACGCGTGACGGTGCGCGCGGGAGGGAGCCTCCCGCCCCCGCGCCGGCTCCCTACGTGGGGGACGTGCAGGGAGATGCCGGCCCGTGGGGGATTTCGCAGCGTCGCCCGCCCCTTTTCCGGCGCGGGAGGTAGCGGCCACCGCACCACCCCGCCCTGGCCCCGACGCCACCGCCGGGCGCTGCAGAGGCGAACGGCAGCCAATGGGCGCGGAGGAGGTTGGCCGGCTGGCGGCTGTCACCCTCCCGGGGACGGGAGCGCGGAGAGGGGAGCGCGCGAGCTGCCGCCGCGCCCCGGGCCGTGGGGGAGGAGCCGCGGGAGGAGGAGGCGGAGCCGCCGAGCAGCAGCCGGAGGACCACTGCTTGCCCAGGCTGCGGAGGACTGACGCCGGCCCCACGCCTGCCGCCCGGCGCCCCCGATCGCCAGCATGATCGCCGCGCAGCTCCTGGCCTATTACTTCACCGAGCTGAAGGATGACCAAGTCAAAAAGGTGAGCCCCTCCCGCGCCACCGCCCCGCGCTCTGGCCGCGGCATTGCATTCCGGCATCCGCTCGCCGCCGCCGCCGCCGCCGCCGCCTCCATCCTCCTCCGCCCGGCCTTCCCCAGGCCAGCATTAGTTGGACTGCAGGGCGTTGGGGAAAGGCTTCGCCCTTTAATTCTCCCCGGATTATTTCTCTCTGTGTGTGTGTGTGTGTGTGTGTGTCCGTCCGGGGGAGGGGGGAAACCCCTGAGACTGGGCTGCTTGCTGCAGTGTCCTTGAAACGGGCTGTGGATGTCAGATGGGCCCCCGGGCCATGGGGGGAGGTGGCCGTGTGGGGACCGGGGGGCCGGACCGCAGGGCCTGTTCGGAATGGTCTGAGTGCCGTGGGCGGAGGAATGATCACTGAGATGCTGGGGAGGTGAGCGCGCAGCAGGCGAGGGTGCTGGCTGGAGGCCAGGCATCCCATATTTGGAGTTCCTGGCGGAGGGCGTCAGGTGCCTGGGGGAAGCTGTCACCCTGGCTGTCCCAGCTTTTGCGGCTGCTCCTTAATCCGACGACGGGTGACCGGCCCAACTTCCCGGAACGGGGAGGGGCGCGGAGGCCACCGGAAACTTTGCTCATAGGCCTCAGGACTGGAGCGGCATGTCTAAATGGAATTTTTTATTCCTCTACGTGACCGCTCTCTTAAAGCCGTAATTTCCAGCCAGCCCAGGGAGTTCAAATAAGAGACTGGTCTTTTGAGTGGAATGGAGGCTTTGACGTGTATGCTAAGGCATGTTCGTACTTGCGGCATGGATGCATCTCCCTACCCGGATGTGTTGCTGCCTTTGACATCTAACATAAAATACTGTCTGCCGGCAGGTCTTAAAGGTGTGTTTCTCTTGTATGCCAGCTTCGCAACCATGCTTTTAAGAAACAGCCTAAGCTGTAGTAGGGAAAAGACTATTTTATCAATGCCAGGCCTGGCACAGCCTCCTGACCCACCCACACTCTAAATGGGTGACATTATTACTGAGGAAAGCTGAGATGGACTAGATGGACTAACTCACTTTGGAGTTCAAACAGGGGGCTGCTACCTGCAGGTGAGAGAAGAGGGTAACAGGCTTGGATTTTCTGTCCTGCAAACTACAAGATGTTCAGTTCCCTGCCTATACACGACTAAGACAACTCCTTTCTCTGGCACAATAGAAAACAGGCCTGATGAGGGTGACCTCATCAAGGTCACCTGGTGAGTTTGAGGCCAAGCCTGGATGTTACCCAGGTCTCCGCCCCTCTCCACTGGGAACTTGACCAGCCTCCTCTCGGAAGTCTGCTGAGGAGAAGGTGCCGAGGCAGAGGCCCCGAGGATGCTGCTTGGATCCTGGATCTTGCACTGAGTGAGGACTGGACCTGGGTATTTAGGAGATAGACCTGGGAATCTGCATGGTTCCTCATGGCTATAAGTGACAGTGACTCTGGAGTAATCAAACTATGGTACTCATGGAGGCTCTGGAGCTTCCTCCTAGCCAGTGAGCTCAGGGAGCTGTGTCTGCCAACATGTGCATTTCATGAGTTTTCTTCAGTGGTGTTGTGTATCATTGATGTTCTTCCCATTTAAGAGTGGAAATTTAAGGCCTTGATTGAGTTCACTGCCCTTTCCCTGCATGTGGTACCCTCTGTAGCTCAAGAGAACAAACCACCGGAGTGGGTAGACCTTGTAAGTTGACAGCATCTTCACTTACCGCCACCTGTGTGGCTTCCAGAGCTGAGTTTGGGTAGAGGTTCAGACTACACTCAGTGGGACCTGTTTTATCAGGCATGCAGTGTCCAGTGTGGCTCCAGAACTCTCCACTCCCCATGGTGGCCTGACTCTCATTCTATCCACCAAGCTCCTGTAGGCATCTGAATGTGAGACTTCTGAATCAATTGATTCTCAAATCCCTTCCTCCTCTGCGACCGGGATTCTGATATTCCTTCTCCGCCCTCATCTGGCCTCGAACCAGGCTGGAGTAGGGTCTTGAGGTCAAAGCTTTCACCAGATAACATTGGTCAAGGAGATTCTTAAAAATAAGATGGCTTCCTTATACAAAGGACTTCTTATGTTGTTTTCTATAGGAAGGTGGAGGTGTAGATTCTTGCCAGGGCATCAATCACCTTGGCCTGCATGATGGGCTGTGTGGCATTGCCGTCTGTGGGTTAGTCCCCAGGAAGCTTCCTGGGCTTCCTGAGCACATAGCAGGCACTTGTTTGATGGCTTAGTCAGCTTTCCCCACCGCTACCTGTGCAGATGCTCAGGGACTGCATCTGCTCTCTTGGGACTCAGACTTATTAGAGACCGGCACTTCCTACCCACCACATATCATGAGAAAGGTTGGCTGGAGGTGCAGGACTCCAAACCCTGATCTTCCTGTGGGAGCTGTGCCTTACCTAAGACATGATGGCACCCAGTGAGGACAGCCCTCCGAAAAAACCTGTCAGTGTAGGCAGCCATGATGATGATTCAGCCCTTCAGCCCTAGGCAGCCTCTGGGGCTCCAGAGACAGCCCTGGTGTCTCCTACTAACCTTCATCCATCTTCTTCCCCACTGGCCTGGGGGTAGAAGGAGGGAAGATGGAGATGATGTCAGGGAACGTTTTCAGGGATTGCTTAGGATACAAAAGTGATCATGAAAAGGGTATCATTTTGCTCCCCATTGCCTGTGAGATATGTCAGTAATTCAACTTTATAAATATATTCTGGGTTGAAACAGGCCAAATATCTGGCTTCCCAGTGTGGAGCTCCATTTTCCAGACTGCGTCTGCATAATATTGATTAATGGGGTCCTGTGAAAAGGGTGTTCTGGCATTAGACTGAACTAAGCACAAAACATAGTTTCCTTTCACTCTTCTCATGGTTATAGGAGGAAAAAGAGGCACATGTTTGCTTGTGAAAGATTCCATTCATCAGAATCCCAGACACAATTCTGCAGCTAGAGACTGGGTCCTTCGACCTTCAAGTAACTTTTAACATGCCTCTCTTCTCGACAGCTTCTTCCACTCAGTTTAGCCATTAGGAGCCTGCAGGAGGGTGAAGTATTGCATAGTCTTCTGTTTATTTAGGAAGGGAAGATGAGGTCAGCAAGGTCAGGACTTGGCCTCTAAAGAAAGAATAGACTTTCTTTCCTCCAGCCTTGTAAGATGGTGTGCAAACGCCGGTGGATTTTCTCTGGGTGGGATCCCCGGCCCTAAGTAATCCTAATCCGCAGTTGCAGATGTGAGTGGTCTCAAAGGCCAGAACCCAGGAGTCTTCAGTGTGCTTGACCAAGGAGGGTAGGGGAGAGTATGCTTAGCAGTTAAAGGGCTACCCAAGGTCTGTTTCCTCAGAGAAAGAGGAGCATTAGAAATTTCTAATTTTGAAAAATGTCTCATCCACCTTTTGATCTGATGTTATACAAGCATCCATGAGAGTCTCACTTCTCACTGAAACTTCATTTCATAATCCCTGCCCCCTCTACCTTAGATAGGAGTTCCTAGGAGTTCTCCCCCAAGAGAAGCCCCAACACTTCATTTGGTTTGATAATTTGGGACTGTCGTGAGGGAATAAACTGGGAAAGTGGGTGGGTGTGAGGGACTTTCACATCTGGCCATGCTGTGCTGTCCTCCCACACTCCTGCTGGTTTCTGGAGAAGACATGGGCAGCTTTCTCCTAAAAAGACTGATTTGGCGTAACTAGTACTGTCTCCGTGTGTGTCCGCAGTCAGGGATTCCTGCCTTATAGAAGCAGGCACTCCAGTCAGCTCTGAGCATGCCTGAGGAGGCCCCGGGGGAGATACGCGATAAAGAGGCAGCCATACACCTCCACATCCAGGAAGCAGTCGTGGCTGGACTGCTGGCACCTGCTTCTTGATTTGAGAGACTTTACAATCAAATTCAATCATGGGAACTTAATGGTTTCTTCAGAAAATGTTTGAGTTCTTTATTATATGCAGAGTACTGTGCTAGGTTGGGGGAACAACTGAAAACCTGGTAGAAATAGTCCCTGTTCTCATGAAGCGTAATAATTATTTTCTGTCTTATGATAAGTGCAAAGCATAGAATGCCATGAGAGCAGATAGGGGCCAATGGTCAGATCCTGGGTGGGAAATCCTAGTTTAGGAATTGCTTAGAGCCAGGCTCTGGATGTACAAAAGAGTGTGTTATACTTAGAAACTTTGTGAGGGAGAGTCAAATAAATAGTTACCAAAATGTAGTTTTGTTTTCTCTCTTTTTAATGGTTTAATATCTCTGAGCATTTTGAAACACTTTATGGGTGTCATCAGATATCAATTATGTATATGCATATGTGTGTCTGTATAAATATCTAACACTATACACAAATGTACGTGTGTGTATGTGTGTGTGGCGTGCTTTCATTTAATCTTTCAAAAACCTCAGTGAGGTTGTCAGGACGGCAAGTATTATCCCTGTGTGTCCCAGGGCAGCTCCCTCCCCTTTGCAGCTCCTCCCCTGGTCATCCTGCTGCCCGCCTTCTGTGCTGCAGTCAGAAAGCAGAGATTTTATTCCCCATTTAGAAACAGGGATTGGAGTTCCAGAGGAGATAAGTGGCTTTTTCAAGTCTTAAGAAAATCCGGAATGGGATCCAGAGAGCTGTCCTTGGTCCCTCTGCTGCTTTCCTCTAGAAGAAAAACTGGTCTTTGTTCATTTTAATGATTTACTTTGGAATATGTATATTTTAATCCCCCCCCCCCACAAATCAATACATATGAGTTAATTTTCTATTTTGAGATAGTTGAGGTGCATACAAATATTGAAGTTAACATAACAAACATCTGGATATCCATTCCTCATTTGAGAAATAACAGGCACAATTACAATTACTTTACAGGCACACCCGAAACCTCTTCTTTGCCCCTCTTCTGTGCCGTCTTCAGTCCCATTTCTTTCTCCGTCCAGGGGTGACCTCTGTCCTGAATTTGGTGATTATCATTTCCATGCATGGTTTTATACTTTTATTACATATCGTGTTACTTTATCTGATTTTAACCTTTTGTAAATGGTGCTTTACTCTGTGTATCCTTCTGCAGCTTGCTTTTGTTAGCTCAACATTCTATATTTGGGATTTTTCCATGTCAATCCATATAGTTCTATTTTATCAATTTAGGCTGCTGTATGCTCTTATATTGTGCGAATGTACCATAGTTAGTTTGTCTATTCTTTTGATGGGCATTTGGGTTTCTAATTTTTCAAATTATGAACAAATTTTGCACATCTCTTCCAGTACACATGCAAGTTTCTCTAGGCTCTAGGCTGTGTACCTAGGGCTGGAATCACTGGATGAAGGAACGTGCGCATCTTCCTATTTTCAAGGTTTTGCCAAGTTGCCGTCCTCTGCGGTCATGCCAGTTCACACTGCCATCGGAACTTTGTATCGGTTCCTGTTCCACGCCAACCCTTGGTACAGTCAAACCTTTTAAAAGTTTTGATAATTTTTAAAGAGTTTGTTTCTTCTCAGTTATTTCCATTTCCATTCACATACAGCATTCGGGCTTAGTTTAAAATTAGCTATCTACCTTATCAAGCAGAGCCCTTGTTGCAAAGTATTACTGAATGAAGTTGACAGCTCTCATTGTGAGCAGAGCCAGCCCCATTGACTGCTGCTGCTGAAATGTTTGCACAGTACTGAGGAGAGGGAGTAGATGCAGAGAAAGGTTTATGAGGACTTTCTGTGGCCCCTTTTGCTTTGCTGTGAATCCGTTAAACTTTATGGGAACTAAAACACACATGTGTGCTTTTGCTCACACACCCTCTCTCTTCCTGGGTGGATCTAACCTGGGCAGGACTGGCTTATCAGTCCCCTAAGCGTGTCCAGCTCTATTAGAGAAAACTCAAGCCAGCAGCCTCTCAGGCTGTCTTCCGTAAAAGGAGAGGGTGGCTGTGCCCCTGCAGCACGGAAAACTGAAATGTGAAGTCTGCAGCTCAGCCCTTTGCAAACAGAAGCCAAGGGAGAGGTCCATTTCTGCATGAGGCAGAAAATGTCGGATCTTGTTTATCTGATCCTAAGCTTGATTACAGACTCTCAGACACTGAGACCTGGAGGGTAGGGCACACTGAATGCCTACTAGGGGCCTATCTATTTTTTATCATAGATCTTATTTAATCATAAGTAGTAATAACACTAATCGAGGCCAACATCAGTGCCTGTCACATTTACTGCCAGGTACTATGCTGAAAGGCATCACATCCCCACAGTACCCCTGTGAAGTGGGTACTATTATGATCTTCACTTTCGGATAAGGACTCAGTAAACTGAAAAGCCAGCCAGCATTTAGACCCAAGTCTGATGGCAGAAGCTCTGCTTTTATTTTTTATTGAGATTATAATTCACATAGTGTAAAATTCACCATTTTAAAGTACACAATTCAGTGGTTTCTAGTGCATTCACAAGATTGGCAACCACTGCCGCCATCTGTTTCTAGAACATTTTCATCACCTCCAAAAGAAACCCCATACCCATTAAATAGTCACGCTCCATTCCTCCCATCCAGCCCGTGGCATCTGCTAATATACTTTTTTTAAAAAAAAAAATGGATTTGTCTCTTCTGGACATGTCATATAAATGGAATCATACAATATGTGCCCTTTGTATCTTGTTCCTTTCACTTAGCATATTTTTAAGGTTCATTCATTCTGTCACATGTATCATTACTTCATTCATTTTTATTGTTGAATAATAGTCAGTTGTATCAATATACCATATTTTGCTTATGCATTTGTCAGTTGATGGACATTTGTGGTGTTTTCAGTTTGCGGAGGTTATGAATATGCTGCTGTGAATATTTGTGTACACGTTTTTCCTGTGTGAACATACGCTTTCTCTTGGGTATACGCGTGGGAGTGGAATTACTGAGAGAGCCCCTGTTTTTATTCACCTGGAGGAAAGCATCATCTCCATTTAGAAATGAGGAAACCGAGTCCCCCAAGTGTTGAAGTGACTTGTCGATGACCACGTAGCTCATGAGTGATAGGAACAGGAACACTACCAGGTCCCCTGACTCAGAACCCCCATTCTCTTATATTGCTGTTTAGGGAAATAGATCTAAGGAGGGACAGAGCTAGGGGAGAAGCAGAGCTGGGTTCAGCACCCTCCAGGTGCCCCAACTCCCACCTCCCCTTCCTCACCACCCTCCCCAACACCAGCACACTGGTTTGAGGTCGCCATCTCTCCACCTCTCCACGACCCAGCTGCTCAAGTGTTGACCAACTCCCTCCACTTGGGAAGGAAATTGGCCCAATAAAGTCATTTACAGCAAAATGTTAGGAGTTTTTCCTGGTTTTCTTATTTCTCCCTGTACCCTTTCCATTTGTCCACCTCCTCCATCCTTGTTTGCATTTAAAAGAGGACCCCTAGGAAGGGCACTGCTTAACCTTCAAGAACACCCCCTAAAGCTCCCTATAATGCCCACTCCTAGAGATGGTTCAGCATTTTTTTCCCCCGGCCTGTGCCCGGCCATACTGTAAGCAGCTGATTTCCTTGATTGATTGACACAGGGGTTTTACCTTTAGCCATTATTCAGTCTGACTCATTTCTCTGATGTCCTGTGCCTGCTGAGACCCTCTCTGGGTGGGTGGAGTGAGTGAAGTAGGAGACCCAGGCCACCATTATAATAGGCACCACCTCACCTGTGCCAAGTTCTATTCTATTTACAAAATATGCACATGCTTGATTTTGTTGAGTCCTTCCAGCAAGCTTAGATGTAGGTATTTCTATCTGCATCTTACATGCTGGGCAGGCTAGACTCAGGAAGTGGAATTGATGGGATCTTGGGGACAGAAGCAGTAGAGCTGGGATGGGGACACAGGTCTGTCTGACACTAGTAGGTAGCTCTCACCATGCACGCAGAGCCTGGATTGTTATCTCAGGCGTGACTTGCAAAGCAGTGCATTGCTGTGGTCTCCCAGCAGAAACCATCACTAAAGGCTCCTGTAATGGTCCTGTGCCTGGAATACTAGAACTGTCCTGTGCAGAAGAGTAGCCATCAGCTATGTCCGATTTAAAATGTGCTGTTAAATGTAAAATGTATACAGGATTTCGAAGACTTTGTATGACAAAAAAATATATAAAATAGGTCATTAATAATTTTTAAGATCTTGATTACATGTGGGAATATTTTGGACATATTGGGTTAAATAAAATGTTATTAAAATTAGTTTCACCTGTTTTTTAGAACTGTGGATACTAGAAAATTTTAAATTATACATGTAGCTTGCATTGTATCCCTGTTGGACAGCACCCTGCTACACAGTGGATTCTGTGGCTCAGAAGTTTGGACAGAAGCACTGCATTTAAAGCAGTGGGTTCCTGTGGTTCTTGGGCCTCGATTTCCTCATCTGTAAGATCAGAAAGCTGGAATCTATTTCTAAAGGATCCTTCCAACTTGAGCAGTATTGTCCCATGGCCATCAAGCTCCCTGTGCCTCAGTTTTCTTATCTGTCAGGTGGGGTAAATGAGTCCTGCTCTATCTGCTCATTTATCAAATTAGACAATGGATGTGGAAACACTTGGAACGTGTACAGAACTGTACAAATGTCAGATGTTATCATGGTCGTTCACTTGTGACATACCTATAGGCACCCTGAGAGGCGCAGTGGGAGAGTGCAGCTTTCTGGATAACAGAGAGTAGGTGGCCAGAGGCCCGAGCAGGGCAATGATGCTGGGTACCATTCTGCCTTTGCCACCACAGGTTTCTGAAAAGCCAGTGTTTTCAGGAATCCAGTGCCATGGAGCTCCTGCGCCGCTGTAGGTGGGGGCGAGAGGGCAGTTCTCATTGTTGCTGTTTACTGATGGAAAAACACAGAGATGGAGGTGACTTTCTCAAGGTTAGAAAGGGAGTCAGTGTAGCCAGAGAGGCCTGAGGTCTTTTGATTTCTAGCCAGTTTTGCTCCCACCCTGCAGTATTTGCCATTCATGGCATTAGGGTCTGGCTGTCTCAAAGTGAAAGCAAGACTGTCTGCACTTCGGATCCTCCCTTCCCTCTTGTCTGGAGGTACCTGGGATGTTGGGAACTGTGAGTCTGGAGGCTGGCCTAGGCCCAAGCCATGGAGGCCCAGAAGGAAGCCTGTTGTTCTTGCCCAGCCACATTCCAGGGCTGTCTGTTCCCCTTGAGGGACTAGATGCCTCCTTTAGTTTAAGCTAGTTCAGTATGACAGCTTTGTTGTCATCCTGGGCAACAGCTTGGTTTCTCTCACCAGCCAGGAAGCACCTATTAGTGGGAGCCAAGGTCACCAGAAGGACCTTGGGTATGACCTCAAGGCCTCCTGCTGTCCTCCTGGCTAGAGGAGCCTGGGGTGAGGGGAGGAGCACTGAGTTTGCAGCGTTTAGCTGGAGCCGCCCTGGTTGCTCGGTGGTCATGGCCTTTTGCTTGACTGCGCTGCCCCAAGTTCCTCCTGTGGGAAATGGGGTGGATAACGCCCACCCTGCAAGTGTGCAGATTGGTCAGGGCAGGTCGAAGTGCCTAGCATGGGTCCTGGCCATGCTCGCTTTTGTATCTCGGTTCCTGGAACCTCAGCTTCTGCATCAGGAATGGGGATCCCATTTTCCTCCCGCTTTGTTAGGAGTAAGCAGAAGTGTCGGATGAACAATCTCTGGTGCTTAATAGGTGCTCAGCCCACGCTCAGTGATACAGAACAGCAAGTTCAGAAGCATAAATAAAATGATAGAGGAGGCACTGAGAGCTGTGTCTGAACCTAGAAAAAGACACTGCGGAGTGGGACCCGCCCCTCACAGTCAGTGTTTTAACACGCCAAAGGGACTCTTTTTGCTTTGGTGATGTTCACACACACCTTTCACTCAGGAGTCTCTAAAGTGAAATTTATTTTCCCCAGCACATTTCCTCTGGTGACTTTCAGATATTCAGCAGTCTCAGGGAGGCTTGAATAGCGGAGTGAGAATCCTGATTATCTGTAGGGCTGTGTCCCTCAGGGGCCTGAGCCTCCGATGCAGATGCAGACGTTATGAGAGGAAGGGCGGGTTAGAGAACCCCAGGAACACTCTGTCCCTTAGGGAGAGGCCCCACACAGGTCACCATGAGGCCAAAGTAAAGGGCTGGTGTTGGAGAAGGGCTGGGCCATTCAGGGAAGAGGAGTCTCTGGCCTTATCTGAGCCCGCAAACCCTTCTGAGACTCCCGGGCTAGGCGTCACCAGAGGCCTTCCCGCCCAGCAGAGCAGCCACCTAGCCCAGCCGAGAAGCCACGCTGCAGACTTTTGGGGGACACAGAGGGCCCAGAGGGCATGGCCCCTGGACCCCTGGTACTCACGGTCTAGCTCGAGGCGCAGACCATGCACGTGTTGCTGCAGTGCTCGCAAAAGACTCTCATGCTGGGACGCGTCCACCAGGGCAAATTAATTCCTACATAGTGACACCGACAGCCGAGGGGATGCTGAGGAGGGGAGCAGCCGATGTTGGGCGGGGCGGATCATGGCATGCCCTTCAGAGGAGGTGAGTTTGGAAATGGGCTTGGGAGACAGAAGGAGTGGGGCATGGAGAGGTCATCTGCAGGCCAAGCAAGCAGAGCAGATGGTGGATCTGTGAGGAAAGACCTTCGGGGGCAAAGAACTATCGTGAGGGCCCTGGGCTGCCTGAGGGAAGGCAGGAGCATGCTGGGAGTCGATGGTTCCTGTAGGGAATCCATAAGGTCAAAATGTCTCCCCTTGTGGCTAGGTGCTAAGAAGGGGACAGACACATAAGTTCTCGGCCACTACCCACAGCTGTGAGGTGGGGCTGGGCAGCCTGAGGAGCCACAGACAGGCAGGAAGAGGGGTTAGGATCCTGCCGACGAGGCAGGAGGAGTGGCTGGGCTGGCACACACCACAGCAGAGGGGCTCATTGGGCCTGGACCTTTGGGCTCACTATGGCTTTTGAACTTCCTTCCCAGGGTTGTGTGAAACTGGAAATGAGCAGATCAGACAATTTCTATCTGTGGGAGGTGGACAAGGCCTCCTACAGATCACACTGGAGTGGCATACTTTCTACTAAGGCAAGGGAGCCATGCCACTTCTGGAGTGGATGGGGCTATGGCATTAATGCCACCTGAATTCCCACATCTCCCTGCCCCAGGAAGCCCCTGGCATGGATTCTCACTGGGCAGAGCAAGGAAAGTACAGGGGAAGGAGCACAGAGCCAGTAATTAGGAAACCGTGTCTGTCCCGGTTCTCTTGCTGACCAGTGAGTCACCTTGGCCAGTTGGAGAACCTCTCTGGCCTCTGGTATTTCCTTGAGGCATTGCAAGTGAAGACACCTGCAGACGGGATAGTTAAAGACCATGCGAAGTGCTGTGTAGAGAGGCTTTTATCTCTCAAAGTCACTGAACACACCCACATGTGGATGGAAAGACTGAGGTGCCTACAGGATGGGAAAGACTGAGGTGCATACAGGATGGCGAAGCCGGAGTCTAATGCAGGTATCTACATTGCCTCGTTTGCGTCCCATCATTGAACCAGTCAGGGTCCTGTGGATATCTTAAGTATGGTTGTTAGTATGAGTCTTAAAGGCAGTTGCGAGAAGAATTAGGAAGGTGGAGTTAAGGTTTCAGAACAGAAAGTGTTTACGATATGATTCCATTTTTGTCAAAAAAAGAAAACCAAGTTCTGTATGTATGAATGTTTAGGTAGGAAAAACCATCCTAGAACATGAAGCCTTATTAGCAGGGATATCTCTGGGAAGATTGGGGGAAGAGCTTTTTTACCTTTCTGCATTTTTGTGTTGTTCAGGTATCTTTTAATTATATGTATTATTATTGTTATCATAACTTACTGTTTTTTGTTCTTATAAGCTAATGAAAGCTTGCAAATGTTTCAGAGGAGTTTTGCCAGAATCTTTCCATTTGCCATGGTTTCAGGTATAGTGACACCTATCTTTAGTTTTCTCTTCTACAAAATGGGTCAATGACATTTGGTAATCAATGCCATTTTCCTAGATATTTAGGTAGAAGGAGTTAGGGAAATGTGATTATGTCAGTTAGATGGCCTTCCTTTTGATAATTTAGATGGGTGGGTGGGAAATGATATTCGATGCATGCTTACTTTGCTTTTGGTGCATTATTAAAGTTCTCCCAATAGCTGTCTGAGGTGAAAGTATTATTATCTTCATTTTAAAAGTGATGAAAGCAAGACTCAGAGAGATTACCTAACTTGTCCAAAGTCACACAGCTAATAAATGGCAGATCTTGGATTTGAACCCAGCTCTCTTTATCCATGGCTTGGTATTCTTCCTACCACGCGAGAAGGAATGGAAGTGTGTAAGGAGAAACCCAAAATGAGGGCTTAGAAGATGAATCTACACCCAGCTGCCACTTATAAACCATGTGACCTTGCATGAGTCATGGGTCTCAGTTTCTTCTGCTGTAAAATGGAGGTAATGATATCTTGCCTGCCTCCTTCACTGGATCGTTGTGCCTGGAGAAAGGGAACTAACATGTTAAGCACCTGCTTTATGCCTGGCACTTGGTATCCATGAGCTCACCTCTTCTCTTTCTATGACATCCGGATGAGCTAATGCATGTGAAAGTCCTTTGTGTAAATGGGAAAACCCTCTGTAAATGTGAGCTATTGTTAAAATAATATTTATCGCCTAGGCCCCGTTCTCTCCTGAATCAGTCTAGGAAAGAGAAGTGAATCCGATGTTGAAATCTGCCCTGCCCTTACTCAAGAGTCCTTCTTAACTCTTCACTGCCTGCTCCCCAATTTCCTTTGCAAATAAAGTGTCTTGCTTGGAAAGTTCATTTTAAAGGTCTGCACCCAGCACCTTCAGTCACCTGTTGCTCTGCTTCATTCTTGATCCTCACGGGAGAGAATGAGAGATGGAATGAAAAATTTCCATGGTTGCGCTCCTTTCCACAGGGGGGTCAAAATGCCTGGGTCACCAGTGGTGATGCCTCCTGCCGTGACTGGCCTGTTGACTTGGGCATGTCTGATCTTGAATTGTTTTGTGTGTGTGTGCTGTTGGGAGATGGAGGGGGGTTGGGGTTGGGCACAGAAATGTTTGAATTTAACCGAGTGCGGTGCCACTGGATTTGTCCATTAGCTGAACGGCTCTGGGCCAGGGGACTTGGAGAGGCTGTGTTCTCTCTTCTGCTATCTCCTGAGCTGCCTGCGCTGCATTCTAGCCTCTGGAGCTGCCGAAAGCTTCCAGACCCTCAGGACAAGTACTTACACAGTATTTGGGCAAGAGTACCCGCCCTGTGCAGCCAATCTGGCTCCTGCTCTTGTGAGAAGGGCTCTTCCCTTCAGATGAAAGATGTCCTGGAGGCTGGAGCAGGGTCCTCGTCAGTCTCGGCCAACCATCTGCAGGACCCTGCTCGGCTTATGGTGTCTGGGGTTCTGGAACATTTCCATTCCCTTCCCAGCCCGACCAGAGTCTTGATTGCTTGTATCAGACACCACGTGCGAGAGTGAGGACTCAGGAGCTCTGGGGGTTCATATCATGACTCCTGGGAGCCTTTGTTGTATGATGGACATTCCAAAGCTGAAGCTTGCAGCTTGAAACTGCCAGAAGAGGTGCTATGCTGTGTCCTCCTGTCACCAAAATGTAGGACTGGGGGTTGGAGGCACAGGAGGGCCAGTAGGCAGCAGTAGTTTGGTGGGAACATCTTAAGATAAGAGGAAGGATTGTGGAAGTGTGAGTGCGAGAGAGAAGGGGAAGAGGAAAAGACCTGGAGATGCAGTGGCCAGGGGACAGAAATAGAAAAGTTGAAAGGGCCAAAGACTTTGCCAGACTTCCAAAAACCAGAAGTTGGCCTTTTCCAGGTCTGCATCCTCTCCCATCTCATCCCTCCTGGGCTTCTGGCCCCACCTTCTATAAAAATTGCAGCTCTCTTCCTGGGTTTCTCGCAGAGTGCAGCCACGCTGAGATCTGGAGCAAACGGGCAGGAGTGGTTTGGTCTCCTCAGCTTATCCTTATTCTTATGAGATCCAGGAGGCTTCAGGTTCAGTGCTAGCTCTGATCCAACTTATACCCTCTTTTAGGCCCTGGTTTCCACATCTCTTTGGAGAGGGGTTGTACCTCATGATGGTTCATGAACTTGAATCAGAGGAGGAATGTCCTCCTTCCATAGGTGCTTGGGGGCCAGGTTCTTCGTTATCTCCTGCTTTCTCATTTGAGCTTCTAGGCTCTGTTTGGGTTTGGCTTGGCTGTCCTAAAACATGAGTTCTCAGAATCAGTGTCCCTGTGTTGAACTGCACCTTCAAACTGCATTAGGAAACAGAATGGTTGTGGAGCTATGGAGAGCCCTGCCTTTTCTAGAAGCGTCTCCCTGACCATCTGGAAAACCTCAGCAGCTTTACTTGGGCCTGCCCTCCACAGTGTAGGGAGACTGACTTTCCTTCAGAGATGGGGACAATTGAAGGGAGAGTGTTAGATATGCAAGTATGAGACCTGACTCCCAGCTATGTGTTTTGAACCGATCATTTAGCTTCTCAGAGCCTCAGTTTCTTTATCTGTGAAATGGGGATTAAAAATGTCTCCTTGAACAGGGTCTTTTTGAAGGTAAATGACCTACTAGGTGTGAAAACACTTGTAAACCACAATATAATGATGAAGTATTATTTTAGCATCCAGTATTAATTGAATTCCTCTTTTGTGCCAGGCAACTGGGTAAATTCCAAAGGTCTCTTCCACATGTTTCCTTTCCCTGGGGATCTGACACATTAACAGAGGAGATGGAAATGTCAACAAACAGATGAACACAATGTAGCATGAAGAGTGTGGCAGTCAAAGCATGCCCAAAATGCTAGAGTAGCAGTGTGACTATTGTTGCAAGGTCTTGCTCCTGCTCACCCATTCTCAACCCAGCACACAGCCTGATCTTTCAGAAAGATCTTATTGCTGAATACTCATTAGAGTCATCCCAAGGCTCTCCGTGCTTTGGAGTCAGGTCTGACTTTGTTTACGTGGCTTATAAGGCCCTGCATGATTTAACGCTTGATGGTCTTTCCGGTTGTCTCACTTCTTACACTGTGTGCTTGTTCCATGTGGAATTTATATTTCTGTTTGTTGCACAGACAGCCCTCCCTTGCCTTGGCCTTCACACATGCTCTCGTTTGTGCCTGGATGCACTCTGACATCACCTCTCGAGGATGCCTTCTCTGGCCCCCATGTGCTCCTGTGGCCTTTCACGCATACTTGTATCTGTCTGCCTCACCCTCACCAGACTATGGGTGCCATGTCAGCAGGGACTGCTGATCTGGTGCTGCCAGCCTTGGGGATAGAGCAGACCATGTGTCCTCGTATGGCTGTGGTTCTGGCAAGTTCTGTCTCAGCTCTCCTTGGTCTCTGCTTGCCCTTTTTTGCATTGTTTTGTCATGAAGGGGAAAGGAAAAGGTGATTATGGTAGAAGAAATTGGCAGCGAGGGCAGGAGTGTCTGTGGCCACAGAGGACACTGAAGGACTTTGGCTAGTCTGGGAGGCAGGAGCAGGCAGGGCCTAGGGGAGCACGAGGCATGGAGACCAAAGAAAGAAGGCTGCCCAGGACCAAAATATGTAGAAGTCCCTAGGACTGAGGACTCTGTGTCCTTGAGTCAGTACATTTCCAGCCACTCTGAAAAGTGAGCATGAGATTCCATTCTCAGAAGTAAATCAGCATCAAGGTCTTTTCAGCCTCATTGGGTCACATCCACCAGAACCCTTTCATGTGCAAGGCTGCGTGCGAGGCACTGGGAGGGTGAGGTGAATGGAGCAGACAGTGTTGAGGTGACAGGTGCAGAATGCTGTGATCCAGGCTAGACTGTACAGAGACATCAGTGCTAAGGGAGGGGTTATCTCCAGCCTGAGGGACTCAGATATCTGCAGGAGGAGGTGACATTTGATTTGAACGTGGAAGAATAGGTGAGATTTGCGTAACTGGGAAGCGAAGGAAGGGCATTTCAGTAGGAAAGCCCAGCGCCTACCGGGAATGGTAGAGGTGGTTTGGCCAGAGTTCAGAGAGCATGGAGCTACACCTGCAGAGCGTAGGTGCCTTGGACATGGGGAGTCACTGCAAAGCTTTGAGCAGGGAAGTGAATTGACCAGGGATGCAGTTTAAGAAGGCAAATGTGGCAGTGGTGTAGAGGATGAGCTGGAAAGGAGATGGATCGAAGACTGAAAACCATTACAGTGAATGAATAAGTAATCAGGAATCAGTAATCTACGCACGTGGTGATCAGGGCTTTCTAAGCCGAGTAGTAGCAAAAAGAATGGAGACAAAACGACTTCTGGTGAACTCCACAAGGACAGGCGCCATGAGGACAGGTATCTAGCCCATAGCCAGGCACACGGTATGTGCCCAATAAATACTTTTTAAGAGAATAAATTGGAAGTTACTATGAAGGGAGAACAACCAATGACAAACAACCCAGGAGACCTGAGGTTAGGAGCCTGGGGACCTTGAGGAGAAGAGGGAACCCAGGAAGAGGAGCAGGGTTGGGTCAGTATGTTGGATGACTCGAAAGCGTGGTCACGTCAGCCTGGTCCACGGGCACGGGAGCCTGGGAGGATGTCTCCACACCTCCTGGGGAAGGTGGGGTTGAGGTTTCTCTGCTCCGGGCCTGCCGCAGCATGTTCTGAAAGGTTCTAGACCTTTGGCCATCATTTCTACCTACCTAGAAATCATGCCCAAGTAAACCCTCCATCACCACTGTCTCATGTTAGTAATAATAGCTGATGTTATTGCACGGTTTCTGTGTTCTTAGTCCTTATCTGTCTCATTTGATCTTACAACATTCTGTGAGTTAGGTCCTATTTATCATCTCAGTTTTTCAGTTGAGGAAACTGAAATTCACACACCTGATAAGTGACAGGGCTGAGATTTGCACCCCAGGTGGCTGGCCCTTGAGCTCTTATTCTTAACCTCTGTGGCACTGCCATCCATGTGAGAATGAGCCAGTCACTTCTCACAGAGGGAAGGAGTCATGTGAAGGCTCAAGGTGCCTCTAGCATGTACTTGGGGATCGAAGTGTGACTTCCATGTAACATTTGAGGACTGAAAGAGACCTTGGAGAGATTTAGTTCATTTTACAGGGGAGGAATTGGGGCTCAGAGCATTTGCAAGTGTGCTCTGAAGGGCATGGTTGATGACTTTTGAATGACTTCCCATCATGTGATGTGCCAATGTGGGTGGTCAAGTGCCCATGGGAGCTGGATTGTCTTAGGCAGTTGGGCACCCCACCTGCCCTGTTCTCCCTGAGCCAGACTTGAACTAAAATGATCTTTCTCAGCCTTGACCTCACTCTCCTTCCTTCTCATTTTCCCCTAGATTGACAAGTATCTCTATGCCATGCGGCTCTCCGATGAAACTCTGATAGATATCATGACTCGTTTCAAGAGGGAAATGAAGCACGGTCTTTCCCGGGATTTTAATGCGACAGCCACAGTCAAGATGTTGCCAACGTTTGTAAGGTCCATTCCTGATGGTTCAGGTGAGTCTCTCATCCAGAGACTGACTCCAAGGGCTGAATGCTCTATGAAAACATCCTTCTAACTTTCATTCATTCACTCACTCACTCATCCACTCATTCATTCATTTATCATTTCATCCATCTGTTCTCCTATCTATCCATTCATCCATTCAGGGGTCATCCATCCTTTATCCATCATCCATCATCCATCCATCCAACATAGGTCTACTGAGCACCTACCATGTGTCAGGCCCTAGGGATACCGTGTTCGGACAGGCTGACCTGCCCTCATTGGCCTTACTGTCCAGTTGCTCATGATAGGAAAGGTAGTATTTATGAATCTTACGGATGCTGTGTAAGATCTTATGCGTGCTTACGTCTCCAGAACATGAAAGGCTCCAGAACAAGTGAAGAGTTCATTTTAGGAGAACCTCTCCATCAGGGCATCAAGGCTTCCTTTCGGATAAGTAGCAATCCTAGTGATCAGGTGGGTCTTGGACTCAGAGGGGAGATTCGAGTCCCATCTGAACAAATTTCACAGATGCTAAATCCTGGTAACCCTCAGTGCAAAGAAACAGCGAGGGGAGGTAGAATTGAAGGGTAAAAATTGTCCTGTCAGTGTGTATCTCTGTGGCTCATGCTTTACAGTGGGGGAGTTGTGGGGCTTAGCCCTGCGCTTGGCAGAGTGGAGGCTGAGAGGGCACAGCCTAGCCTGCTCGATGGAGGCTGTTCTGTCCAGCTGATCTGCAGTTAGCAGCTTGCAGGGGTGGGTGCTGTGCCTGCCCCAGCTTGGACAGGAGTCCCACTCTGAGCTGTGTTCTCTGCTATAGGCTGGGGTTCACCTGCTGCATGTTAGAGAGAGAGAGAAAGAAGTCAAGTTTCTCTTAGGGTTGTGAGTGCATGCCCTGAGAGTATGGCCCTCACATACTCTAGCCGTTTCCTCCCTGCTCTGGAGGCTCCTTTAAAGCTGCGATTTGGGGCATCTGGTATGCAGCCTGCAAAACGGATGTCGGGAAAACTACAGATGTTGCAGCTGCTGTGCACGAAAGACAAGTGCACAGCTTATGGGAACAGACTGGCAGCAGTGGGAAAGTCCTGCAGCCGACTTTTAGAAGTCCTGAATGAGATTCAGACGCTAACGAAGGACGGGTGCTCTGTGGCCACCGGTGGGCTTTGCTTCACGCACACACACTGGCATTTGTATCTCTGATGGTTCTCGACAATTTAAAATCTACTCCTCCTCTATTCTTTTGGTATCCTTCAGGTCTTGGTTATCAGCAGTTTCATTTCTTAATAACTATGAAAGAGGTTCTGGCCATCAGAGTGACTGGACTGTGGTGTGCCCTGGGTTTTGTTCCGGCTTTGTAGTTCACTTCTGCTTTTTTCCCAGCCATGGATAGCATTTGAGACTTTGCAGGATTAGTGGGGTTCTCTAGGAGAGGTGTGGCTGTGACTGCTCTGCAGGCTGAGAGAAGAGAGAGGTGAGGCAGGTGGGTGTGGGCAGCCCCCAGGGCTCCTGCTGTGAGAGCTCAGAAGGCTACCTTCTATCTGCCGGGCACCTGATCTCACGTGACCTGCCCAGGACCACTGTCCAAGGAGAAGATGCCTTCCCTTTTCTCCTGACCCTGCCCTCCAGCCAGCTCCCCTTCCCAGGACTAGATGTCAGCACGGGTGGTCTCCCTCACTCTTTCATAAACCACTTCCAGGTTGAGGATCTCAAAGTGTGATCCATCTATACTAGTAATCTAGCCATCGCCCCCATCAGCTACTCTTTAAAACAAGGCTCAGAAGAACTCAGACTCATTGGGGAAAAACAACTTTCTGCAATCCCTTAGTAGAGATTCTTAATAGATAGCAAGTGCTATAGGCCCTGATAGTCCTGTAGAAGAGAAACCTGCTCAACTCGGCTTACCTGTCTTTTCACCAGACTCATTTATCTTTCCCCCCATATTTCATCTATTTTGAGATACTTTTTTTATTTGAATATCTCTGAAATCAGCAGCGCATTGTACAATAATCATATCTTTGAATTATTATTATTGGCAGTGCTTTTTCTTTCTAGATATTATATAAAATAATGATGTGTCTCACATTCAGTTGGGCCTTACGTGTGGTGACAGGTGTGGTAACAGGCCATGCTTGGGATCACTATCCTAGGATTTGTGGAATGGGAGCCAGCAGCCTAGGCCCTATGCCTCCGTTTGAGTCCCCACTTCTCCAGTGGACAGGGCCAGATGTTTAGGGAACACTGAGCGGTGTTGAGAACGGGGAGGAGGAGGCGAAACAAAACCTTGAAGTACAAGGACCCACCTTCCTGTGCAGACGCCCTGGTTCTGCTCGCCTGTACTCAGCACCCGTCCTCATTCCCTCCAACTATCCCCCGACCCCGCAGCTGTTTCTTCCGGCCTATGTTAGTTTCCAAGCCTGCTGTAGCAAGTACCATAAACTGGTGGCTTTAAACAAGAATGTGCTGTGTCAGTTCTGGGAGCTAGAAGTCCAAAATCAAGGTGTGAGTAGGGCCATGCTCTCTCTGAGGCCCTGGGGAGAGTCTTTCCTTGCCTTCTCTGGCTTTAGCTGATGGCTGTCAATTCTTGATGTTTCTTGATTTGCAGTTGCATCACTCCAACTTCAGGCTCTTGTCCTCACATGGTGGTGTTCTCTCCGGGTGTCTGTCTTCACATGACATTTTCCTCTTATAAGGGAACCAATCAAATTAGAACTCACACTGATGACCTCATCTTAACTTGATTATGTCTGCAAAGACCCTGTTACCAAATAAGGTCACATTCACAGGGACCAAGGCTTAGGACTTCAGCAAAACACATCCTATAGCCTTTCGCGCTGTGGCTGTTGATAATATTCAAGGTAGGATCAGTTCAGGTGCCTTGGGGCCCATACTCCTCTTGGCCCCTGCAGCCCCATACAAACATTGATGCCAAGGCCACAGGTTCCTGACCTCGGTCCAGTCCCTGCCACTTGGTGAGTGGAAGTGCCTCCACCTTCACCTCCTCTGTATTATTTATCAATCAAGAATGTAGTCAGAATGCCAGTCTCCTTCATGGCAAACCGTGGCAGTGTTCCCTTTTTGAAATGTTAATTACCGCTTCAACTGTGTAATTAATTAGTCAGTGACAGAATTAGTGGTAATCCCAAACCACCTAGGGATAATTGAACTTACCTTGGTGGAGAGATGCCCCTGCCCCTTAGGTGGTGATGTGACTTCCAAGACAAAGGGAGAAACAAACCTTTCCTTTCCTGTTGACCTTGACCCTGGTGGAGTGGACTCAGAGTTTTAAAACTACTGAATTTTCATAAGTATATTAGCCCATTTTTATTAATTTTTTTTCCCCTTTGGACCTTTTTAATAGACAGTGGTTTTTCTTTAATTGCTTTTCAGTAATCTATATATTAATTTTTTAAACTCTAAAGTGGCTTTTAGCTGCTGCATATCCTTTTTGGAGTAGGAAAGGTATGAATAATAAATAAAAGAAAGAAGATGTTGAAGCCTTTTTACTCTGGTGACTTGGCTGAACAGAAGTCTCTCCTCAAAGCTGCCCAGTCCGCAGGAATAGCTGCCTCTCTGCGTCCAGCTCCCTCAGAAGACCCAGGTCACTCTGTGTCTCATTCGTAAAACCTCCCCTTTTTCTCCTTATTTATCACTAAGAATATTGTAAATACCAATTAGATTGAAAATTTTTGAGGGCAGATTGAGTTGAATATTTTCTTGTTTCTGCCTCATGGTTCCTAGCACACTCTTTACCCAAAGGATAAGTTAAAAAATATTTCGTTTGCGGTGTAGTCACAGTTAATTTTTTGGACCTGAAATATACATAGTACTACTTTCCAGCCAAAGGCAGGAAAATATTTCCTTCCTTTTCCCATAGCATTTGGACTGGTCACTTACTTTTCTCTGCCTCAGTTTCCTTATCTGGGAAGATGGTTGGATTATCTCAAAATTCTATCTTTAAAATTTCCTGAATGTCTAGCGTTTTAGTTGTTTTTGATGAAGGTGTTGAACTCTCACCACCTAGCTGGATTGCAGGCAGGAGGGAAGCCTTTGTCTCTCACGTACAGAATTAATTCATTGAGCAGGGCAAAGGTAGGTATTTCAGGAAAGTGGAGTTTGTGTTTCCCTGTATTCCAGTGTAGGCTTGGACTCGAGAGAGACATCTGTGTTTGTTTTCCATTATTTGCTGGTAGTAATGGCTGTCGTTAGAAAGTGGAGAGTGGCCAGAGGCCCTTCAGATGATTTGTTTAATGAGCCTTCTCTAGAAAGGCGTTCTCCTGGCTTCGGTGGAAATGGGAAATGTGGGAAGAAGTTGCGAGTAGGAGCCACTAGCAGCAGGAAGGAAAGTTGAGGCCAAAGATTTGAAGTGGAAGGTGGAAGGAAGCCCTCTGCTGCAAAAATAGGCTGAATTTGAAATTAAAAGAATAAAATAAAAGCCTAAAACACTGGATTAATCTCTGGCTCTGCTGCTCCTTATCTGTGTGACCCTGGAAAAGTCACGTAACTTCTTTAAGCCTCCATTTCCTCATCTGTAAGGTTAGCCAGATAATCCTTG
Source organism: Pteropus alecto (assembly GCF_000325575.1). Taxonomy (NCBI): domain Eukaryota; kingdom Metazoa; phylum Chordata; class Mammalia; order Chiroptera; family Pteropodidae; genus Pteropus; species Pteropus alecto. The sequence continues at coordinate 14,294,923 of NW_006438113.1, read as the reverse complement.
CCCTACCTGCCGCAGGCTGTCAAGAGGATCACATGAGCGAGCTTTGGAAACTGCAGACTACCATAAAAGTTACAGTGGGTCATTGTCCTCTTTTTCACTATTGTAATTCAATAACTGACTTTGTAAGAATTCTTTGGGATTTTGTAAGAATTCCCCCCAACTGATGGGGCCAGTCAGAGGACCCCCACCCATCAGGCTTAAGTGTGTAGGTCTAACCCTGGAGGAAAGATTTAGAGTTTTTTAGAATTCACTGGCACCCCTGTGATATTATACGGGGAGGAGGCAGGAAAAAAGGGAAAGCAAAGGCAGGCTGTCTTACCCCAACCTTGATATCCCACAAAACGTGGATGATCCCATAGACAGCAGCTCTAGTGCCTCTGCAATGGGCTGACTGGACACCACAGCTCTGAATCAGGGAACCGACCTTATGTAAAGGGGAATGATAGACCACCTTTATTATGAAGGCAAGTAGGAATTTGAGGTATTCATGCCCTTAAGAAAGAATGTTGAATTTGAGAACCTTCTGATTGTAGCCGAAAGAACTCTAATTTGTATATGTGCAAAAGAGGGAAAATTCTAGCTTCATATAAGTAGGAAATCTAGCTGTAAGTTGGCTTCTATATCCACAGAATGACCTGTCTCTTATTCTTTCAGTCTTTCTGTTGGCTTCTTTCGTAGGCCACTTCTCTCTTATGGTGGCAAAGACAGCCCTGGCACCCCTAGCTGACATCTCAGAGCTGGTGATCCTAGTAATGGTCTTGGAGAGGGCAATGATTGGCTGCCTTGGGTCATGTTCTCATCCTGAACCAATCATGGTGTTCAAGTGGGTGACTCTGGATGCTCCTGGGTCACACACTGGTCCCTTGGTGCTGGAGCAGGGGGTCGGCCCCACCCCCAATCTTAGATATAAAGCTAACCGAGTTTACCAGTTACCTTTTTGGCCTTACCAGAAGTCATTCCTTGGTGTCCTTTGTGTGGCAGAGAATAGGACTGAACAGACCATATATCTGACCCAGGCATTTCTTACTGAACTATCAGCAGACAGTTTCTGACAGCAGTTACTGTCTGCTGTGTGCAGGACTAAGTACTGGGGGAGGGAGGCAAGCATGTTAAATTGCCTGTACTTTCACGTTGTTTATCATCCAACTGAGGAAAATAAGACATATTCTCATAAAAGATAATGAGCATCACAGCATTTGCAAGAATACGAGTGACTAAGAAAAGAGAGGGAGGGGCCCTGACCTTGCCAAAGGTGTGACCATGAGCACATCATTTAGCTGGTTTGGTTAGAGCTTCGTAATCCATAAACTGAGAAAGTGAGTTAATATTTGTCACATGTTTTCTGAGCTACTAATGTGGTTTATAGAAGAGGTGCCAACTGCCATTTCTTTTAGCAATCACAAACACACCCTGGAACCAGGGTCACTGCTCGGGGAAGGATCTGGACTTGACAATGACCCTTTGTAAACTGCCTTCAGGGAAAGGCCCCTCTCAGGTTGTCGATTCCCACTTCCAGATGTGTGAAGTGTTTAGTGTGTTTAGTGTTGTGCTGACATCTCACGTCACCTTCACTGACCCTAACTGCCTGGGACCCTGTTGACCTGTACTTGTTTTTTAAAAAAAGAAGCAGTGGGGAGCTGGGATGGACAGACCATAGAAGGAGGCTGGGATGGGGCAAGGGTCTTTGTGGAGTTGCAGGAGTGTAGGCCAGCCCCACATACCCTAAGGCCAAGTTCATTCTGGATCACAGGCAGCTGAGGTCATTTTCATTTATCCTGCTTGAAAAACTTCAGGCCTGGGTTCTGCAAAGGTGCCCCCTGAAACCTGACCTCTTCCTGCAAGGTGAGCTGGATGCTCACCTATACAGAGCTGTCTTACCTGCTCTGGATAGACATTGACACCAGAAATAAACAGGCGTTCCCCCGCCATCATCTGGAACGTAAGCACAAAAGTCTGCTTTTACTTAGGCCTTGATTCAACTGAAAATGAGACATTGACTAGGCCAGCAACTGAAAAATTTCTTATGCTATTTTTTTAAGTTATAGTGAAAAGCCACTGTAAAACATGAATAAATGTTTATTTAAACATTAAAACAGTAAATTATTTTAAATTATTGAAACAAAATAAAAAGTACCCATAATCTCATCCTGGCACAGTGTTCACTTTTGTGCCTATTATTTCCCTGTGCGTAAGTGGTTTATAGTTGTTTACCAGGCTGAGTTTTCATTATCTTTACTGAAGAACAAAGGAAAGCCAAATGCTCTAAGGAGTCATGGATGTTGAAGACCCTCTAAAAAGCAATGTAGCCATGCTCGATGTGCTGAAGTCTCACTCTGATGCCATCCTTTGAATTCCTGTACCCAAGGAGATAGCTTTATCCAACGGTTATGAATTTGGGCTTTGGATTTCAATACTGGCTCTGCTGTTTACTGGTTGTATGCTCGGCTAAGTTACCTAACCCCTCCCAGCCTTTATTTGCACATCTGTAGAATGGACATCATAATATCTACTTCATAGGGTTGAGAGGGTTAAAAGGAAAATAATGCATATGAAGCACTTAGCAACTGGACTACAGAAAGGTTCAATGAATGTTAGCTGGTCATAAAATAAAAAGTGCTTTTGATATTCTAGTGATTCATCCTCCTGAGAGGAGCCATCTCATACAGAATTCAGTTTTTTAAACTAGTAGCAGTGTTTCCCACAATCTGTGAATTTCCCACCAGTCTTTGATACTTGCATCCCAGCATTCTCCCTCGGTCTCTTTCCTTTGGACCATAGAAGTAATTTAATACCAGTGGCATCATGTGGTATACCCATACAGTGGCATATAATTCAGTCATAACAAGGAGGGAGGGGAGGTACTGATCTATGCTACAACATAGATGAACCTTGAAAACATTATCATAGGCTAAAGAAGCCAGACACACTAGACCACACATTGTATGAGTCTATTGATATGAAATGTCCAGAATAGGGAAATCTATAGAGACAGACAGTAGATTAGTGGTTGTTGCTGGATAATAGCTGTTGGGAGGAAATGGAGAATGACTGCAAGTGGGTATGGGGTTTCTTTTTTTGAGGAGTGATAAAAATTTTCTAAAATTAGATAGTGGCGATGGTTGCACAACTCTCTAACTATACTAAAACCTACCACCAAACTTTACACTTTAAAATTGGTGAATCATAGGATAATGTGAATTATTTCTCAATAAAGCTGTTATTAAAAAAAAAAACGAACCAACCAGTGGCATAACTGCTTCATGCTTAATGAACAGCAAAAAGGGGTGCCATAACTGAATGAATGAATGGGCCACCAACTCCTGTGATCAAGCAGCTACCAAGCATTTATTGAGCTGTCCTGGGTGTCAAAGGCAGATGCAAAGATCCGTAAGTTGTGGTCCTTCCCTCAAGGAACTTGAGAGAGGATAAGAACAGTGATGGTCAGTGTAAGACTTCTTTGGTTCGTTTATTCATTTTTTTACACTCTTGTTAGTTCAAATATCTGTTGAGCTCTTCCTCAATGCCAAATGTGTACAATAAGCTCCAGAAATAGAGCAGTGTGTCAGAGTTACAGCTTGGTGGAATCAAATATGAAGATGTGTCAGCTTTTTAAAAGAGAATGCTTTATTTTTAAAAAAACAACCATTACTTAAAAAAAAAATAGAAATGCTCAGGGGACCCAGAAGAGTCAAAACAATCTTGAAAAAGAAGAACAAAGCTGCAGGACTTTCACTTCCCAGTTTCAAAATTTACTACAAAGCAACCATATGCAATAATACAGTGTGGTGCTGGGATAAGGATAGACATATAGATCAATGGATCAGAATTGAGAGAGCCGACTAGCAGAATATGAAGTATATCTTAATAAAAGAGAATTGAGAGTTCAGAAGTAAATCTACACATTTGTGGTCACTTGATTTTTGACAAGGGTGCCAGACTATTCAATGAGGGAAAGAAGTCTTTTCAGGAAATGATGCTGGGATAAATAGATATCCACATGCAAAAGAATGAAGTTGGACACTCTACCTCATATCATATATAAAAATTAACTTAAAATGAATCAAACACCTAAGTGTAAGAGCTAAAACTCTAAAACTCAGAAGGAAACATAGCTGTGACCTTGAATTTGGCCATGACTTCTTAAATAATGACACCAAAAGCACAAAGAACGAAAGAAAAAATAGATAAATTATACTTTATCAAAATTAAAAACTTTTCTGCTTTGACAATCACTATTAAGAAAGTGAAAGACAACCCATAGAATGAGAGAAAATATACGCAAGTCATACGTCTGATAGGGCTGGTATCTACAACATAAAGAACTCTTACAACTCAATACTAAAAAGACAGATAACCCAATTTTTAAAATGAGCCAGGAATCTGAATAGACGTTTCTCTAAAAATTGTATACAGTTAGCCAATAAGCATATGAAAAGGTGCTTATTGTCATTAGCTGTCGGAGAAATACAAATCAAAATAAAAAAGATGGATAATATCAAGTGTTGAGGACATGAAGAAATTGGAACCTTCATATATTACTGGTGAGAATGTAAAATGCAACTGCTTTGGAAAATAGTGACAATTCCTCAAAAAGTTAAACGTGGCTTACCATTTAACACAAGAATTATACTTCTCATTTTATACCCAAGGGAAATAAAAACAAATGTCCACACAAAAACATGTGCACAAGTATTCATAGCAGCAATAAACATAATAGCCAAAAGGTGGAAGCAACCTAAATGTCTATCAGGAGATGAACAGGTAAATGAAATGAGGTATATCCATACAATGTAATATTATTTGACCATAAAAAGGAATGAAGTACCGATATATGCTATGATATGATGAACTTTAAAAATATTTGGCTAAGTATAAGAAGCTGGTCATAAAAGGTCACATACTGTATGATTCCATTTATATGAAATGTCCAGAATAGGCAAATCTATGGAGTCAGAGTAGATTAATGGTTGCTTAGGGCTGGGGGTGATCGTTAATGGGTATAGGATTTCTTTTTGAGGTGATGACAGTGTTCTAAAACTGGTTTGTGATGATAGTTGCATAACTGAATATACTAAAACCCTTTGAATTGTATACTTTAAACAGATGAATTATATGGTGTGTGAATTATCTCAATAATGCTATTACCAAAAAATATAAATATAAATATAAATAATATAAATATGCTTCCCTAGGAAAATGAGATGTCCTAAGCAGACTTGTGTTTACTGTTATAGGATTGAGGGCTTCATGGACCACTGAGGCTCAGGATGGGAGGGGTGGCTGTCACCTTAGCACCAGAAGTAAAATTAACATATTTTTAACTGATTTTTTGGGAGCGTGTGTGAGGGTAACTAATGAGAAATAGGGAATGTTTGATGGTGGATTAATGGTTTGGAATCCTGCCCATGACCACTGCCCTTGGAGCTATATGGTGGTCTTAGCAATACAGTCCCATCATCTTTCTCTGTCCTGCTGAGGCCCAGCCCAGTTACTTACTATACACATTGATTCTGAGGGTTGTAACCATATCAGGCCAGTTTACTCTTATGTGACCACAAGGGACTTCAGTTAGAAACATCCTTTGGGTGGAAACAACACAAATGTCCACTGATGTATGAATGGATAAAATGTGGTATGTACGTACAACTGAATATCATTCAGCCACAAAAAGAGTGAAATATTGACACATGCTACAATATGGATGAACCTTAGAGACTTTATACAAAAGGAAATAAGCAGTACACCTAAGGATAAATATTGTATGATTCCACTTGTATGAAACATCTGGAATAGGCAAATTCATAGAGACAGAAAGTAGAATAGTGGTTACCAGGGATGGGGGTGAGGGGGCCAATGGGGAGTTAGTTATTGCTTAATAGTTGTAGAGTTTCTGTTTGGAGTGATGAAAAATTTTGGAAATATTGATTGGAAATAGATGATTGCCGAACATTAGGAATGTACTTAATGCTACTGGATTGTACACTTAAGATGGTGACAGTGGTAAATTTCATATTTTATCACAATTGAAAAAAAAATGCCCTGGGGAATAAATGGAACTCCGGAACCCACATTATGGGATGACCTCAGAGGTAAGGTTTCTCTGAGTTGAAATGCTATTTTTATTTTTAATTTATGGATAGCAGTGCTGTTTTTGACAAAAGGCAAGCAAGCAATTAGAGAAAGATGGGCTTTGTGTTTAAGTTAGTACTTTCATTCCTCTGTTGTCAGAAGCGAGGGCGAGACTGCTTAGTGCTGTCTGACTAAGGATGCTGGGCTGGGAGCATGAGTGAGGGTGTTCGAGAAAGGGCAGTGGTTGCATGAGGCTGGCATGACTCCTGTTTTCTGGCTGCAAGTGCTGTGTGGCGGAAGGTGGCAGATGGCTGGACCCTGCCGAGACGCTGCAGAGTATAGGGCCTTCTTGTAACACTTGAATCTGATGCAGTACCTGTTGTCTCCCTAAACAGAAAAGGGAGATTTCATTGCCCTGGATCTTGGTGGGTCTTCCTTTCGAATTCTGCGAGTTCAAGTGAATCTGGAGAAAAACAAGAATGTTCACATGGAATCTGAGACTTATGAGACTGCGGAGGATATCATGCATGGCAGTGGAAGCCAGGTGGGTCCCTGCTCCTTCCAGGAACCAGACCCCAAAGCACTGGTGTCCTGAGCCCCTGGAAGGAGCCCGTCACAGATGCATGTGGAGAGGGACTCCAGGGTGGAAGAGTGTAACTGCCTGAAGAGGCCCCACTGCCTGGGTAAACTGGTGGATGGGAGCGGGCTGCTGGGACTGTCACAGGGGAAAGGTTATGAAGACAGAGGCCCAGCAGCTCTTGGGTAAATGCATTCATTCCCCAGGGATCCTGGGGTTCCTTCCTCCGCACAGGTTTTGCAGAGCTTTTGGTTGAAAATGACTCTTCCCAAGTCATTGGCATCCTCCCCCACCTCACCCGCCCAGGCCTTGCAGGGTGTGGTCACCTGTGAGGCAGCAAGAATTTGACTTTGCAGCCCCAAGGTTAATCATGGGCTTCTGGCCACCTGATTTAATAACCTTCTGTGAGTCCTTGGCACAGAAAACATAGAGGGCAAGGCCTTGATTGGGAAATCACCGTCTCCTCCTCTCTCATTCGATATCCAAGCCCCACCTACTTCAGGGTACCCCCTTTCCCCCGCCGAAGGGCTGCCTGCCTTTGCTGGCTGAGGGGCTGTGGTCTTGCTCAGAAGGACCTGTCCATCCTTCTCCTGCCCATCTGGTTGTGGTGAGTGGTTGGTCCCTAGGTTTATGAGGACCCTGTGATCAGGGTTCAGGCAGCCCCCAGGCAGGTTTTTAGTCATTTCTGTGTCCTGTAAGCCTGTACTCGTCAGCCTCTCCTATAGACGTTCTGTCTCCAGTTTGTAGCCCTCCTGAGTTGTGGCTGTCATCCAGGATGTACATTCAGAGATTGTCAAATATTTGCTTTAGGGAGGGTGTGTTCACAGCAAGGTTCATGACTAAGTTCTCTAGAAAACCCATTTGTTCTGGGCTAGACTTTGAGATGAGGCAAAGCAGCCTTCTTCTCTTGACTCCACTTTGTTCCTGTGTTAATGTGGGTGGGACCCAGAGCAAGTGCTCTGCCTTTTTGAGAAAAGGGCTAATCCCAGCCTTTAACCTGCTCCTGGGAGTTTAGGTTCAGAGCTTTTCAAACCGTGTCACAGTGAGCATTGAAGGTGACACTGTCATTAGAACAGATGAACCACTGTTCATTCGGCCACCAAAATGGGTTATATCACTCACTGGGTGGTCCTGCCTGGAGGTTTCCCTGCTCATCCCTCATTACTGGTCCGCAGAAACTGGCCCCTTCATCCAGTGTCTGCATGAAGGCTGCCAGCTGGCAGGGCTCCCAATCCTGCCCAGTGTATGCTACATCGCTGCTGTTTGCAGGTGGCCACCAGCCTGCTCTTTCCATTTATCAACAAGTACTGACCTGTCACACTCTATTCCCCATGGTCCTTGGGTTGAGCCACCTCTGCCTACTGCCTTCACCATTGGGACAGTCCCCTTGTGCCATAGGTATTCTTGTGTGCTTTGGCAGAGATTGTAAATTAAGGGGGTGCCTCCCCCACAGGTGCATGCTTGCTATGGTCATTTCCAAAGTGACTTCCTTCTTACTGCTGCTTCTGGGACCTCCTCTCTCCCCATCTTCTCA
>NW_006438113.1:14283807-14286380 GCF_000325575.1 Pteropus alecto | reverse complement strand
ATGAAACAGAAACATCTGTGCCAGAAGTTTGATGTGAAGTTAGAAATATGTACTGGGGGTCCGTTTTTCTGAGATCTCGTATTGACCTGAGGAGTGTTCTGGTAAACCAAGGCCTCCATTTTGCCCATGAAGCAACTCAGACTCACAGACTATAAACAGGGCTGAAGTCTTGGCTTTGTGATCTTCTGTAATGTGTGGGAATTCTTTTTAAACCTTTAAACCTTTTATTTGAAATAATATTAAACTTACAGAAAAGTTTTAAGATAAGCACAAAGAACTCTCGTATAAACCTTTCATCCAGACTTCCCAGTTGTTAACCATTTGCTTTATCCTTTCCTCTCTCTTTCTACACGCACGCGTGCGCGCACACACACACATGCACGCACGCACGCATGCACACACGCGCGCGCACACACGCACGCACGCACACATGCTATCAAGTTTCAATGCAATAGTAAGCTTTAGTAATTTTGGAAGCATAAATGTGATCTTAAAACCACTTATTTAATTTTGAGAATTTTGAATAAGTGTTTAGGTTATTATTTTAGTCATTGTTTGTCATCTTCAATCACAGAGACTGAATGTGTGTGTGTGTGTGTGTGTGTGTGTGTGTGTGTGTGTGTGTGTGTGTGTGTTTAAAATAATTAGCATGTTGTCAGGAAAGAAAAATCATTTTTTTTAGACCTAACATTTTGAGTCCAGAGAGGTGGGGTAACTTTCCTCTCTGGTTGGTGACAGTCATAGGTTTTCCTGAGGGAGCTTCCTATCTCCTTGAGCCCCCGGTGTGGGCATTCCAAAAACATGGCATTTCCTTTTTAACAGAGCACTTTAAAGTGGTTGTGTTTGGCCTAGATGCGGGGGCTGGTTACAGTCCCGCATCCATGTGAATCCACTTCTGCAGTCTGTTTCCCCTGCCACTTCCTGTCAGCAGCATTCCTTCTGCCCTGCCCTCTCTCCTAAGGGCCTCGCGGGAACCTGGAGCTTCTGAGTGTGGATGATGTAGGGCGTGCTGATGGACTTAGTAGGGGTTTACATCACTCAAATTTAGGTCGCAGGAAGCTTAGCCAGGCTCCTCCAGGGAAGGGGGGGTCATGTGTCTCCTCAGTAGGGTTGCTGGCTACAGCCACAGACAGTAATAGTGACTCAGGGATGGAGGCTCTTACATCAAAATTGACAGGTTTTCCTTTATCCTGGCAGGAAAGTCGGACTTTAGAGCAGGGTCAGGGACATCTGAGGAAAGATAGACATGGGAATAATGACTTCTGGCCCTCTCTCTTCCAAGGATACCTCTGTAAAGAAAGCCTTCAGGCCTTGTCTGGGAGCGCTGGCAGGGGCTGCTTTCTGTGACTCTGTGGCTCGGCCCTACCAACACTCCTTTTTTCTGAGCTTCTTGAAGCTCAGAAAAAGTGTGTCAATCCCATACATAAGGGAGGTCTAGTGCTGTGACAGCCATGTGAAAAAGATGGGGGTTTACCTAGACTGTGGCATGGTTGCCAAAAAAGCGTATATATATTTTGGTTCTATTAATAGAAGTGTAGAGCTAAGGAAGAGGAAAGATTTTAGTTTAACTTAGCTCTCCTCTGGTTGGAACACATATGAAGCATTGTATTCAGTTCCGGGTACATTTTAGCACTGAAGGGATGTATTAGATCCCAAAAGATTGCCTTAGAAGTGTTCAGCCTCCCACGATGGACAGTATTCATGCAGAGGCTAGGGAAACAGTGTGCTGGGCTCTTTCTAGTGGATCCTAAGATGTGTGTGCATATCCCAAGCAATGTGTTGTGGTGTAGGCAAACTTAAATTGCAATCCACTAAATAATTGTGTTCTATTCGCACCATAGAATACTATATATGAGTGAGAGCAGACGGTCTACAAAGACACACAACAACGTGGATGACTCTCATACACATAACGTAGAGTGAAAGAAGACATTCATTAAAGAGTACAGTGAACTCTGCACACACCACTTTTTAAAGTATATATATTATACTTCAGTAAAAAGTAAAAATACCATAGTCTGAAGTAAATCACTCAAGTGGGCGGTAGGCTGCAGAATTGTGCGTGGGGTGTCTAGAATTTATGGAGAAGGGGTGGATAGAGATAGAGACATCTGGGGAAAGATGGAGATGGGCATAAGGACTTCTGAGAGAGGACCAGACAGCCACTCCCCTTGGGTGTGATGGGGCCTGTGTGATACGGAGTGAAGAGCTGATTTTCTATTATTTTTAATTTTCTAAATATTTAAAAATATTAATTAAACTTAATGTTGTAAAATATTTTAAATGTCCTCACTACCCAAATAATCCATATCAGTGACTGCTGAGAGGCCAGTTCTATCCAAAGGGATTGAGGTGATTCCTAAGCTGTGCGGGCCTGCAGGGCAGGCTCTCGCTAAGGGACTCCTCCGCCACACATACTCAGTGTGGCTTTTCAAGGAGGACTGCAGGATGCCGAGCTGTTTACGTTTTCCCTGAAATGCGTTTCTCCCTCCTGACTGTTCTCTCATGCTTCCTCCAGCTTTTTGATCATGTTGCTGAGTGCCTGGGAGATTTCATGGAAAAAAGAAAAATCA
>NW_006438113.1:14280859-14283751 GCF_000325575.1 Pteropus alecto | reverse complement strand
GTCAGCAATCCAAAATTGACGAGGTAAGGACATTCTGGGATTACTGGGCTCCGCAGAAGCCCCAGAGTGGAAAAGCTAATGAACATGTTTTCCCTTTTACAGTTACTTTAGTTATTCATGTTTTTTGAGATGAATCTTGGTATTTGTGGCTCTCAGGTAGAGAGAACCATTTATTAAACTCAAGTGAAGGAAAAGCAAGTAGGTTTAGTTGCGTTGGAGGGAGATTGGGGAGCCCTTTGTCATTTACACAGTGAGGTGCTTGTTCCCCTGGAAGCCATCCTGGTGAGAGCAGATCTGGTCGGGGCCCCACGCAGGTGCCAGGACCGCTGTTCCTAACATCTGCTAGTCACTGACTCTATCCCCAGAGAGGCCCTTGGTTCTCTTTTTACCTCTAGGTGACTTGTGTACCTACCTCCTTGTTTGTTTTTTGTTCATTCACCTGTTCAGCAGAGATGTACTTAGGAAATGGGCAGAGGTGCGGAAATAGGACCAGATCTTCTGATTTCCACCCCCATGTTCTTTCTATAACACCATGTTCTCGGGAGTCCATGTTTTGGGGGGTAGGGGTTGAGGGGAAGAAAACAGTGTCCAGGGGCTTTTGGAATACCTGTTGTAGCTGTGGGCTGCTGCTGAGCACAGAACCACAAATTCTCCCAAGTACTCGCCCTTCCCGATGCATCCTACAGGCTGTGCGTCTTTCACAGTGGGCGGGTTTTTCCCCGATGCATCCTACAGGCTGTGCGTCTTTCACAGTGGGTGGGCCAGCCCTTGTGGGCAAGCTCCCCGCATCTGTGTCACCTCTGGAGGCTGATGAGGCCCGAATAGCAGCTCTTCCCAACCCTGCTGCATTTATAATGACTTCTTCCATTCAGAGAAAAACAGCCAAGTATAACAATTGTTTTTCTTTTCTAGTACCTTTGATTTTTTTTTAAATACAAAAGTAATATGTAAAACTCTTGAAATAATAGAAAGATGTAAAGCAGAAAGTAAAATTCCCATCCTTCCACATTCCCAAGTGAATAACCATTGGATGTCTATCCTTCCTGATGTTTCTCCATTAATATACAAACAAATGGGTCACAGTGTAGAAATAGTGGAGATGCGGCTTACATGTGGGGGTTCTGTTCCAAAGTTGGGGAAGAGGTATGTATAAATCATATGTAGTCAGTATGTTCCTAGGACCTGGCTCTCAGAAGCTCGGTCACCAAGAGTTGTCTTAGCATTTTGTTTCTCTTCCTAATTTGGCTCTGACTTTCTTTCCCTGGGCTGTGGAAGCTGAGGTCTGTTTTCAAAGTGGAGAAGGGTGATTAGTAATGATGGATTTTCTCTTGTTTTTAAATGAAGTCTGGCTGTGCAGCTGACATCCAGTTGGATTTGCACACCTGTAGCACTGCTACACTGCCCAGCCACTCGCTGTGTTCTGGTGTGAGCTGCAGGGTTCTCCCCATGGCAGCCCCCAGAGAAGTTTACCCTGCAGACCGATGAGCAGGGAGGGGACAGAGTCCGGCTGTGTTACCCAGTGTGGTCTGGAGCAAGCCACTTGGCCCCTTTGGGTCTCTACTTGTCACTGTCCTGAATAGCCTCCCCAAGGACCTAGAGGTTCTGGATGCCTTCCAGCTTTCATCAAAACCCATCTGTTCTCCTTTGCAGGGTATCCTGATCACCTGGACAAAGCGATTTAAAGTGAGCGGAGTGGAGGGAGCAGATGTGGTGAAGCTGCTTAACAAAGCCATCAAAAAACGTGGGGTAACTTCTCTCTAGGTCATCTGCCTTTGCCACTGGGAAGTGTGGTGGCGGGGGTGGGGGCGGTTGTGGGGAGAAGGCTTCGTTCTAAAACAGACCAAGGCCCTTTGGTGGGGGGTGGAGGTGGGGCAGTAGTACATAGCCTGAAGCATCACATGGCTGGTCTTGAAGGTCCAGGCTGGTATCAAATGGTGAGTGTACTCAGTCCAGAAGGTTGGGGGTGGTTTGAAACAGAGCTCTGAGGTGCTGCCCAAAGGAACCAAGCCTTTTGGCAGGGGGCGGCCTCCTGTCAGAGGAGGGTTGGATGGTTCAGGGAGCTGCCTGGTCAGGCACAGCCCGCTGTGGTTGGAACCAGGGCAGTCAGCACATGGATGTAGTGGTGTGCTTTGCGGAGTGCTGTGGCTCTGTGCATAAAATCTCCTCTGAAAAGAATCTTAAGCCAGAAAATTAAGGGGACCGTGCAGTTTCCATAATTTCATTGCCGCGCTTTGATCCAGTTAATTTGAATACCAGCAGTGACGAAAGCGGCACCGCTGCCGGCAGCAGTGGTGGTTATGAAAATGCTTTCTTTAAGGCTGTGATCTCTGCTCCCACCTTTGAGTGGACAGTGACACCCTGTTATCTGTCCACAGGATTACGATGCCAATGTTGTGGCTGTGGTGAATGACACAGTGGGGACCATGATGACCTGTGGCTATGATGACCAGCAGTGTGAAGTTGGCCTCATCATTGGTAATTTCTACAACTTCCCTCGTCTCTTCCTTCAGTCAGTGTCTCCAGAAGGCATCGCCTCCTCTGTCGTGACTTTGTGTGGTCACAGCTTCTGATCTTGTCTCTCTCTCCAAGGCACTGGCACTAATGCTTGCTACATGGAGGAGCTGAGGCACATTGACCTGGTGGAAGGTGACGAGGGGAGGATGTGCATCAACACCGAGTGGGGGGCCTTTGGGGACGATGGGTCCCTGGAAGACATCCGCACCGAGTTTGACCGTGAGATAGACCGGGGATCTCTCAACCCTGGAAAACAACTGTGAGTCTTACCTTTCCTTACTAGTCATAGATATGACTTAGGAGACACATAACACAAGATACAGGGTGGGAGGTAAAAGTTTTGAGGCAGAAAGCTAGGGGATCCCACAGGTTTGAAAA
>NW_006438113.1:14245701-14280811 GCF_000325575.1 Pteropus alecto | reverse complement strand
AGGTGTTTCGGGTGGCAACGGGGCAGGTAGGACTCAGGAAGGCTCTCTCCTGCCAGGGATCCTTGACACGTTGTAGCTGGGACGGTCCTGTCTGGTCTTGTCAGGAGGAGGAACCATGAGAACTGCCTTTCTCTGTGCCTTTGTTGACGGGTGAGGGAGGGTGCTCAGGTGTCAGCAGCATCCCTGGCTCCTGGGCCTGGCTCCGAATGGAACAGATTGTTTTGCTGTGTCATAGCCAGCTCTGGGTGTGCCAAATGGGCTCCCTCAGAGAACAAGCCGGCTGCCGGGATGTGGACCTGCCTCTGATCTGGCCTGCTCCGGGCTTTCTTCTGGCTCCGGGGCAGCCAGGACTTGGGCCTGAGTCTGGCTCAGATATGGCACGCAGTTCCAGTTTGTGGCAGTCTCTCTTCTGCAGCACTGGGCTCAAAGTGGCTGCCCAGTTCCAGAGTCCACAGCTCACACTACACCTCCCAGGGGAGGCGACAGGGTGGATTCTCTCTGTCATTGGCCTGTGGACGAATGTGGCCAGAGCGTGGGATGAACTGATTTGCTTTAAGCTACTCAGAGGCCTCCCCTGGAGTTTAGGGTGAGGTCTGTGTGGGAGAAGTAGGTTTCTCAAAGCAAATGTTTCTTGGTCTTTTTGCCTGGAGAAGGAGAACATGGATGCCAGGGGGGTGACCAGTGATCGGGGTCTCATGGGGAATGGCTGCATTTCAGCCACATCATCTACTCAGCTTTCCCTTGGAGGAGACAGTTATCCTTCCGAACTGGGAGAGTTCTTGGCTACCTCCTTCCCATAGGACTAGGAGATCTCCCTGAGAGCATGATGGAAGATGAAAGTCCTTTAAAAAGTACAACATAAACTTTTGTAAGAGATTATCATTCTGCTCGTTTCTAAAATCTTAACATTTGCCCTGCTGCAGGCAGCCTTCCTGGCCTGCCGCAGGGGTGCTCTCCTCCTGTTGCCCACCCTGGGGGTAGGTGTGGGGTCTGGATGACCCCTCACTGTCCCCTTGTTGTTTAATCACACAAGTGCACGGTCTTGCCTGCCAGTGAGGCTGTGAGCTAGTGAGGTATGAGGCCTCCTCTCCTGCTGTGTCCGTTTCACTCCTCATGAGTTGTCGCAGGAAGGACCTAACAAGTGCCCGGGCACTTTTCTCCTCCAGGTTTGAAAAGATGATCAGTGGCATGTACCTGGGAGAGCTGGTTCGACTGATCCTGGTCAAGATGGCCAAGGAGGGCCTTTTATTTGAAGGGCGGATCACCCCAGAGCTGCTCACCAGAGGGAAGTTTAACACCAGTGATGTGTCAGCCATTGAAAAGTAAGTGCCACCTCTGGAAGCTTTCTGCAGGGAGAGTGGGTGAGATGGAACAGCAGGTCCCTTGTTGCTGACTGAGTCCTGGTTTGGTGGGCTTCTCCCTCAAGAGCATCAGGGCTTTTTAGCTCTGTGTCCCCTCTCTTAGCTGGCCCGTCCTGGGCTGGTCTCCCTGCAAGTGTCAGCTTATCAAAGATTGTTCAAGTTAACACCATATACTTCATGGACGACTTAGTTACAAAAGCAGCCTCTTGTCCTCACTCTGTCCCCTCTTCTCCCTTCCTTCACCCCCAACAGGGTGAGATTAGAGATGATTCTAGTGGTGATCAGGGAGCTGACCGAGCCAGAGGCCTGGGCTTGGAAGTTCCTCTTTGGGATTTCAGGATCTTCTCCAGACTATGTTCCAGGGAACCCTGGTGACTCAAGACAGTTAGGTGTTCCCTGAAGAAAGCATTCTGTGGCCAATAGGATTGAGAAATACTGCGTATTTATCCTCCATTTAGAGATTTACAGTATTATAAGCATGTTAAAGAAAACCCAGTTCACTCTGGTTAGCAGCCAGAAGCAGTGTTCCCTGGCACAAGTTTGAGAAACATTGGTTGACAGATGAGACAGGACAGATAGACATAGAAGGATAGAGTTCAGCCAGCAACCTGACTGCTACCTTTTTGCCTCAACGTAAGAAACCCAGACTTCTCTGCCACAACTGTTATTTCAAGGCCATCACACTGAGAGGGAAGAAGGCAGTTTGATGTAGTCAGACACCTTCAGGTCTAAAGGACTTATATCTTATTGCTGGATTCCACATGCTGCCAGGTTCCATTCCTGGTTCGGGAGACTCTGTGTAGCCCTTAGGAGCCACCTGCTTGAAGCTGGCTACCTTCATGGTAGAAAAGCCCTTTCATCTCTCTGTACAAAGTGGTCATTCTCACTGCCCCTGCTGTGGTCCTGGAAATTCAGAGGGACCCAGTGGATTCCTATCTCTGGCTCCCGGCAGAACATGCACATCAGCTGTCTTTGTGATTAGAGCGGGAGGCCGATGGAAGTAGAAAATTTATCTGTACCTGCTGTTCTGTCACATCATGTACTGGCATTTGTCCTAGGATCACTCTCCTTTAGGAGTGATCGTTGCAGGGCTGCAGTAAGCAGGGAGCATGCAACTGAGTTTCCAACCATCTTTTGCATCTCCTGGTCAGCTGCTGGGAGATGAGGGGAGCAGGAGGCTCATGGCTTGTATTCAAAGTCATTGACAAAGTCAGGAAATGCCATCCTTCCTCTTGGTCTGTATCTGGTGTTGGCTTTTTGGTGACCAAGAAACAAAATCTCACTTAAACTGGCTTAAGAAAGCATGTATATTGTAATAAAGGCTATCCCCGCAAAAACCTATTAAAAACATCCTGCCACGGCAGGTGTTAGAAGCACTCTATAAAATCAGGAGTATTGTCTTGGAGCCTTAGCTAGTGTTTAAAAGAATAAGAAAAAAAAAAAAAAATAGAAAAATGAGAAGCATAAGAATGAAAAAAAGAGGAGATAAAACTGTCATTATTTGCAGATGGTGTAATTGTCTGTGTGAAACACCAAAACATATCTAGACAAGTAAATAGGATAACAAGAGAGGTTAGGAAGATGTCTGGAGAGGAAATACAAAAGTCAATTACATTTCTATATATTGGCAATAATTAAAATATGTATATATGTTTAAAATAAACCTTTTTTTTTAAAGACTATTTTTAGATTTAGAAAAAACATTGCAAGGATAGGGCAGAGTGGTCCCACAGTCCTTCACCCCGTTTCCCCATTGTTAACATCTTTCATCAAGGGAAGAATGCATAAGCATCCGGGGGCAGCTCACAGACTCAAAGAGCAGGTGATTCCCGCAGGCCTCCTGAGGCCGGAGCACTGGGGCGGAAGCAGCTGTTGAGAAGCCGTGTGGTTTTGCCCCTCTACTTCTCTCTGTGTGCATGTCATAACCCAGCATAGTAGAATTTTTCCTTCTGCTACCTGATATTTCTTAGGGAGGAAAACCCTTCTCATGCTCTTTTCAGGCATTTGACTGCCTTAATGCCGTGCCAGACACACATGTTGAATGGAGTTCGCCTTCCCAGGACCTCCCAAGCTCAGTGTTTTGTCCTGCCTGATGAGGTCCTTAACTCACAAGTATTGGCCTCTGACCTCACAGGAATAAGGAAGGCCTTCAAAATGCCAAAGAAATCCTGACCCGCCTGGGAGTGGAGCCATCTGACGACGACTGCGTTTCGGTCCAGCACGTGTGCACCATTGTCTCATTCCGCTCTGCCAACCTGGTGGCTGCGACGCTGGCCACCATCTTGAATCGCCTTCGCGATAACAAGGGCTCTCCCAGGCTGCGGACCACGGTTGGTGTCGACGGGTCTCTTTACAAGACGCACCCACAGTGAGTCTGCCCTTTACTATATAATTGGCACTCAATATCCGTCTGGGCTAAGCACCTTCTCCAGAGGTCAGACTTTTGCACCCACTGAAGAGTTTTTTGGGTCAGACAAGGCAATATTGACCTGGGCAGAAAGGTCAGAACTGCCCACCTGGGAAGTATCCTCCCCTCGTTTCTCGCTGGCGTTGCTTCTGCAGTGTACTGTTATCTCTCATTTCGTAAGTCTTGTTAGAGATTTCTGTAGTTGTCAGGAACGCTGAGTGGAATATATCTTTATCTTCATTTTCTTGCTTGTCTGCATTTCATCAGGGACCTTCATCCTCATTGAGGTTTGGGTCATAGGTGCAATGCCCACATTCCTGGTTTAGAAGCTCCTGTGAAAATCCTCCAAACCCTCAGACATTACTTTTTTAAATGGGCAGCCTGTCGACACTTTGTATCTGAGAGCCAGGGAGCAGTATGAGTTATAAGTAGTCCCTGTTGATGATGAGGGCCTTATCACTGTGCCGCCTTCTCTACTGGACACCTTAGTTTCAGAAGCCTTCTGTGGCCAATAAGAGCATGGTTTGTACCCTTTTAAAAGGCTAAAGGTGAATTCTAAATCTTCATAGTCTAAGTTTTAACAGTAAGTGCCTGTGACATGATTTTTATATAGGACTTCAGATATTTTTCCCAATGGATATAATGCTAAGTGCTGTACCTTCATCACACCTAGTTCTGAAGACAGTTAAACCAATGTTGACTTAAATTTAAATAGTTCTGTGTTACTGAGGGAATAGGCTTTGAGCTAGTTAGATGTTATCTGCCAGGGCCATAATTTTATTTCTTTGGATTCTTAAAGTATTTGTAAAATTCTCAGTAATGAAACTAGCCATATTTGGAGTGGAGGGGATTTCTTGGCAAATTTTTAGTCAAGAAAGCTTAGAGATTTGCAACATTGCATTAAAATTTTTTTTTGATTGTGGTAAAATACACATAATATAAAATTTGCTACCTTAGCCAATTTTGAGTGTACAGTTCAGTAGTATTAAATACATTCACACTGTTGAGCAAAAGTCACCACCAACCACCTCCGGACTCTTCATCTGCAACATCACACTTAAAAAATAACTTTGGTTAAATGTTTCTTATTTCAGAAGTAACAAATACTCAGCGTAGCAACTTTAGATCATTCAAAAAAATTACAAAAAGAATAGAAGTCATTTTTAATCCCAACCCCTGGAGCTGACCATGGTTAATATTTTCGCGTTCTGGTTTCTCTGTTTTCTTTGGCAGGCAGCCTTCCATACTTACACCAGACCACGAACTTTGAGAAAGTTCTGTGTCTCATTGAGTCCTGTTCTGAAGTCTTTTTCTAGCCAATAAAAAATGTCCAGACTCTCAGGGGCAGGAGGAAAGGGCCAAGTGAAAATAAAAAACAAGAGCGATTATTTATTGAGCCCTCTTTCCTCAGTGCCAGTTACTAATCTAAGCATTTTATGAACTCATTTTGTTCCCATCACATCACTATCAGCCAGATACTGTCATCCTCACTGACTCCAAGGTTAAGTAACAGGTTCATGGTCACCTGGTGTGGAAGTGGTGGAGCTCAATCACCATTGTCTCCTGATCTGACTTTCAGGCACTGGGCTCTTGACCACGATGCTGTATTATCTCTTTGTCATGTGGAGGACCTTGTCATTTTGGACCTCGAATTTCTGTATTCGATACTCATGTAATAGTGCGAATCCTCTCTCTCTTTTTTTTTTAATGTGTGATTGTGGATGATTTCATTTTTCCTTTTTACTTGTCTGCATTTGTTAACTTTTCTACAGTGGATGTGTATGTCTTATAGAATGAGAAAACCTAGTGTAGAAAATGGAATTAAACTGTGAAAAAAAAGGAAGAAAGGGGTACCAGAGGGCCCTAACAGGTGGCTCAGTCCAGGTATTGTGGCACCCCACCCTGCCTTTAGGTATTCCCGGCGTTTCCATAAGACGCTGAGGCGCTTGGTGCCTGACTCCGACGTGCGTTTCCTCCTCTCGGAGAGTGGCAGTGGCAAGGGGGCCGCCATGGTGACTGCAGTGGCTTACCGCCTGGCCGAGCAGCACCGGCAGATAGAGGAGACCCTGGCCCACTTCTGCCTCACCAAGGAAATGCTGCTGGAGGTGAAGAAGAGGATGCGGATTGAGATGGAAATGGGGCTAAAGAAGAAGACACACGATAAGGCCGTAGTCAAGATGCTGCCCTCCTTCGTCCGGAGTATTCCAGATGGGACTGGTGAGGGCCTGTGTTGGGGGCCAACATGTCCTTCCTTCCTTCTCATACCAATGACCAGTCACAGTGGGGCAGCAGGGAGGTTGGCTTCTCCAGGGGATGCATTTACACTGGAGTCGCATGATTTTGGCAAGAGCTAACTCACAAAACTCATTTTCCATTTTTACTACTGAGTTGCCTTGTACGTGACCCAGGGCCGTTGACGTCCCCTGGTCAGGCCTTGTTGGCAAACATCATCTCTAAAACTGCAGCCCTGCTCAGAATTAGAAAGTGTTTTAAAAAGAATGAAGCTGGGCAAATCCCACTGCACTGAGATGTTATAGGTTCTCTCACAAATACAGTAAAACCAGCAGAAGGGTAAACACCCACACACCCTTCCTAAGTCTTAACAAAGTGTGTGTGAGGCAAACAGGGTTCTGGGGATTGTCATATCCAAGCAGATTGGAGAACAGAGTTCAGCCCTTAATGCTGACCTTGCCGGTTCTTATTGGAGCTGACCATGAGGACTCCGAAGGGCTTCTCGGGTAGGTCCTTGGAGTAATGAATGTGATATGAATATGTCCTATGTACAAATTACCTTATGTGATTGCATTATGAACCACCTTCAAACAAACTTAATGGTTAAAAACAACAATCATTTATTATTGCTCATCCATCTGTGGGTCAACAATTTATTATCACTCATCTGGGCCAGGCTTGGCTGATCTTTGCTGGACTCATTCATGTGTCTGCAGTCACTGGTGGGTCAGCTGGGAGGCCTCCCTCATATGTCCAGCGGTTGGTTAGCTGTCAGCTGGGGTGCAGCAGTGCCTGGTGATGTGTTTCATTCTCCAGTGGGCCACTGGGCTTGTTCACGTGGCAACAGCAGGGTCCATGAAGGAGAGGGAAGACTTCAAAGCCTCATGGAGGCCTAGGCCGGATTCTCTCAGCTTTGCTTCTGCCACACTCTGTTGGCCAAGCAAGTCATAGCCTGGGCCAGATCCAAGGGGAAAAGAAATAGACTCCATCTCGTGATGCAAAGAACTGCAAAGGAGCATGCATACAGGGAGAGGAATGATGGTGGCCATTTTTGCAAACACTTTACACACTGACAGATATTATTAATTTTTATATGAGGTTCCCTAAAATCAGGCCATTGTTGCCTAGCTTTTTTAGTAACCCTGGTGAAAATTTTGTTGTGCTAAGTGGTTCATCCATGAGTCCTTTTGTGCTTCTAGTGTGGCTCAAAGGTAGTGGTCAGCGAGGTAGTACTCATCGCTCTCTGAGCCTGAGCTATGTGCTAGAGGAAAGACTTACGGCTTCTCCTTTTTTTTTTAAACATGAGGGTTTCCCCCCTTGAAAGTCTGGAGTCTTGGGGTCACTCGCTGCCGAGAGGCACTTAGCTGTTTTTGACATTCTTTATGTTCTTGGCTATGACAGAGCATGGTGACTTCTTGGCCCTGGATCTTGGAGGAACAAATTTCCGCGTCCTGCTGGTAAAAATGCGTAGTGGGAAAAAGAGAACAGTCGAAATGCACAACAAGATCTATGCCATTCCCACTGAAATCATGCAGGGCACCGGGGAAGAGGTGAGATGGTTTTGCTTTTATACTGCTGTGGTGCGTGTGTGTGATACACACGGCCAGTGGCATTTGTAGTCCCCAGAACTTGCCACATGATACCTGCAGTCGTTCATTTGTGTCCTGGGGGCCTGAAGGCATCAGGTACTTTCAGCCATGCTGGGCTTATGATGCTTAGGGGGCTGCAAAGATCCCGGAGAGGGGGACTTTTGCTCTGCATGTGTCAGGGTGTGTCTGTGTGTGTATATACATGTGTATTTGTATGTGTGCACTGAAAGTATAAAACCAGAGAACGCATGGGTAATCCATTCTTTTCTCCTAAAGCTGTTCGACCACATCGTCTCCTGCATCTCCGACTTCCTGGACTACATGGGGATCAAAGGCCCCAGAATGCCTCTGGGCTTCACGTTCTCATTTCCCTGCAAGCAGACGAGCTTGGATGAGGTGAGTCTCTTTCCTCCACGAGTCAGACATCACGCAGCACTGACTGCCCTGTGGCTAGCGTGGGCTGGCTCTTGAGGCCTCTTCCAGCCTCAGTGTCATCCTTCTATATCCTGGATGGCTCAGATGTCACAGTGAGTTGACCCAGGTTTTATGCTATATCCTGAAGCATATCTTAAGACTCCTCTCTACTCTTTATCATTTAAAGCACTTAACTTTCTGGGAAACCTTCTGGTCCTCCAGACAAAAAGAATCTCACCCTTTTCTGTGTTTCCCCATTCTTTCTAATGGTGCTCAATTATAGCGCTTTTTACAGTTATTAGTGATCGTGTCTTTCTTTTCTGCTATGTTGCGTGCTCCTTGAGCAAGGACCTGTGTTTCCCACATGCTCTAGCACAGAGTTCTATCAGAGGAGGGACTTAATAAATGTTTGTTCAATAAATGGGAAGAAATGGGGTACAAGGTCAGGGCTTAAGGACCTGCTGAGTACTAAGAGCTGGGCACAGAGCTGAAAGGTTACAGTTCCTGTCCTCAGGGAGCCCCCATTGTAGAGGATCCCGGCCCTACACCAGCAGCTCCAGCGCCGCACTCAGGGCTTTTGGTGGGGGTGTTCTGTGCAGAGGGAACCATTTGTGCAGTCACAGAGGCAAGACCAAGCCTGTCCTGCTGGAAGAGCCGTAGGTGCCTCCATGGGTCACGAGTGAAGGTGTGGCCAGGGAGGAGGCCTTGGAGGTGGCATCACATCACACAGGGACTTAGGCCAGTGTTTGAGGCCTATGATTGGCCGAACTAGGCAGGGCCACCTGTCTCTGAAAGCCAGTTAATCTAGTCACAGTGCTGACTTGGGGCTTTTTCCTCTTAAGGTCGTTTAAATCTCAGCAGTTAGACCCATATAAACGTGTTTCTTGTAGTTCATTTATACTGTCATCACAGTGAGTACACAGCCGGCTCACATGTGACTGTAGTCCAGTCAAACCTAAAGTTTACTTTAGGTAGTTACAGTCTTACTAAAAATTTGCATCTCTCCATTTATGTTATTAGCAAACTGTTCTTCCGGGGAACTAGTTGGTTTTATCAGCAGCAGCACCCTTAACCTTCTGTGCCTTAGCTTCTCCACCTGTGAAGCAGGGATTATAAACCCGACTGCTGTGAGGACGGTGAGAAGGGGGCAGGCCTGAGGAGGACTACTTGTATTTTATTGGTTCGTGCCTCAGTTCTTTCAGCATAGTCTCGCTGTAAATCCTCATAGACATTACTCAGTAAGGAGGGAGTGGAATTTTGTGTTCTTCCGAGAAGGGTCAATAATGCAGGACTCTCCCGGTGCCTTTCCTGTTTCAGGGGATCTTGATTACCTGGACCAAGGGGTTTAAGGCCACCGACTGCGTGGGGCACGATGTAGCCACCTTGCTAAGGGATGCGATAAAAAGGAGAGAGGTAACTATTACAAGGATGTTTTAAAAAATCTTTGCTGTGCTTTTGGCTATAAAAACTGTACTTGCTAGTCGTAAAGAATTCAGACAATACAGAAACATGCGACCTAGGTAAAAAGTTCCCCCAGTGGTCAGAGGTGAACAGTTTTTGAGTTGTTAAAAGACATTTTGCTTAAAAAGAAGATCATGACTCTCCCACAGATTGAAAAAGAGAAAAGCAGTTGCTGAAAGCTGGGCACAGCCTGGCACCATCAGTTGGGCCTTGATAGTCTACCATTGGACACACACAGTCTCGCAGAGCGCAGACATCATCACAGCCACTCCGTGACCTGGACAAGAATAAGAGTGCTCCATGATCATAGCAGAACTCAGCACTCACTCAGAGACTTGTCCTGCTACCTGACAGCAACCGGGCCAAAGCTCCACTTCTTTGAATCCTCCCTGAAGCCAGCACCCCAGGCGCAGATCCTGTAACAACAGCGTTCTGACCTTTTGTGAAACACCCGCACAGGCTGTGTTCTCTCGGGCCGCGCCACCAGTCAGTAGCCCAGCTTTGTTCCCCTACCGATGTGTTTCTGCTGGTCTTTGGCTGGAGAACACTGACAGAATATAAAATGAAGAATTCCAGAGATTTTATTTAACTTACTTAATTAGGGCATCAGTAAGAAGTTTTTGGAAAAGCAGTTCAAACGTCTCCAATTCAAAGAGCAGGCCAATACATAGGCAATCCGGAAAACTGAAATCAGTGGAGTTGAAAGGACTGGTTGCACCTGGAAGAGTCCGCCGGACTGCAGCTAATATTTCATTGAAAAGAAACCCGATGATCTATTTTTGCCCATTACACAACTCTTACTGTAGGTGTTCTTCCAGCTTACTTTCCGTAAATATCCCACAGATGCATTTTTTTAAAAAATGGGAATCATACTGTGTATACTATATTATAGCTTGCTTTTTTTCATTTACTATGAAACAGAATTTTTTCACTTCACTACGTATAGACCGACCCTATTTTTTTTCTTGGCTGTACAGGATTCCCGTGTGTTCCCTAAACTGTGGTTTATATAGCCCCCTTTGACCTATATTTGGGTTGTTTCTGGCTCATGCAAGTCATGCGGTAAATATCCCTGTGCATGTACCTCTGTGAACCTGGGTGGCTATTTCTGAAGGGACAGATTCTGAGAACTGGATTTGGTATTTTCATTTTGCCTTCTGAAAGGCTATAACACTTGAATCTCCAAGAAAAAGAGCTGTTTGGCCAATGTTTCTTGTCTTTTTCCATTCGACAGTTCCCTCAAGGCTGCCTCTCTAATACTTAGTGCCAAATGTGAAATGGAATACTTCCTTTCTTTAGATCTCAAACTTCAGATACATCATTAGTTGTAGATGTTTAGTCAGTGAATGAACATTTAATTGCCGCTTATAGGCTAGTAAGAAAACTATTTCAGATGATGCACTGGTGGCTTTCTGACTGTACTGCAGCTGAGTGAACCTGCAGAATTCAAGTGGGGCAGTGCTGTCCCTACCCTAAAGCTAAAGCTGTGTCCTTTTCTTTCCAAAGGAATTTGATCTGGACGTGGTGGCTGTAGTCAACGACACGGTGGGCACCATGATGACCTGTGCTTATGAGGAGCCCACCTGTGAGGTTGGACTCATCGTAGGTGGGTGTTCTGGAGGGTCTTTCTCCTTGGGGATGGAAGGCTGGCTTTTCCTATTTCGTAGGGCCTTGAACAAACAGCTAGCTGTGTAAGACAGTATATCTGTCAGGACATGTCCCCTTACCACCTCCAAAATTTCATCCTGGACTAAGGCTACAGAGCCTTCCAGCGGGCTCTCCACTCCATAATACCACCCACCTTGATTGTGACCACACTGTCAAGAATGGAGCTTTCCAGGAATGAGGTCCCAAATGGCTCCCATGGCTTAGATGGATGGGTGGGGCCAGCCTGGCCTGTAGGGCAACTCTGTTGGGCTAGTAGGAGCCAGCCTGGCCTGTAGGGCAACTCTGTTGGGCTAGTACGGAGAAGCTCCAGGCAGGTGTTGCAACGCCTGTGGATGGGAAGGAAAGGAGCCCTCCTCCTCTCCTGACTATGGGAAAAGGCCAAAGAGTAGTCTTGGGCACAATTTTGCCTTTAGCAGCTACTGTTTATGAGTGGTCCCAGCCACAGAAGTGGGTTGCAGAAGGGTTTTCTGTTGGCTTTGCAGGTTGTTCCCTTACAGTCCAAGCACATTAGGGGCTTGGCTCTTGATAGCAAATAATCTTGAAGCATATTGATTTGGGTTGTGAAAAAAACCATTCATCTAACTGATCCTGCTCCTGGTGTCAGTGGGTGCTGGGGAAAAGCCTCCATTTCTTAGCCAACGTCTGCAGACTCTGACCTGGACAGGGAGGAGAGGCACTCTGCTGCATGGACCTTTCACTGAGTGTCTGGGAGACCAGTTAAGGCCCCAGCAGGCTGCCTTCCTGGTGCCAGGAAGACCTTTTCATTTGTTAAACCACTTTTGGCTCCTATGGAAATTTAAAAAACGAGGGGACAGTTTCAGGTGAAAGGTTTTTAGGGCCTGGCTTTGGGGCTCTTTTGTTGTTTCTTCATTTGTTTGCAGAGCTTTGTTTCTCTACCCAGTCCCTCCCTTCTCCCTATGAATGGGCTTGGGTGTGAAATGCAAAGCAAGAGTGACACAGCATATTGTCAGCTTCCAGACCAGACCTCACCTTCCCGCCTGGAAGGTCAGGCTCTTGCAATTCAAGGCAGCCCAGTTAGCTGTTCCTGGCATGGGGTTGGGGGTGGGGTGGAGTGGGGTGGGGGAAAAGGGGAGATGGGAGAGTGGTGGGGTTCTGCACAGCTCCAGCTGCATGCAAAACCGTCTTTTCCTTCTCTATCTAATTGATCTCTGTGCTCAGAGCTCCCATGGGTGAGAAGTATCATTTACATGTTTCAGCTTTCTTTGCATTCTCTTCCATTTCTGGGGCTCTTCTCTCAGTTTTACACACACACATACACACACACACACACATACACACTCTCTCTCTCTCTCTCTCTCTCTCTCTCTCTCTCTCTCTCTCTCTCTCTCTCTCCAGTTTCACAGCTCACAGTGTCTGCGAATTTTGCTTAAGTTTCTTTAAAGAGTACAAAAATGACCAAAGGCCTTTTGGGCTCTCCTTTTGGGCTGTCTACATTGACATCCCGCCTGGGATGGGTTGATGGTGCTCTAGGGCCTTGCTACTAAAAAAGTGTGGTCGATGGGCCAGCAGCCTCAGCACCACCTGTAAGCTTGTTAGAAATACAGAGTCTCAGGCCCTACCCCAGGCTTCCTGAATCAGATTTTTGTTTTTTGTCTTAACTAACAGGCTCCCCAGGGGATTATTCAGGAGCATATTTAAAATATTGTTGTGAAGGACTTCTTGGTTAGTTGGTTGGTTTTTAAATTTCCAGACTATTCACTGAGAGAAGGCCAATAACCATAAGCTTGGATGTCATGGCAGTTAAAACTGCTGTGAAAGCTTTAGACTGCTTTCTTTCAATTCCTTAACTCCTCATAGATGAAAACAACAAACGTTTTGTGGTCCTACCCGGTCTTTGGGGGGCCACAGTCGGCTTCATTGTGCTTGGGGAGTTCAGGGATAGAAATCAGGCTCCTGACCCCCCGGAATTCATTTGTTAGGTTGTGTGTGTGCAGTGTGTGAGTTTCTCAGGAGACTCATCAGATTTTCAAAGAGATCTGTGATACCAGAATGGTGAGGAATCTTTAGAAAGGTACTTTAGAAAGGCACTTTAGAAAGGCACCCTTAAAATGCTCAGGGCACTGTCCTTCAGTGTCTAACTGAAGGGCTTCATTCTGGGACACTTAGGAGGATTTACTGAGCAGGCATAGTCCATGAATGTCTTTAATAGGATAAGTGGACATCCATGGTACGTTAGTAGATAACCCCCCAATATAATATAATATATGTGAATGTGTATATATGTGTGTGTGCGCACACATGTGTATATGGAGATAGGAAGAAGGAGCAGAAAAGAAAGAAATATCCTTCCAAAATGAATATTACCTAAACTTCTACTATTGAAGATACATCCCTTTGTTGTAAGACCATCTTCTATTAAAATAAATATTGTCCTGCCTGGACAGGTAGACAGATAAGGCTCTTGGTATTGATGTCTTAGTATAAAGTAAG
The DNA here is from genome assembly GCF_000325575.1 of Pteropus alecto. Classification (NCBI taxonomy): domain Eukaryota; kingdom Metazoa; phylum Chordata; class Mammalia; order Chiroptera; family Pteropodidae; genus Pteropus; species Pteropus alecto. Next base: position 14,267,228 of record NW_006438113.1, on the reverse strand, counting down.
TTAATCATATCCTCTCTGGACGGATTAACTCTGACTTTCCTTTTATATATTGAGATTTTCCTGGCAAACATTAGGAAAGTGAAGCTATTACTTTATTCATCTCAAAAATGTACCCCTATCTGTGGAATCCCAGGCCCCACCCAGGCCTAGTGGCATGGCCATTCATTTCCCCCCTTGTGTATTCCAGGGACTGGCAGCAATGCCTGCTACATGGAAGAAATGAAGAACGTGGAGATGCTGGAGGGGAACGAAGGACAAATGTGTATCAATATGGAGTGGGGTGCCTTTGGGGACAACGGGTGTCTGGATGATATCAGAACAAACTATGACAGAGTGGTGGATGAATATTCTCTGAATGCTGGAAAACAAAGGTATAATTCTGCCTATTGGAGGAGACACGTAAGGGGGTCAGGATGGCAAGGGTGTGGGGCTAGATTCTGCCTGTTACTATCAAAGAAATTTCTAGTAGGAGTAGAGTCAGGACAGAGGCTTGGGGAATGGTCTCTCCCTTGGGTTCCCTTCTGACTTGGCTGTTGGCCCAAGGAGAGCAGAGGATGGTGGATGGGCCCTGGTCAATGTCCTCTCCAGGTGCCTCCTCTGGGGACAGGGCAGGGGTGACCACACCACTTTTCCCATGAACTATTCATCTTGGAGCATTCTGACTTTCCCCTTGCTATTTTTTTCTCTATTGACTAATAAGAACCTCTTGGTCAGTTGGTTTTTGTCTTGTTTTTTTAGTGAGATTAGAACACACTTGACCTGCAGTTGTCAAAAGGCAAAGGAAATTCGAATGTGGCCTTTGGAGGTGGGGATGGGGTGAGACAGAGGCTCATCTCAGTTCATCCTTCCCGCAGTGGACCTTCTGCACCACCTAGTGGCTGTTTGGAGCTTTGTGACTCAGGTCTCAAGGACCATTCTTGAGATGGCAGTTTCTCCCTCTTACCAGCACAGAGACAAATGACACCTTATCTCAGGCTCCCAGGATTCAGGCCATCTTCTACCATCACCAGGACTCTAAGCTGTGTCCCCAGGAGCAGAAAGAAGGACTGAGTAGTACCTCCCAAATATAAGTTGTTCTCCAGCCACCCTTAAGATTTTTCCTTTTCCAAATACCACCTATACTGTTACTTAATGTTCTGTATATCAGCTTATATTGTTTACTCAAATTTAATGAGGAAGGGAAAATGGGAAAACCAATATTACCATCAATAGATGGTTTTTGTCTGCACTTGACCTTGCAGTTGTCAAAGGGCAAAGGAGATTTGGAATGGCCAGTGGGGGTAGGGAGGAGATGAAGCAGAGGCTCCACTCAGTTCATCCCTGCCACAGTGGACCTTCTGCACCACCTAGTGGCTGTTTGTAGCTTTGACCATAGCGAAAAACTGCGTCATTTAATTCTAGCTATTGTCGCCTGCCTACTAAAGGCTTTGTTAAAAAGGGAGAGATCAGGAGGTGTTGGAAAGGGTTAAAGCGGTATCAGTTCCAAACTGAGACGATCTTCTTGGTAGATTGAGGAGGACTGGATGGCAATTAATAATAATAACACTATTTCAGCTCCCCACCCCCCGCCCCCGCCCCGCTGTGGACCACCTGAAATCTGGAGTATCCGGATTCCAGTTGACTCTTCCCAGCTTGGGGACCCTCTGGGCTGCACAGCTTGATATCACCTCTGCTAGGGTCTTGCAGAACCTTCCAGAAATCTAGTAGGAACTTTCCCCTTGTTGTCTTTTTGCCCCTTTAAAGGCTCCGCCCAGTCATTTGTTTATTCTGCAGATATTTGTTGAGCACTTGACAGCCTAGCACTGTCTAGGCTAGGCCCTGGAACTCAAAGCTGAACAAGACACATTGCAGGGGCAGTGACAGGCAGTGGACCGGTGTGCGTCGTGGAGGAAAAGAGAGGGTGTGTGGGAACCTGAGATCGGCAGATAAAAACCTGGTATGGGGAGGAGGACTAGCCTCTTTGAGAAGTGATGTTGGAGCTAAGAGCTGGAGTGGGAATTTCCAGGCAAAGGCAGGACGTTGGATGAGGAGGGAGATGGAGTAGCAGTTAGACACGAGTGGTGGTGGTTTCATTTCTGATCCTGGGGAGGGCTGAGGATTCTTCATTGCGTCCTGGCCTCACTCTCTGCCTCTGCCGGGAGCACGGGGCTGGGGGTGCATGCAGATTGGCGATGCCCTTGAGGGGCAGTAAGACACCCAGTTACTGGGAGACCAAAGGCTTCACGTAGACACTCAGCCCCCTCTTCCTGTTTCAGGTATGAGAAGATGATCAGTGGCATGTACCTGGGTGAAATTGTCCGCAACATCCTGATCGACTTCACTAAGAAGGGATTCCTCTTCCGAGGGCAGATCTCTGAGCCGCTGAAGACTCGGGGCATCTTTCAGACCAAGTATCTCTCTCAGATCGAGAGGTGAGTGGGGAGAGCCTTTCCCGCAGGGGCCTTTTAGGGGTTGACCTGGCCAGGGGGTCATGATGGGAGTGGTAGGCACCCTAGTGGACATTTTGACCATTTGTGAGGGTTTTCTTTTTCTCCTCTGGGGCAGTAGGCCCTGAGCAGTCGCATATCAAAATCATGTAATTTTATTATAAAGTACATTCCTTTTATTCATCCTTTATGTTGGGGCATGATATTGATTTATTTGCAATTATATGTGTAAATAGATTATATGGACTCCATTTCAGGATAGCGAAGACATGTTACAAATATTTGTGTTGAAGGGGCTTTGAGTCCCGTAGAACATGGGACCCCAACCTCCAGGCCACGGACCAGTAGCAGTCCCTGGTGCCAAAAAAGTTGGGAACTGCTGCTGTAGAGCCAAGAACCACTGGTCCAGCCTCACCCGTATTTCATCTGAAAGGCAGCTGAGATTGCATAGCTCGGCCACCCAGGGTGCAAATCCCACAGTAACTGCCTCTGTGTTCCTCCTATTTTTCTCATGTGAACATTACATTTCTGCCTTGGCCATCTTCCACAGCGAGTGGTGAGAGAAGGTGGAAAAGTGCTCTGTAAAAACAGTTGTGCAGAGGTCATCTTATTTTTACCGTGGTCATAATATAGCAACTCTGCTGGAGCCTGCTCATTGCTTTCCCCCATGCCTGTGTGGGAGAGGAAAAAACTTTCCTCTACCCTTCTGAGTTCTTTCAGCTGCTCTAATAAGTAAACCTACATAAGGCACATTAACAAGAGAAAAGAACCAAATTTAACTACATATGTACATGCGGGGACCCCACAAACATGAGAGAGTTAGAGACAAAGTTAAAATGAGGTATATTAAAAAATCATAAAGAAAAAAATTGACAAATTCTGCTAATAGCTTCTGTTAGTTTTTTAAAAATCAGTAATCAAACTTATAAGGCAAACAGCAAACTAAGGAAAACATTTGCATTATATATAACAAGAGGCAGAGTGTGGCCCAGTTGGCAAGAGCTTGGTTAGGTCTAGTCTTGAGACCTGCTCTGCTCAAAGCACTGGCTGTGTGCTTTGAGTGTGTTACTCAGTTTCTCCCAGCGTCAGTTTTCTTGGCTTTAAAATGAAAATAATCAAACATGTATTAGTCGGTTATTATGAGGAGGAAATGCGGTAATGTGTGTAAAGCCCCTGTCATATGGTCTTCAAACAAGGCTGGCTGCTCTTGTCACTGTCACCATCATCATCATCAGTCATCTACAGCTCTTTCAATTTAATAAGAATGAGACAAATGTCCCAGGACAGTAAAAGTCTTGATATAATTGGTAGTTCATATGGCCAATAAACAAATGAAAAATAGTTCATCCTCACTAATAGAGAACACAAGTTAAACCGTAGTGAGATGCCATTCTTACCAAATTGTCAAGTGTCCCCACTGGGGACAAGTACTGGCCAAATTCTCCACTGGAGAGAAAATTGATACAACTTTCTGAAAGGCACTGGGCAATATGTATGAAAAGCCCTTTGACCCAGAAATGTGTCATAAGGGAAAAAATTAAAGTTGCACACAGGATTTATAAGCAGGAAACTTTCTCAGAATGTTACTTTATAATAGCAAAAAATTACAAACAACTTAAATTTCTTTAAACTGGCTACATAAATTATGGTGCATCCCCAGAATGGAATACCATGGCCACCATTCTCAATCCTGTTCTCAGATAAGGAGGTGGGAAGTTGCTCAGATGTATGAAGTAGGAAAAAAGCAAGAAAGAAAACCACATGTAAAGGACAAACCTGTTTTATGTATCATAAGAATAAAGACGTTGCTTAATGATATCCAGGAAAAGTAGATTGGAAGGAAATAAATTAAAACGTTAATAGCATTTTCCCTGATGTTGGGATTGTGAATAGTTTTAATTTTCTAATATTTATTTTTCTGGATTTTCCAAATTTTCTACAATTCAATGTATGATACTTTGGAGATCATTAAAACAATTAACAAATGTTATTTTGAAGAGAAAAAAAACCCATGACCCTATTCATGGGTAAGTACCATGATTTGGGGCCGGTGCTTTGGAATTGGCTCCTGAGGGTCCCGCTTAATCCAGCTGCCTGGCTTTTGTCCCCTACAGTGACCGATTAGCGCTGCTCCAGGTCCGAAGCATCCTCCAGCAGCTGGGCCTGAATAGCACCTGCGATGACAGTATCCTCGTCAAGACCGTGTGTGGGGTGGTGTCCAAGAGGGCCGCGCAGCTGTGTGGCGCAGGCATGGCTGCCGTGGTGGACAAGATCCGAGAGAACAGAGGGCTGGACCGTCTCAATGTGACTGTGGGGGTGGATGGAACACTCTACAAGCTTCATCCACAGTGAGTAGGGCTTCCAGTTGGGATAGGTAGAGCTTCCTGGGCTGGCAAGTTCCCTGGATGGAAATGGGACATCAGGATGTGTTTCCTACCAGGAAAATGTCTCACCGGGACACAGCCAACCTGAAGGCCATGCGGTCAGGGGCTGGTCTGGGATGAGGTAATGAGCTGCTCTGAAGTTTAACTGGGATCCTTGGGGAGGCACAGAAGTGGCTCCACTTGGTCAGCTCACACCAATGGCATAGCATGTCCCTCTCCCCGATCTTCTTGGGCCCCATGTAGGTCAGTCAGAGTCCAGGTGGGAAGCAGGAAAGGAGGTTAAGATGGGCTTGGGCTTACCCATCAGCCTGCTTAGCTGCAGCCTGGCCAGGAGGCTATGTTTGGTAAGAGAGGGAGTGAAGGAAAGGGGGAGGAGGGCTCATTGTCTTGTTCACCTGCTAAATCAGAGCTTGTCAAGAGACATGGCAGGCAGGAGCAGTTTTGGCCTGGGCTGGTAGCAGAGAGAGGAGTGAGGAGTGACCTCCTTTTGGTCAAGTGTCCAACATCCCATGCTGGGGCGGCTATGTGGCCCCATCTTCTCTTTGATCCACTGCATGTTCCAAAGCTCAGCTCTTATGAATGGAGGGACCTTATTATTTATTTTCCAAAATCCGGGGTGAAGAGAGTGCTATTAATAATTACACTGGGACCATCCCAGGTAAACCAGGCCATAATGTCACCCTACCTAAAAGCTACCTCACCCAACGCAGCATAGGCATTACCTGCTTACCTCATGGCCATGGCTTAGGATGAACCCATCTGTCTTGCTCCATCCCCACCTCTGTCTCTCCACCCTAATAGTTGTCTTCTTCCTCATCTGAGGCAACACACAGGCGTGGTTTAGAGCTAGGTTTTGGAGCCATACACGCTTGGATCGAATTCTGGCACCAGCATCTAGAAGCTGTGCTCAGCTGCTTAATCTGCCAAATTTTAGCTTCCTCACAGGATAATATCCACTGGCAGGACTGGAAAGCATAAAGTGCGGGGCACTTGGTCATATTCAACAAAGGTGGTCCACATTGCCTTTAAGAGTCCTATTTCCCCAAGCATCCTTGGCCTGGCCCTGTCTCATTTTCAGCACAAAATGCAAAAACCTAGAGTCACCTCTCACTTAGAGATTATCTTTTACTGGAGGGCCTTCTGCTCTTGGCTTCAGGTGCTATAGATGGTGATGGGCTGGGGGTCTCAGTGGGCTGCAGTTGCAGATACATGATGTTCATGTCATGTAATCTGCTGAACTGTCTCAGTGCTGGGCCGGCCTGGGCCCACCTCAGTGGTCCACACCCAGGCCCTCACACCCTTGGTTTGCAATCCCCTAGGAGCCCCAGGCTTTGAGGATGGCTGTGTCTGAATGAGTTTTTCATGCCCTGGCCCTTATAAGTTGTACAGAGTAATTTGCTTCTAGATTCTCGGCTGAAAATTATGATAATAGGACTGGCTTTAAATCCACTTTCCTCCCCACCTTTCTAGCCCCCTCACAACTCATTCGCCCTCCTTATGTTATGTTATGAGTCCTTCAGCGTTTTCAGGTCGGTCCGGCATCTCTTCTCATCTTCCCCTGCCTACCCTTCTCTTTTCTTGTCTTTTTTTAGCTTCTCCAGAATCATGCACCAAACCGTGAAGGAACTGTCACCAAAATGTAATGTGTCCTTCCTCCTGTCGGAAGATGGTAGTGGCAAGGGGGCTGCCCTCATCACGGCAGTGGGCGTTCGGCTCCGAGAAGGAATGAGCAGCTAAGAGCCCCGGACCCCCCGCCTGCTGCCCTTCCAGCACTAATTTCTCTTTTCAAGCGGCGACTCCCCCCTCCCCCTTTCTCCCATTCTTCCAGCGAGCTGTGCTGGGAGACACAGGCACCAGAGCCTGCCACTGCCACAGCAGGGAGGAAAACAACAGCCAACTAATGGCACATAACGTAGGATACAAAATAGAGTGTGTGCTGTTGATAATATCTCTCACCTCCAGACCCCTCCGCACCTGCCCTGCCACCCTGCATGATTTGATTTCAACCTCGCCCTACATTCCTCACGTGTGAAGTTTAGTGGCATCCATTTCTAATTTATGCATTCGTCCAACAGTTATTTATTGGCCTGAGATGAAAAGTCACACCATCCAACAGGCCTTACGGGCCTCCGCAGCCCATCCTTGGGGACATATACCCTGTGTGAAATGTATTATCACCAGCAGACACTGCCGGGGCTCCTCCCAGGGGTGCGTTCGCCGCTTCCTCCCGTCCCAGTACCCACTGCTGTCTGGCATCCTGTGGTTCCCGTCTGGGCGTGTCAGTGCCACTGGATTGTGTGTCTGTGGACCTGGTCATAGCCACATTGTGACTGTCTTGGCATTCTGTCTGTCTTGGGGGGGAGGTGGGCAGTCCTGGCAAAGTGTCTTGTCTCTCCATTCGTGTAAAAGGAACCAACCAATAAGCAGTGCCCTCATTGGAATTTCCCATCGCTTCTGTGAGCCATGTCGTATGACCTAGTAAACTTTGTACCAATTCAAAAACCCGAGTGATGCTTAATGGTTGGGGGAGGCAGGGTGGGAGGACATCTGTGGATGCGACGAAAACCAAACCCCGGGAATTTTTGTGGCCCCTTGAGTCAGGGGAGAGTTGAAGTGAAGATTGTGTTCTTCAGCCCCACAGCTTTCCTTGGGCATGTGAGGACTTCTGTACTCTCCCTGTGGAGTGTCACAGAAGTAGCCTCTCCCCTTGTCTTCCAGCGCCTGCCTGTGGGTTCCCTGCTCCAGCCCCAGGGTCCTACCTGAGGAGAGGCTTCTGCAGCCCTCACCCACCTCAGCACCTTTAAAGTAAAAGGATGTCTTCTGTCCTCCAACAGCCTGGCCTCCTCACTTGTAGTTGGAACAAAGCAAAAATCAACTTGGCTTCCAGGGACTGTTTGGGTTTAATGAGAGGACACTGCAACATTGGCCTCCCCCTGCCATCCCCAAGCAGATCCTGCCCTTCATCACCCTGTCAGCTCCAAGACAATGGATGAAATAGAGTCCCTGCCCTAACACAGAGTCTTGCAGCAGCCCAGGGAAGCATGATTGTTGCACTCTCTTTCTCCCCCATCTTAAATTAACCCCTTCTATAGGAAGCTGGCCCTCATCCGACCCTTGCATCCCTACCCCACTTCAATCTCGAGGTTGCTGTTACACCATTTTGGATTCTTCCCCTAGCCTATCGGTAGATCTTACGTCAGTCCACATTATGGTCCCTTGTGATTGAGGTGCCATGTAAGTCTCCCAAGCTGTGACTGCAGCTCTAAGACTTCCCCCGGGACTGACTGCATGCTCACTCGGTTTGGTGAGACCAGAGTCCCTTTATTTGGCACTGCCGGTGCCTTTGGCACAGTGATCTTTGTGGAGAACACAGATAACATAAACTCTCTCGATGTGCATTTACAGTGTTACATGGTTCTGATGGGAACCTGGGGCATGAAGGGTGAGGCAGCAGGCAGCGAGAGGTGTGCCCTTAGGGTGGCCTGGGCCAGGCCTGGAGCTTCCTGGGAGCCAGGACAGTTGGTATTCTCTGCCTGCCACCTTCTTGCTGTGGAAGTGAGGATGAGCACCGTGTTGCTGATGTGCAGGAAGCATTTGTGTAAAATGGCTGGCATGGTAGTAATAAAAATCATGGCTGCTGTTTATCGAGCGCTTACTCTGCTCGGCCTGGTGGTTTATAGGCATCACTTTGGTCATTCTCACAGCATCCCTGTGAGGTAGTTTTGCCATTGTGAGGAAGAGGCTGAGGGTCAGAGTAACTTGTCTGAGGCAACAGAGCTGAGGCTTCCTTTGACTTTCTCTCTCTCTCTCTTTTTTTTCCCCCCAATTTTTTAATCCCTTTGACTCTTAACCACTGTCTACACCAGCCTGGATCTGTGTTCTTAGATACCAAGTCAGAGAAGCCCCAGATTGACCCAGGCCAGGTAGTGGGCTTTGCAAAATAAGAAGCTTCTTCCCTTGTGTCTTTAACCTGCTAACGAATCAGTGTCATTATTGGGTTGCTGCCCACAGCTGTGTTTTGTTGGGTTTACCCAACATTTATAAAAATGTGAGCCAAATTTAGCAAGTCTAGAAGTCTCACGAATTTGGATTGCTGGTTTCCCTTGAAAGATTTAGAATATCTGCCAACAGTGGGCTCTGATTACCACATGGCAGCATTTGTCCAGAGCTGATCAGCTGCTGTCCCCTTTGGATGCCTATGTGCTCCAGTTTGCCACAGTCCCCACCATTCCTTGTTACCCCAACACTGGAAGCCAGCTGCCTTTTATCATCACATTTGCAGATTTTCTTTTATATTGGATCCAATGTACTCATTATGTTGTATGCCCCAGGAAGGCGTCTGAGCTTGCAACTCCTGGATTAGGTCGGTGTTAGCTCACAGTGTTTTCTTTGACTCTTATTGGATCCCCTGAAGCACTGTCCTGAGAGGGAAGGCTGGGTCCTGTTAGAGTCAGCATCCACATTCCTGGCCCCATCTTGTTCTTCCATTGATGTATTGAAGGATGAAGCATGGGCCAAACTTTCAGATCTGGTCCTCTCAACTGGCTACTTCTCAGAAGGTGCTGAGCCTCACCCTGCAGCAGACATAAGGCTTCAGGGTTCAGTAGGCACCCCATCTTGGGGGCCTCCAGCCTGCCCGTTAGTAGCCTCGGAGGGGGCCACATCCCCATTCATGAATAAAGTCTCTTTAGTGTGACACCTGTTAACTCTTCTGGAGAGGGATGGATTATGAGTCAGCTCAATCATATCCTCCTCAGTTGGTGTGACCCACGGACAGCAACGGAAAGCAATCCGGAATCCAGAGCGAAACCTGGGGGATGGAGGGTCACCTTGAGCAGGGGGCGAGAGGGACAGTATTACAGGAGCTATTGTGTGGCTACCCCCACCTCCAGGAGCCTATCTTCCCGTCAGAGGAAAGTCACCGCCTCAATCCTAAGAGCCTGCCATTGCCTCAGGGGCCCTGGAGAGACACAGTCTTTAGTGAATTTGATTTTTGGAAACAGCCAGAAGTAATCTGGAGCAAGGTGGGTGATTAAGCTGAATTAGACTGTTATTAAAAACACAAAAAGAAATGAAGTACAATTTTATAGAAACAACAGATTTTCTTGTTTGACTTGTTAATTGGCTTCTACAGAAATATTCAAAGAGGAGCCTTAAAAAATCGGGGCTTTGGCAATGTTGGTGGAATAAGAATGCTCTCCCGAGGGGACTGCTTTAGAAGAAAATATACACGTGGAACTACTAAGTTTTGGAACGTTTGCTTAAAAAATAAACAACTCTCCCATGGCAGCACTGAGATATAATTAGAGATAAGAGGAAGCAGACAGGGAGTGGAGGAAATGGGCTGGCAGGGAGCATACACTGGCCTGTCAGAGAGGGGCAGAAATAAATGTGACAGCCAGGAGAGGGAAAGAACTGTATTGCCTGTTCCCAGGAGCCACAAGCTTCTCTGTTCCAGGAGAGCAGGCCTGACCGTGGTTCCTTGCCTTGTAGCTCTATCAGATTCCACACTGTGGACCAACAAACGCCTTTATTATGGGAGCTTAGTGGCCTCTGCCCTCTCCACCCCCGTTCAGTGTGTCCTAGCCTGAAGTCCTCGTCATCCTCTCTGTCTTCCTCCCTCACAGTCCTCTCCATCGCAGTTCCTGACAACTGACAACTTTGTCTTTGTCTTTCCACTTGTTCAGACCGAGAACCCAGAAGTCATCCTCAACTTCCTTTTGCATGCCACTTCCCTTCTATCAAATTCTGTGGGCCCTACCTTAGCAACATCCAGACTCTGACCACTTCTCGCCCCAACCTAAAACACCATCTCTTGCCTGCATTACTGTAACAGCCTAACCATCTCCCTGCTTCTCCCCTTGCCTCGCTGTGGTCCAGTTCCAGAATGATTCTTTCAAAAGTGAATCAGAGCATGTATTTCCCTGGCTCAGAGCCCCGCAAGGCTCCCTATGTCAGAGTACCAACCCGAGTCTCTTCCTTGACCCCAAGGCCTTTGCCTGGGCTGTTTCCTCTGCCTGGAACTCTTCCCCAAACAGGGCCCACTCAATCCTCAAATCTTTACTCAAAAGACCCCTCAGTAAGGCCTTTCCTGGCCATCCTGTAAAATTGCACCCCCTGTACCCACTACTTCTCCCAGTCCTTCCTGTCCTCCCTCACCCAGCTCTTGTTTTTCCTTTTTTCCATGGGACTTACAACCTAATATACTATGCAATTCATGTACTATATTTGCTTATTGTCTGTCCTCCTCACTAGAATGTCAGCTCCTGGAGGGAGGGAGCATTGTCCTGTTCACTGGTGCCTCTCAAGTGCCTGGAACAGTGCTGGGCACACACAGCCACTTGGTGAACATTTTTTCAATGAAGATTCCTGCCAGGAGCATCAGCCCCACTTTAGAGTTAGTGTCATCAAATATTGAATGATTCAGAAGTTATTTCAGAAAGCTGTAGAGCCCTGGGGTGTTGTTCAGTCTCCCAGAAGCGTGACAGACACTGAGGGCTGGGAGCCCCTTCCTCATGTGCCAGTTCCTGTCACCAAGTTCTCACTACAAGCTGCATGCAAGAGAAAGGTGTATGGGGGATAAGATTATGAGCCTTGGAGAAACATAGGAATGCTGACCCCATTGCTTGCTGGATGAATTTAGAAGAGTCTTCCTTTCTGAGGCTCAGTTTCCTCATCTGTAAAATAGGGATAACCTCTCCCTCCGTCTACTATTAACTTACCTCACAGGAGACAATAGAAGTAAACACTCAAAAAAAATTATGGTTTTCTCACTTCCTTCTGGCCTGCCCCAGGTAGATGGGATGTCTGAACAACAAAGACCCCAACACCATTATGAGCGGCCTGGACATGTGGGCAGAGAGGTGATAAAAAGCACGAACAAAGTGGCCCAGGGCCAACCTCACCCATATCACTCTCTTGTTGAGGCCAGGACTCGGTGTCCACCTCTCATCTCCACTGATCTAGCCCCACCTTCGAGGTTTTCTGAGGCTGAACGGCTGCTCTGCAAGCAGGACTCCTGGGTGCTGGGGTTCCTGCCTGGCCCAGCACCTCCCACCTCTCCAAGTGCCCCAGAACGAATGCCAGCCCCTCCCGGGGACTGTGTTTCCCCAGAGGTACAAGGGTGGGAACTTGACTGTGTCTGAGGAAGGAGATCTTGGCTCCTCCTTCCTTGGTTGTCTCTGCCAAGGTCACTTCCCAGCAGCCCTGAAAGCCCGCCCGCCCCCCACTCCCCTCCCCAGGGCAGGAAATATACTGTGATCTTCCCAGGGAGCAGCCCACTTCCCCTCCAGGCTTGGCCCTGGGTCTCCAACTGAGTGCTTTGTACTACCGGGGTTGGTGCTATTCACGTGGCCCAAGGAAAGTTGTTTCTTCCTCATTTCAGGAAGCTGTTAAAAATGTCAGGACAGAGAAAGTCACTCCCTCCTTTACCTGGTTCCTTCCTTCTTCCACTCTGTCCTTCTGCCTCTCTCTAACTCTCCCCCACCCTCCATCTCTCTTTCTCTTCCTTCTCTCTTCTTGTCCTAGATGTAGCCCCCAGAAGAGAGAGCAGGAGCAGGTAGATGATGTAAACTGTGGCCTGGGTGGTGGGGCAAGGCTCTGGGGAAGAGGTGGGGCACTAGTGAGACTCCTGGAACTCACTAGAGGGAGCATTGTGCTCTGGCTCATTGTGAGGACGGCAACCCCATGTGTGGGTAAGGGACACAAGGGACAGGCTCAGGCTGCACAGGGGAGCCCAGATGGGACCAGATCTTGGGGCCCTGATGGCTGAGAAGAGGAGGCTGGGATGAGGGCTCACCTGCGGTTGAGGCAGCAATAGATGATGGGATTGTACATGGTGGAGCTCATGGCCAGCCAGAAGAGTGCCAGGTATACCTGCTGGATGAACTTGTGACAGTAGATGTCCTCTTGGAAGCTGCCCAGGATGAAGTAGAGATGGTAGGGCAGCCAGCAGACGGCAAACGTCACCACCACCAGCACCATGGTCTTCACGAACTGGTCCAGGAAAGGTTCAGGTGACGACTAAAGCCTGGAAACCCCAAGCCTCAATCCCCCCAGGGTAGGGCAGGGTGCTCCTCTTAGAGCCTGGCAAGCCCTTGACAGGCAGGTCCTGTCTGCCTCTACGGCCTCAGCCTCCAGTAGCATCTGCTGCTCAGACACTCTTGGGTCCTCCAATCTGGGGTTTTTCCTCAGTCTGGTCCCTCTGCCCACATTGCTGTTCTTCCTTTGAAATCCTCATTCCTCAAAGCCCAACTCAGTGGCCACCTCCTCTAAAAGGCATCCTGGATCCCTTCACTCAGGGCAGCGCCTCTCCCTGGAGCGTGGATGAGTGCTTGCTCCTAATCCCATCCTTCCAGGAGCCCGTATGCCAGCGGTGGGTTCCCAGGCCCCCCTCTCCCTGGGATCTGTGTCTGCCACAGCCCTTCTGCCGTAGTGAGTCTCCGACCTGGGACTGTAGCCTCTGCCCAGGGCTCAGCTCCCTGATCTTTCACACCTCATGGTTGTTTGTTGCAGGTGCCCTTGAGCAGGGCCCAGTACCCCCTGAGAGATGGAGGACAAGCCAGACCTGGCAAACAGAGACCAGCTGTCCATGAGGAGGGTCACCCAGATGGTGTTCTATATCCAACTCTCTCCCTGAATAATGCCAAATGAAGATGAGAAGAATGCTAAATGGTAGATGAGAAGTTGAGACTTTGACCTGATACATGATGTGATTAACTCTGCTCACCTAACAGGAAGTGGGTGTGGCAAAGATGAACTTTGGGACAGAGTGGTGGAAGTCTGGATAATAGAAAACGCTGTATCAGGCCCCTTGGGGGCCCTGAATGGCAGGGAGGAGGGGAAACATTGCACTTCTGTTGGAAATTGCAGACGATGTGGCTGAACTACAATTCAGTCTTCATGATCTCTGAGGTCTGCTGTTCTAGCGTTTGAGAATTCCGCCGTTAATCTATCAAGGAACACCCCGTAGCTCTGCTGGATTTATTAAATCCAACATCCTAATTACTCAAAAAACCTAAGATTTTAAGATTCTATCATTCTTAGATTCTTGGAGATATCTGAAATTCTGTGGGGATTTAGGATTCCCGGATTTTCCTAACACTCTGGGAAGCTCCTTTAACTTTCCATTTGGCAAGTCGGCCTGCGGGGGAAGAACGAATTCAGGCTCTGGCCAGGAATTTGGGACCCCGGCAGCTTACGGGCGGATCCTGTGCTCCGCGGCGCCCCCTTGAGCGGGCCTTGTTTTCCGCCGCGCCCCGCCCGGCCCGGCCCGCCCCGCCCACCTTCTTCTTGGCCTGCAGGTAGTGTGTGTTGGCACCGTGCGCTTGGTACCCGGGGACCGTGCGTCTCCAGAGCGTGAGGCCGATGATGGTGTAAGCGACGAACATCACCATGAGAGGCAGGAAGTAGATGAGGGCGATCACTGCCAGGTGGTACCTGGAGGGAGAGCCGAGGGCCTGGGCAATTGCGGTCAGGGGGCGACTCCCGCATCCGCCAGCGCTCAGTCCCCGGGACCGCGCGGATACCTCTGAGCTGCCCCTGAGTCGCCGCTGGTGGGCCACCCTGGGCCGCCTCCCGAGGGCTTGGTTTTATTTAAAGAAAATAAAGGCAACATTAGCTAGCACATGTGTCCAAAGAGGGCTTTTCCTGCTGCAAAAGGGACACCAGCGTTAGCTCTTCGTTCTTGCAGATGATAGACAAGTATCAAAAAAGGAAATAAATAGGAACGAAAAAGTTAACTAACGCATTTGTTTAAGCATAGGAGGAAGTAAAATTACTTATCCGTCCCCACCACTATTAACAATTCGGGACATTTTCTTCCAGAATCGTATGTGCGTACATGTGTTGCCTGAATTAGAGTTGGAACTGATCCCCAGAGAGCTGGTGCTTGGTACTTTTAAGTTCTTAATGGTCCAGGTCTCAAGAAGAGGCCGTATTAAGGTGGAGAAACACCGCCCCGCAGTGGCCAATCACGAAATATTCTACTGTCCACCCTTCCTTGAGCCAGAAACCGGAGCGCTTCCCTACCCTACACCACCCTGGAGCAGTTAGTCCTTCCGAGAAGGTGGGGTACAAGTTAGGGGCAGAGACTCCAGGTATGGTCTGCCGTCGAAACTTATTAGTCACCAGGGAACAGGCTTACTCGGAATGGCGCCCTCCCCAGCACCGAGGACCACAGCGCCGCCCTCTTCTGGCCGGTGATGAGGAAAGATGGAGTCCAGGTAGGGGAGGGTGTTAAAGAATGGGGGTGGGGTGGGGGCTGTGTTGCCATGGTGACCTGGCAGCCCTCAGCTCAGAACTTGCTTATTCTCATGCTTGGGGCGACTGAGGATTTTTTTTTTTTTTTTTTTTTGACTAAATCGGCCGTCTCCAGGTTTGTTTTCCTTTGTCCCTTATTTAAACTACCCCATACTGGGGCGCGGGTTCTATGACAGGCAGTGCTAAGGGCTTCACGTACGTTTTCTCATGTACGCTCACAACCCTTGAACAAGGTTCTTTTATTAATCACATTTGAGAGAAAAGGAGCCAAAAGGTGAGAGAAGTGACTACGAAGGGTCTTCCATCCAGCAGGGGGCAGGGCAGGCCTTCGCCCTAACTACTGACTCCAAAACCTCAACTGATTCTTTATTCTCTGGTAACCAACTATGGGGGTCCAGAAGCCACGCCTTGAGAGCTAGGCAAATTGAGGCCCAGAAAAAGAAAGGAGTGACCGAGTCATAGAGGCTGGACCAAGCCTGAGTTCTATTCCCGTCCTCGCCATCCTCCCCCTGCCTCTCACCCCCAGCCTGGGATGCTTACTCACCTGAGCAGGAAACAGGCACCAGGCATCCTCCTGAAACATCCCAGACACTATCACCTGCCCTTTCTTTCTGCCTCAATACCCAGATTCTTTGTGGCCTGAGATTTACAGTGCCCTCCCCGAAACACACACCTACACACACATTCCCGAACACGTAAGTGTGTGTACACAGACGTCCTGCATACTTGCACACATACCTACATACACACACACTCACATGTGCACACACAGACATAAGCGGATGCGGGGTGCTTGCACATGTAGCATCACATGCACATGTGCATGCATACATAGTCTCTTTTAAGGATGCACACATCCTGATTTAAACAGCAGAGTCCGGTGGAGTTTGGGCTCTGAAGCACTACTGACTACATTTAACTCCTTGCTTCACCACTTACTACCTCTGTGGCCTTGGGCACATTACTTAGTTTTTTAGTGCCTCAGTTTCCTCATCTGAAAAATGAGAATAGTAATAATGCATACCCCATATTGCTAGGAGAATTAAATAAGTTCATACATGTGAAGTGCTTAGAACATTTAGTAAGTGCTGTTACCTTTGGTATATATGTGGACTCACGTCATCCCAGGTATACTCACAGACACATATGCACAGCCACACGCACACACTACACATATGTATATGTATGTATGTGCAAGCATGCACACAGAGCAGACATGTTCTTGGGTATGTGTGTATACCCCCCGCCCCCACACACACACGTCGTGCTCCCCCCACCCGCCAGGCCTTACAAAAGAAGCATCTTGCCACCGCTGTCTTCGGGCCAGGCCACCATGCACTTGGTGGCTCCTTGGTCCATGATGATGGTAGAGTAGAAGCACTGGGGGAAGGCGAGAGCCAGGGCCACCAGCCAGATGCCAGCAATAACTGCTCTGGTGCCGGGGGCTGAAAGCCGCGGCTGGAAGGGATAGACAATGGCCATGTACCTGTAAGCAGAGGGTGCCCTCCTGTCAAAGCAGCCCCCACCCCTGTTCTCCCTCTACGGGACCACACCCTCTAGCCCCATTTCCCACACTGCTGCTGTGACCTGCAGAGAGCCAGCTGGGCTGGTGACTCTCCCACAGCCACATGGCATACTAGGACCCTAAACTCCAGCCCAGGCCCCCACCACACCGCCTGCCTCTGAGCATAGACGTACTCTCTGATGACCACGAGAGAGCGGAATGGCCACACTGGAAGTCCATCTCTGGACATTTGAAATAACCCTGCCTCCACATGGCATACTAGGACCCTAAACTCCAGCCCATCTCTGGACATTTGAAATAACCCTGCTGAGCCCCTCAGCCCTCAGCCAGTCCCTTTTCTTGTTCAGAAACCTTAGCAGAGCTCGACAGTTTCTTGGACAAAGCCCGGAGCAGTGTTGCCCACCAGCAATCTGCAATGACGGAACACTCCATATATGCACTGTCTTGTTTGGTAGCCACTAACCACACGTGACCAATATGACTGAGGAACTGAAATTTCAATTTTAATTAATTAGAACATAAAAAAAGCACATATGGCTGTGGCTACATTATCAGACAGTGCAGGTTCAAACCTTTAAGTGTGGCATTCAATGCCCTCTGCACATGGCCAGTGCACTTTCCAGCCTCCCGTGTCACTGCTTC
Organism: Pteropus alecto; assembly: GCF_000325575.1. Classification (NCBI taxonomy): domain Eukaryota; kingdom Metazoa; phylum Chordata; class Mammalia; order Chiroptera; family Pteropodidae; genus Pteropus; species Pteropus alecto. The sequence continues at coordinate 14,249,991 of NW_006438113.1, read as the reverse complement.
CTGCACCTTCCCTAGCTCACTCTGGTCGCAAAACAGCCCTGCGTGTGTGACACTCTATGGGTATAAAATACAGAATTGCAAAGACAATCAGTTCTACTGAAATATAAATAAAATAAGTTTGGGACATAGTAATATAACCAACTTCTTTATCGGCCCACTAAACATGATCTATCGGCAGGTCTGGAAACTACAGTAATTTTGAAGTAGTGACGCTTGTAAGTGATACTTTGATATTTCTGCCCAACAGCAGTGTCTGTGATTTCTACTGGTGACAGTCCCAGGCACTGCTGGAGTCCCAAAGAACGGTGGTGTGCTGCCTACATTCATAATTGTGATTCCCCTCACAAGTTCATGACCCTCATATTTCTGCCCATTCACAGGTTGCGCATGTCTGGACTAGATGATTGTTGACCCTTTCCCTCCCCACCCTGTGACACTGACCTTCTCCCATGACCATGACTGGGCCCTGGGCCAGCTCTACCCCTCAACAGCCTGGATCTGGGCCTAGTGCCTCAGCAGGACAAGAGGAGTGGGCCATTTTCCTCAAGATTCTCGAACACCTTGCACCCCCATAGATGATGCAGGTGACCAGAGGGTCAACTTGGCGACTTAAGTGCCCTTACTGTCCTAGGAGCTGGGGTGGGAAAGGAGAGCTTTTCTTCCTATTCTATTAATAGAGGGGCAGACTCGGAACTTTGGATTCAGAGTAATCTGGATTTGAATCCTGACTATACCACTTTTCAGCTGTAGGAACTTGAACAAGCAACCTAAGTTCTTTGGGTTTCGTTTCCTCCTCCGTGAAGTGAGGCGATAGTAACTTGTGCCATTAGCGTCGTCGTGAAAAGGAAATAAAATGATTTAGAAGTGCCTGCAGGCAGCAGGGGCTCAAGACGTGAGAGCGTGGTTATTCCTATTTATTTATTTTCTTAAATTTACTAAAAATGGCTTTGGTCCTAGCTGACCCCTGGGTCTTCCTCCCTGGGGTTAATCTGAACCTTGGGACAAGGCCAGGACAGCAGGACGTGGTCTCTCATTTTATTTGGCCCTTTCCCTGAGCAGGGAAGTTCACGTCTTGAGGTCTTGGGCATCAAGTGAAGAGCTGCTCTGCGCTGGAGCATTTCCACCCTGTCTCGGTGAAGAGTGGGTGAAGCACATCAGGCATGCTCCTGCCACGAGTCTGGCTGTCGCCGTGCCTTCTGCCTAGAACCTTCTTTCCCCAGAGCCCAGGGGGCTCACTCTCTCACCTGCTTCCTGTCTTTGCTCAAATCTCACCCTCACAATACAGCTGATCCTGACACCCTGTGAAACGCTACAACCTGCCCTTGCCACAAAACACGTACCACAGCACCTTGGATCCCCCTTCCCTTTCTTAGTATTTTCTCATAGCTCCCATGACCTCAAAATACAACATATAATTGATTTATGCAAGTGTTTATTGTTTAGATTCTCACCAGGACAGGCATCTTTATCTGTTTTTCTCTCAATGCCCAGAACACTACCTGCACATAGTAAGCACTGAGCACATGAATGAAGAAATGATGCATGAGTCTCCACTGTGACCACCCTGACCTGAGCTACCATCCTCTCTCACCTGGATTACTAGTCAGCAGCCTCCTGCCTGGTCCCCTGGCTGCCACCCTCCCCTCTGCAGTCCATTCTTCCATCCCCTCCCCCTAGAAAAAAAGAAGTTTTTTTGAGGCCACGATTTCGGGACTATTTGCGTATATTCCCCAGTGCTTGAAACAGAGGAAGCACTCTGTTTGTTGAGTGAAGAAAAAGAAAATCTTAGTGGGACTTTCAGAAACATCTAGGTAATATAAGGAGCTTTTGGTGGTGGTGATGTGTGTGTGTGTGGTGGGGGGGTGGGGGTGGTTCTAGGCACATGCCCCTGCCCCTGACTTGCTGGTTGACCTCATATGATCTTGCCCATCTCTCTAGCCTCAATTTCCCTGGGTGCAAAATTAGAAGGTTAGTCTGGATGAATTATTTTCAAACACTCTTTTCATTTTTAATTAGTAGAAATACATTTCTCAAATGAAATCTTCAGGGAAACTCTACAGTAAATCAGTCACGAGCAGAGACGTCAGCTGCTGTGGGTCAAAGATCGCTGGGGCAGTCGGGTTGGGATGAAGATAGTGGGGAGATGGTCATAGGGGATCTCTCCTCATCAAACCATCCTGACAAGTTTTCGTGTCTCCATGGGTTCCAGGCCCTCACCCCACCTCCCACACACACCTGGTCTCTTTACTGTCCCTTTTCGTGTGTGTGTCTATCTCAGCCACAGCCCCCGCAGGGGTACACCGTCCCCCTGTCCACACAGGGGTACACCGTCCCCCTGTCCACACAAGGCCTTGCCTGCCCCGACTAGCATTAAAAGGACTCCAGAGCTCCCACCAATCACTCTTTCGCCCTCCCTGCCCCCCGTCAACATAAGACACAGTCTGTAGCCCCTGAGAGCAGCATTAGGAAAATGTTGGCCCCTTTGTAATTATATGGTAACTGTGCACGATATTAAATTTTCCCTTCATACAGTCTGTCTAGGAATAGGAAAAACATATAAGCAATTTCCTTGTAGTAAAAGAAAGACACCACAGCAAAGATCAGCTTCAGAAAAGAATATTCCAGTGGGTCCCTAAAGCACTGGCACTCTTCCCCTACCCCCTCGAGCAACCATTTGATGCGAAGTTCTTCCTGTCTCTAACCTTAACCTTACCTGCTTCAGTTCCACAGTCCCCTGCCTTCCAGATGCATAGTTTTGGGTCATGATCGGGCCTGGAGGAAATTCCCTGAGTTCTGTCCTTAACTTGTATGTGACCATGGGCAAGTTACCAGCCCTGCCTGAGCCCCAGCAAAGTGAACCTGCTCCCCCCAGTTTCTCCCTGCCCCCTCTTGCCTGTCGGCGGCGATGGCGGTCATGGAGTAGATGCTGACGAACATGGCTGTGACAGGGAAGAGGTTCTGGAAGTAGCAAAAGGCACGGCCAAAGTACCAGATGTTGTGGCTGGCATAGACAAAGTTGAAGACGGCGTTGAAGGCAGCCATGCAGAGGTCGGCCAGGGCCAGGTTGACGATGAAGTAATTGGTGACCGTGCGCATCCTCCGATGGGCCAGGATGATCCAGATGACCGTGGCGTTGCCTGTCACAGCCACCAGCACAAGGGTCAGATAGGCTGCAGCCCACAGTGCCAGCTGCCAGCTGGGCATGGAGAAGGCCGTGATGCCTGTGGTGGTGTTGCTCCCAAGGTCAGAGGAGATGTTGGCATCAGTCACAATGGCACAGCCCCCCATGGCTGTCTCTGGGTCTTGATCAAGGGGTCTGGCTCCTCAGCTCCTTCTGGGCGCCGGTGCCCTACCCAGATATGCTATAGAAGAGAAATCCTCTGGGACGTGAGTCTGTGAGGGAGAGTCAGTAGTAGGTGCAAAGCCAGGCACGTCAGGGGAGCTGGGGGTCATTCCCAAGTCTCAAGCAGAGATGAGTCAGGCTGAACAGAGTGGGATCCTGAGCCACTGGCATCTCAGATTTCCATGTCCCGGCCAGACTTCTCCAATGCCACGTGGAAATCTAAAATCCAAGACACAGTTTTAGAGCAGGAGACAACCTTGAAAACCTTCAGTCAAACCCCTTCACTGCAGACATGGAAATGCAAAATCTAAGAGGGGATGTGACTGGCCCAGGTCACTCAGTAATTTGGTGACAAGCCTGGATTCAAACCCAGGTTCCTCCTATTACTATTCAGGAAACGCTCTGGATCAGATGAGCATGCAGCAGCAGTCTTTGATTCCACGGGTCAACTGCACAGCCGGGTGTCTCTCCAGGCTTTGGGGTGCAGGCTGGGCTGCCAGCCCTCGGAGCCTCTGCCTTCCCCACTGCTCTCCTATGTGGGGCGGGCGAGGGCCTTGGCAGGGGTGCTGCCTGCTCCCGCCCCTCGTCCCACCCCTGCTTGGATGGCCCAGCCTCATCTCTTGAGGGAAGATTTAGGACTGATTGCCAGGCAGGGAGAGACCCAGGGGAAATAGGGATGGCAGGAGTGGGGGCTGGCATGGTGGGATGTTTACATTCAGCCTGGGCCAGGAGTCGATGAGATACCATAGGAACCTAACTCTTGTTTATATCGATTACCTTATGGTAAAATTGGTTTTGTTACACGTCATTTTGCTTAAAGTCACAGAACCTATTGATGATGTTAAGTGAAGACTTACTGTATTTGTGAGTTTTAAATGAGATAATGTACGTATAGGCTATTTAGCACAGAGGCTGGCCCGCAGGAAGCCTCTCCACCGCCTCCCTGC
>NW_006438113.1:14234492-14245680 GCF_000325575.1 Pteropus alecto | reverse complement strand
CCCCACCCACTCCCAGAATGCTCAGGGCTCTACAGGAGGGAGAAGACAGAACTCAAAGCATTTCTAGCTAGTTCTCAGGTGATGTGGATGTTGCTGGTCCAGGCACGTCACTTTGAGAACTGCTCTCATGAGATAAGGACAGGGCTTGCTGCTTTTTCTGTGCCCACAGGAATCTGCTCGTGGTCATTGACTGGGTGCTGGTGTGTCAGACACTGAATGACTGTATGTGTGTGGCTGATGTTTGTAGGCTGGTACAGTTGTGTACCTGTGTACACCTGTGGGTGTATGGAACCTGAAGGCGGGGCAGAGTGTGTCCCTCATTAAAGCAGAAGATGGCTCTCATTCACCAGCACTGGTGGCCTTGCTATGCTAAGTGTGTGGTTGGTCTCCTTTGCTTTGAGGAGGGTCTGTTTCCTTGGCCCCTACCTCTCCCATGGGTGTGTATTGTGGGGATTCTTAAGACTTCCACCCTCCCAGAGTCAGCTCCACACACGACTTGCTCCAGTCCTGGCCAGGCTATGAGGCAGAGGCCTGTTCCCTCTCAGAAGCAAGCCATGAGCCTCTGTTTGGACATCTGTCCCTTGCTGAAGAGTCTGCCTTTGATCCCTTTTGGCAGCAGCAGCAGCAGCAGCCACTCAACTTTGGGGCTTGTTTCTGTCTCCTGCTCTGTTGGCCAGGGTTCAGAGGTAGAATGTGTAGAAATAAGGATGTAAACACAAGACAATCTTCTCTCTTTGCTGTTCTGCCTCCTGCTCCCAGGCAGCTGGAATTTGTTGAGCTTCAGGAGTCACCAGTCATAGAAGCCCAGAACAGCACAAATCCCTCCCCTCCCCCCGCCCCATCATCCTGCCACCTCCATTGTACATATCATGGGGATTCTATTTTGAAGCTATTAAACCTATGTTTTTATTTCCCCTTTAAATCATGTGTTCTTGTAGCTTTCCAACTATGGGCTTGTAGCTTCATGGAAGGTGAGGGCGGGGCCACCCTGGACCAAGGGGTTGCCAATCAGCCTTGCTGCTCAGGGCTGACCTGCTGAGTCCATCGCTAGACACAATGGTCTTGAAGGCTGGTCTTTGTTAAAAGAGAAAAAACATCTAAATTCCTTTACTTCCTATGGACACCTGAAGACCCTGGTTTGCTCATTGAGGTTTGGGAAGCAGAGGGAGAAAGGCCGGCTGTTGGCTCTGGCTGGGATTGGCTGAGCTGATGGCGTGCAGGTTGGGTACCTCTAGGAAGCAACTTCAATTCAGAGTTCACGGTGCAGAATGTTTATTAGGGATGAACGCCTGAGGAGGGCAGGAGGAAGCTGAGCCGTGATGCAGTAGACAGCAACCTTGGACAACCCGATTGGCTGCTCTGGACTGGAATGGCCCTTTAGAGTTGCCCCGTGTTGGACGAAGGTGGCCCGACCTTTACACTTCCGCTGCGATCACTGGGTGTAGGTTGCTCCAAGAAGGGGCCTGATCTTCCACAAGGCAGCTCTCTGCAGTTGAGACAATGGTTGAAGTGGTGATGGCTAAGAGCACTCCCAGCATCTCGTAGGGGGTCTGGAAAGCACAGGACGGCATCCACCATGGCTGAACAGCAGCCTCCACGCGATGTGGGCCATGAGCTTGCCAGTGCTCCCTTAGACTGGAGGCCTGACGATTAGAGTCAGGAGAGGAATTGTTTTTTTTTTTTTTTTTTCAGGGAATTAGGAGGAAGAGAAAGAGAGAGTTGCTGTAGGGATGAGGGCAGTAGATGGAAAGAAAAGAGGGCCTCCAGGAAGCATTGTGGACCAGGTGCCCCTTCAACAGTGTCTGAGAGACACCTTTAGAAGTTGCCTTAATATGTATGTCTCTGGCCCAGAGAGGGGCACTGCTGGGCTTGAGCCACTTGGTCATGGCTTCAGTGGGTCACATGTAGCATGGCAGGATGTTAATGCTGGAAAGTGCTACAGGTAGGTCATCTAGTCACCACAAAGTTCACCTTGACTGGGCAAAATGAGGACAAGGACAATGCAGTGAGCTTTTTATTCAGTTAAATGAATCTGGTTGGAAGGATCAGTCTTCATTCTGAGACTATGCCCTCTCTGCTTTTTGGGTTAAAATTTCCTTTCTTTTGTGAAATAATGGTTATGGGAGATTGTAGTTAGCCTGGTTTTCCTCTCTAAAATTGCTTACTCAATAGAATAAAAAGTTAGGGCCCCATATAGTTCCCTCAGTTAGGATTTTGATATTTTATTAGCTCATGAAATTCAAGGATCCAGGATCCCTAATCTGGTTCTTCATTTGGGGAAGAGGAGGGGGAGCCCCAAAGAAGAGAAGGCTTACCCCAGGTCCCATCGCCAGTTGAGGTAGAGCCACATCGCCGATCATTTCCTCCTGTACTCCACGACCTTTACGGGTCTGTCTGCCTTCACTTTCTTGAGGCCCGTCAAAGCCACCTCCCTGTAACATGGATGGGGAGCTCCTCAGGGCCTGGATTGTGTCTTGTTTATGTCCATTGTCTAGGACAGTGGCCAGCACATCATAGGTGCCCTATAAATGTTGATTGAAGGAAAATGATGAATAAAATTTAGAACATGACTCAGGGGTGAAAATGTAATTATATATTTATATCTATCTACATCTACCTATATCTATATCTAACATATAGATATGAAAGCCTCAAACTAATGAGACCAGCACTAAAGATGGGATTTCAGGCAACTTTGGGTGGGCAGAGCAGTGTAATGCCTGGCACATTGGCACATAGTAGATGCTCAATAAACGTCAGGTGAATAAGTGAATAACAAAGGATGAATAAAGTTTAAAATATCACCCTGTCAGGGCTGAAGGGAGTAGCATTCTTATTTTCACAGGACCTAAAGCTCAAACTGAAAGAACATGTCTGCGTAGGTCAGGCAGGGCTTTTAGAGGACACTGGGGTCTCTGTAGCATTCCAGAATTAATTCCTTATGGATAACCCCACCTTGTCTATAAGCCAGAGGGTCCCAGGCTGGCCCCTTTAGGAGATGAGCTCTGTGCTGCCTGCCCCCTGGCTCGAGAATCAGTGGCCCAGAATCTGGGGCTTCAGCTAGGGGAGAGAGAGTTGGGCTCTGCCAAGAGTGGGAGCTGCAGCTGACACCTTTTTTAAACACTGAGTTTGCTGGGGCAGTGCCTCACCCTGAAAGCCTGAAGTTTATATAGTTGGAGAAGAGAGGGCACGAAAGTTTACATCTGCTGTGGTCCTGGAGTACACAGAGCTCAGAAGCTCTTAACACAAAACAAATTCATTTTTCAACATCAAGCTCCAGCAAAATCTGCCCATCTATGGCAGGCGGAGGAGGAAGTGGGTGAGGCTTGTCCTAGTAGGGAGCACCCCGCCCCTGCTTGCTGGTTGGATAACTGAGGGTCATTCCAGAGGCAGCCGGGTGTTGTAGACAGAGTGGGTTTGGCGTCTGCTCAGGGTGTTGGCGAATGTGGCAGCAAGCAGTGTGACATGGGTGAGGTGGGGAAAGCGGGGTGACAAAGGGCCAGCCATTTCCTGGGCCCTGCGGGGGGTCTTTTGAGTGGGCAGGTGCTCCAATGATGAGCCCAGAGTTGGGAGAGAAGGTCATGTCTCTACCTTCATGAAGCTCCTGGCCAAGTCGGGGAGCCAGGTCCAAGCATAACAGAGAGAACTTGCCATACCCATCTGTCAAATGGGTGACCCCATGAGCTTCAAACTTCAGAGAAAGGAGAGAGAGGCTTTTTGGGATGTGGGGAGTGAGGAAGGCTGCCACTTCAATGGCTCCTGGAAGTAATGGAGTAGGGGACATGGGAATTAGCCTGATCCTGACTGAAAGGTCGGATGAGCCTGGCCAGCGCCCAGTGTTCCTGTGGGAAAGGACAGGAGATGAAGTGAGTATTAATCTCGGTTCACAAACCCAGGGGTACAAGAAAGGACCCATATCCTGATCCTCTAAATATCATCCTGGTCTTGACTCTGAGTCCCCATCTTGTTGAGCTGGTGGAGAAATCCAACCTTATTGCTCCTGGGGCCCCATTGCCCACCCCCTGGGGCTGGCTGTAGTGTGTCAAAGCATCTGGAGTGAGCCTTTATTGGTTATTAATCCACACAGCTCACTGTAGAGGTGCCTCTTCTTCCCGCTTTTGCAGGGTGCTTGAGGTCAGGGGACTGTTGTTTCTGGGACATGCCTGGGACCTGGAAATTGTGGGCTTAGCTGGAGATTGGGACTCAGAGAACCATCTTTCCAGAGGGCCCCTCCCCTACCATGGTCGTTCCTCCCAGGGCCCTGCCAGAGAGAGGGACTGAATCCTCGCTTCTCCTGACCTCACAGTTCTCCCTCTTCCTCACCCTCTAAAGGAAGTCCTATTTCTATAAAAACTCAGCCTCTTCCTCCAAACCCCACCATCCTGCATGTTCTTGGTGTCTTTGATAAGGCTCAGAACACTGGCGACCAAAAAATTTGTTCTCGGCATAGAGACTTTTAATCATCAGATCTTCCTAAGAAGTGGAAAAAAAAAAAATACTGGCATTTCATCCTTCAAGTGTGGCAAAGAAAGGTAGGAAAAACCAAGGCTAAGTTTCCATATTAAAACAGTTGGAATATCCATCTCCTGCTCCAGAGATGAGCCTGGAAAGTAAGAGTGGAAGGTGATGAGAGAGCCTTGAATGTCCTTTCTGGGACACTTTGTCTGACGTCATCCTAATGGTCCTTCGAGGACCTCTCAAGTGCTACCTCCTTGAGGATACACCAGCATATGCTCTTTGGGCCACATGGCCTTCTTGACCATTGATCTTGACCCTGGGATGGTCCACTTGAAATCACTTGCAAAATAAGTTCCCCCCGCACCCGCTTCATAGTAGGAGAACAGAGCCTGACCCTGTTACAGGTTTGGCTTTACTGGAAGTTACAGCTGACTGGCCCTCACAATGTCAACTTGGGTTACCCAAGTCTAGTTCCACTAAAGTGACATATATCATGAGGCTGGGGGAATCCCGAAGACTCCCTGAGTAATGGAAAATGGGGATGAATAAAGGCTTATGTGTGTTACACTCATATTGGAATCCCAGCTAAATCCCATCTAATCCTCATTATATCTTGTTATAAAAATTTTTTCACTTAGCAAAATATGTTCCCGGATCCATAATCCCTTTTGTCCAATTCCACTGAGTTCAGGTCACTATTATCATTAGATTTCCTGCAACAACCTCCTCCACACTACCCCCTGTTATTGTATGGGTCTCCTCCACCTCTGCCACATCAATCTTTAATTTTAATTTTAATTTTAAATTTAATATAATATAATTTAATTTTTTTACAGCAATCTTTTAAAAACACAAATCTGACCTCGTACCTCCTGCTTAAAACTCTGACAACTCCCCATTGCTCTCAGGGTTAAGAGGGAAATATACCACTTCTTTACCAGGTGCAACTGCTAACTCTCCCTTGAGACCACTTTCCCCTTCATCCGTTTAGCAATAGAACCTCCCTGAGTGTTAGCCATCACCTGGCTGCCCCGCTAATGACTACATTTACAAGCCTGCCTTCCAAGCTAGATGTAGTCACACAATTAAGGTCTGGCCAATGGGATGTGGGCAGACATATATATAACTTCAAGGTCTCATCTTTAAAGAGGGAGCTAATTGCCCCTCACTTCTACTCCTTGCTTCTTACTGGCTGGGAAGGGGGAGCTGCCATCTTGAATCCAGAGAGGAAAGCCACATGTTATAAATGGCAGAGCCCAGGGCTGTTGCATGAAAAGGAAAAACAAAACAAAGCAAAACTTCTCTCTTATTTGAGGCACTGTATTTTGAAGTCTCTTTATTATAGCACTTAATGCTAAATAATACACTAGCCTTTAAGAACCTCCTTGATGCTTACCCGGGTTAATGATCTTTGTTCTGTACTCCAGTAGCATTCTGTGCTTACCTTCTTCTTAACACCCTAATCTATCACACCTATTCAAAGTGTATTTTCCTTACCAAGCTAAGAAATCCACGAGGCCAGGAATTATGTATCTTGATTATGGCTATATCCTTCCTTCCCTCCACCATGATTGGTACATAGTATATGCTCAATGATATTTACTGATTAAATGAATGAATGATTGGGTAAATGAATGAACACATGGAAGCAAATTGGATATGATATTAGGAATACTTTTTGCTGTAACAGTGACTTAAACAAATTGGTTTGTATTTTTCCTCACATGACCATGCTAAACGTCTCAACATCAAAACTTTTTGAGAATTTCGATTTTTTTTCATGATCTCCCCCTTCATGGCCATAACAGCTCCAAATAGCATGTTTTTACAAGCCAGCATTCCCATCCCATGAAGAGAGAAGGAAGGAAAAGAATTCTCCTTCTGGGTCTCTCTCTTTTGGGAGGAAGGAAAATCTCTCCCAGGATCTTCTCAGCAGATGTCTCTTACGTCGTATTGGCCAGATGAGGTCACATGATCACCCTTAGCTGCATGAGAAATCGAGAAAGGGACTGTCTTCCTTCTTTGAAACCCAACTGGGTTTTAGCACTGTGGCACTCATTGAGGCTGGTGGGAAGAAGCCAGTTCTAAGAGTCCCTGCCCCTCCTTGCCCACCTGGTCCCATTTGGGAAGTCTCAGTGGCCATCTAGTATCATGATGTTGTCACAGACAAATGGTCATGCATTGTGCTTGAGGTTTGCTTTCTATCTCCTAACTTTCTCTCCTTGACTCTGGCCCTTTCAGAAAACACCTCTGCCAGTGAGCTGTCCTGTTTCAGTACAATACAGTGATTGTCATTTCTGTGGTCCCAGCAGTAGTTACTATTTACTGAGTGCCAACTTTGTGTCTGGTGATTGAACAAGTTACATAACCTCTTTGTGTCTCATTTTCCTCATCCGTAAAATGGAGCTAGTTTTACTACCTCATATTATTGTTGTGAGGATTAAGTTAGTTATATATGCAAATTGCTTAGAATAGTACCTGGCACATAGGGCTCATTAAATGGTTGCTCTTGTTAATTTATTGTATCCCCACTTCTCAAATGGGAACATAAGCTCAGAAAGGTTAAATAACTTCTTCAAGGTCACACAGCTGGGGAGCTAACAAAGACTGGCTCGACTGCATAGCCCACATTCTTTTTCCTCTTACCACAGGCCTTCTCTGTGATGACAAGTATTTCCTGAATGACCCAAAGTGGGGTGTCTTGCCACAGTCACTATTAATCTCTTTAGGGTCCAGATGGAATGCCATCTCCTTCCAGAAGTCTCCCAAGGAACTTACTCTCTGCCTCTCATGACACTTGTCAGGCTCTTTTGTGGAACATGAGAGCTGCCCCTTGTCTCTTTTCTGGAGGGCAGAGAATGTCAGCCTTGCCCACTGTTGTGGTCCTTAACACACACAATCTTAGCGCTCCAGAGATGCCTAGTCCTGATTAAGGACAGTGATGCCCAGGCAAGGCACTCCCTGGAGGTCAGCCAGCCAGTACTAGCAGAGCTGTGCCTGGAGCTGATGCCTCAAGACTCCTCATTCAGTGCCCTTTCCTCTGCCCAGGCTTTAAAGATGCGAGTACTTCCAAAGCGGCCCATCCAAAGGAGACCCTAACAGGGTTGGGCTGAGCATGGGGTTCACTTGGGAGATCTTGGCCTGAGCATTAAGAGGAGACCATGTCTTACCCATCTCTGATCTCCCACCTTTACCTCCTGCTCCTGCCGGGCCCAGCCCTTCGCCTGCCAGTGTGCAGACAGCCATCAGAGAGCCTGCAATACACAGATAACGACACTAGAGGGACACTAGAGGGAAACCTCACTGTTTTAAGCTGCCTCTCAGTCAGATGGTGATGGTGACCAGGATGGCAACCACAGCCAAGGCTACTATTTATCCAGCCAAACTTTCTTTCAGCTCTCATTGTCTCTACTCAGCAGGTCTTCTCATGCACACCCCTTTCTCCTGCTGCGTTCTGCATCTCAGAAAATGGACCACATCCACCATTACCCACGCCTGAAACCTGGGCATCGCCATCGGCTTCCAGCTTCTTTCTCTCTCACTCCCTCCCCACTCTCACCTACTTCTATCCATTCTATGTTCTAAATAGTAACTCTTCTATTTCTCTCCATTCCCCCTGTTTGTTCTCCTCCAATTCTCCATTCAGTTTACAGAGAGCCACAGACTCTCTGAAGCGCTGGTGTAGGCCAGTGGTTCCCGAACTTGGCTGCCCATTAGAATCACCTGGAGAGCTTTGAAAACTCTTGTTGCCAGGTCACACCTTGGACCAATTAGTCAATTAGTTGGCAATTGTCTTAGAAGAGTGTTTCATAATTTTTAAAGAGTTAAAGAAATTTTTTGGGGGGAGGGGGTCAAGTTTTTTCTTGTTGATTTCTAGTTTTATTTGCCTTGATCAGCATATATTGCCTGTGAAATCTCTTTTTTTATTGAAGTTTCCTCTGTAGCCAAGTACATGACTAATTTTGGTAAACTTTCCAGGAAAATATGAAAGGGATATACATCCTTTATTGCTGATGTTAAGAATTCTAAACATATCTATTAAATTGAATTCGATTATATTACTCCATCTTTTATATGTCAGATTATTTACTTGGTCTATCAAGTTCTGGAAAAAGTATGTCAAAATGTCCAACTATATCTTTTTACTAAATTTGTAGGTTTAAGAATTTTTATCTTATGTACTTTGCTGCTCTGTTGTTTGGTACATAAAGGTTTATAGCTTTCCCACAGGTTTTAAAGTTCTATAATGTACTAGTTCATCCTGTTTCATGCTTTTGGACTTGAACGTCACATAGATATCAATGCTGTGACGTGATTTCTTTTTGTTTGCCTTTGCCTGATATCTCACAACCCATTCTTTTATTTTTGATTTTTTCTTTTCACTTTTTTGGGGGATATGTTTTACATGAACAACATATACGATAACTAGATTTTTAAACTGACAATCTCTATTTTTTGATAGGAGTACAAACCCATTCATATTTAACAGTGTAACTGAAATACTTTTATTCCTTCCCACATATTTTATACTTGTGCTTTATTTTGTGCAGTGTGGTTCTTTTCTCTTTCCTTCCTTCCTTCCTTCCTTCCTTCCTTCCTTCCTTCCTTCCTTCTTCCTTCCTTCTTTCCTTCCTTCCTTCTTGTTTCTTGGTCAAATTCTAGAATACCTACTATAGTATTTCCTTTTTTTAAATTAAATTTATTGGGGTGGCATTGGTTAATGAAATTATATAGGTTTCAAGTGTACGATTCTTGCTATGGTATTTCTAATAGCCATAATTAAACCTTTAGTTCTCTATTGATACATAAAGATTAAATAAGTACATTCCTTCTAATAAGACATTTTCCCTACCCTCTCTTTTACAGGATCAATAAAACTCCTAGAAAGCTTTGTCTTCTCCATTCTCTTCCTCTCTCCATTCAAGCTCCTGTGTTTTGCTGAGATCATTTAACTCTTTTAGTCCTGAGCTATTTTTAGGCGTGGATCTTCTATTCCAAAAATTCTCACTTAAAAATTTATTTAAAAAAAAATACCCAGTCATGTTGTATCACAGGATGGATGCTGCAGCTCCAGGCACCATGTTTGTATTCAAGGTAGGACGAATGGAGAAAAAAAGCACTGTATTAATTGTATATGCATTCTGTATAAAAAATAGTCTTTCTGGACACTATGTGGCCAGAACCATGTTATATAGCAAAGGCCAGAACCATGTTATATAGCAAAGGAAGGTGGTAACAAGTATATTTCAAGTGTCCAGCCTCCACAGTAGAGTCAGAAAAGGAAGGGGAGGTTGGGAATGGGTTGGCTAACAGCATTTGCCACATTTCTTCATCTTGGATCTGGCCTCCTATCTCTTATCTTTTTCTTTTGATTTCCATCTCTTTGTGTTTATGCTCTGTATTGTAAGATAACGTCTCTCATTTTATCTTCCAGGCCACTGACTCAATCCTCTACTGAACTGTTATATTTGAAAGTCATACTTTTTAGTTTGTAAGAATTTTTTTGCATGTGCTACAACCACATCTTCTTCAGAGTTCTCATAATCATTTTTTCTTTGAGTCCTCTTCTGTATTTCCTGCTAGTTCTACTTTGAGTTTTCAGCTAGGGCTTCCTCCCTCATGATGCCGAGTTCTTTTAACCAGGTATGACTACTCTTTACTTGCTCATGTTTTTTTCCCCTTGGTCTCAGGCTTTCAATATTTCTAGAGCAAGGCCAAACCAGTAAGTGGTGGAAGACACAGCAGTTTCTGCACTCCAGAACCTTTGTCAAGGGAAGGGTATGGCAAACAGTCACTCCTTCACCACTCTCTATCCTAGGTGTCCCCAGATACTTGCTGGCCAGCTGGGATCCATCAGTCTACTAGTGCAGGTCCACTGTTGTCATTTGGGTGGGGCAGGCTCCTCAAGGACCACACACAAGCAGAAGCAGCCCATCCTTGAGAAGAGTTAGGGTTCCAGTAGTGGAGTCACTTCCAGGAATCAGCAGTTCCCTTCTACCTTATTCTGAAAGGAGGATGTGTCTTCTCTCCCACCACTGGTCCTTCAATGTAGCTCAGGAGAGTGGAGCTCCAAACCTTCCCTACCCTTGGAGATGTGGAGGCTCTCTGTGGCCTCAGGTGCTCCCTCCAGGCTTCCTAGTTATGTTACTCAGAGAATGAGCTGGCAGGGGCAGGGGGAGGGGGTAAGGGATGTGCAATGCTCCATCAATGAAATTTCAGGATTCACCTGAGCCAAGCTTATAAGGGTTTTGCTTTTTGCTTAAAACCTGGGTATTATACAAACAAATGTCAGAAATCCAGGTGTGACTTACTTGTTTGATAAAACGGGTTTAGTAGGGCTTCTCTGGAAGCATTCTATCAGTAGTTTGAATTAGATTAATGATCTCAAACAGTGGGATATGACTAGTGTTAAAACAAAAGGGATAGTCTAGAAAATATAAGAATGTGTCACGTGGTAAGGGTGAGTTTATTTTATGCAGCTTTTGCTCATTTGTGTATTTTGTATGTCCATTGGGCTATAATGTAAAACACATTTCTGGGTAATAGTAAAAAAAATGTATGAACAATGCTGAATTAGAGGATGTTCTGTGGGCAGCTGATCTGACTTCACAAGAGAGTAAAATTAGAGGAGAATTAGATTCTTTCCTAAAAGATTATCTACTCTGATGCCTTCCAATCCCAGGTGACTTTAATTATCAGGTACCTCTAGAATTAACTACTAAATAGTATA
>NW_006438113.1:14225919-14234429 GCF_000325575.1 Pteropus alecto | reverse complement strand
TAGCCCCTCTTCTCGACTCTCAGAAGTCGGGACTAGCTTGATTTCTCTGTAGTCATTGTGAGATACTTGATTTCTCTGTAGTCATTGCTATTTCCTGGGACTGTGAGAAAGCCTTGCTCTAGTGTTAGGAAGGAAGCTTGAGAAGGTGGAAGATGAGGTGGAAACTAGCCCCAGATTCTAGTACTTACATGGATCCTGAAGGGCTGTGTGACTGGGCGCGTACTCTGAGACTAAGTCTCCTCATAAATAAAATAGATGAAGCCTTTCTGTCTTGTTTCCCATGCAAAGCTGTTTTGATGACCCATAGGAGAGAAGAAAAATAGTTCACTCAGCATGTTTATAACAGAAAACGGTGTTTTGCTAATGGAAGGCCTTTTGTCTTCTCTGAGCAGGGCAGAGAGGGATTTGAGTATGTAAGACAGAAAGTAAGGGCTGTAGCTGAGCTAAATTGCTCAGCAAACGGGAAAGAGGAAGCTGAAATGCCTGAGGGAAAATACAGGAAGTAGGAGAAAGGAGTCAGAAAGTCAGAAGAGAACTGACCCTCCTGGTGACCCCACAAGTTTTTCTTCAAATGCCTGGGTGACTGGACTTCTGGTAGAAGCCTGGGGACAAACAGAATTCTGCAGTCTGAAATGGGCTGAAAGCAGAGTCAGTCTGCATGGCCAAGGGAACAGCTGACTTGTGGCTTCCATGTTTAATGAGCAGCTACATGTGCCCGGCACCCTACCCAGATACCGTGGTGGCATGATGATCTTTGCCTCATTGTGCCGACAATCCAGTGGGGAAGAGAACCCATATCCAAGTAAATCTAGGACTAGGGAGTGCTCTAATATGTGGGTAAAAGTGCTTTGTAAACTGTGAACTGTGAGGTCCACCCTTAAGGGCCACTGGGATTCCCACAGCAACCGGCACATGGCAGAACTCTGGCTTGTAAACTGTCCATCAGACCCATGGATGTTTTCTGTTAAAAGCCTTCCATCCCTTCCTCAGTAGCTGTAGGATCAAGTCCAGACTTGATTTCTGTGCTTCCCAGGTCCCATCCTCAGCACCCTCAGACTGCCTTGGGAGCCTGAGGCTCCTCTCCCGCAGCAGCACCCAGTCTTCCCCCAGCAGCACCCAGCCTTCTGGAAGCGGCTGCCCTGCCCTCCTGAGTAACAGGTGGAGCTACTGCTGCAGGGGTGCCTTGGTACCCTGCCACTCCCAGTGAGTCACACGGGACTGGCCCAACACCCCGTCAGTCAGTGTTCCCAGGCTGCTTTCCCAGAATGCCCAGCTGAACACCAACAAGGCCACCCTGCCCTGCTGGCGGCCGGCTCCATGACCCTTCTGTCAAAGCTCTGTGAAACAAGCCTGGAATCAACTCAGCTAGGATGGCACCGCCCCTCTGGGGGAAAGAAGTGGGAATGTCAGCCTGTCAGCCCTTGACATTCCCCCACTTAATCTGTGACTTATTGGAAAATGTGCAAAGGCTAAAAACAGGAAATGTATAGAACGACAAATGACTAATCAACATGTAAAAATACACTTGACTTCACTAATTATCAGGGAAATGCAAATTAAGAGAACATTTTTCTTTTCATTAAACTTTTTATTATGCAATATTGTACACATGTAGAAAAGAACACCAGCTGTAAGTATACAACTGTGAGCAAGATGTCCATTCTTGAGAGGTGGACGTGCTGTCTCATTATCCTCCCAGCCCCGGAACTCCCTGAACCACCACTGTCAGTCAGGCTTCATTAATGTCCTCGGTGGCCTGGGGACAACAGCCTAACCGCTCTCTCTTTTTATTCATAATCAGGCATACAAACACCTCCCAACCCGCCCCACAGTATGGATAGGTGGCTAGAAATTTTTTTTTTCATGCCTACAGCACCTGGTCTTCCTAGGTGGTCTCCCATCCAAGTACTAACCAGGCCCGACCCTACTTAGCTTCTGAGATCAGATGAGATTGGGAACGTTCAGGGTGGCATGGCTGTAGACTAGAAAAAGTTTTGAAGGAGAAAGTCAGCCAAAGGACAAATGTCATAGGAAGATGATGCCAGGCGCAGGGCCAGTGCCTGGGCTGTGAGGAGAGGGAAGCGGTGCCGGCGGTCTCCAAGGTGTCGCCCTACTCTGTGTCCAGTGTTGGGCTGGACAGGGGTGTGTCAGCTGTTGGCAGATTTGACTCATAGTTATATAGCACCTGCTTTGTTCTAGGTACGGTGCTTGATAATTTCATTTGATTACCTTGAAGGGTCTTTGAAGGGTCCCACTTCACAGGTGGCGCTGGTGTCCTGAGAGGGTGACTAGTGCTCCCAGTGTCCTCATTCAGAGTGACTTGCATGTGATCCCCCCTTCAGATCCTGACTGAATCAAATGTTTTTTACAACCCAGTGCTGCTTTGGGAAGCTCGATTCCCCCTCCATATGTCCCACTGGTCCTACTTCTATCCCAAGGGAGCCCCTTGGAATGAGTTTCTCTCTCTCCCCTCAGACAGCCTTCAGATAGCTGAAGACACTGGTCTTACCCCAAGTCTACCCTTTTCACTTCTGACTTTTCCTCAGAGGGCACAGGCTGGAGGCTCTCCCAGCCCTGGCTACTCCCCTTTGAACATCTGTGAGATGGAGGGAAGGCTGGAAAGAGGTAGGGTGACCAACTTGTTTTGTATAAGACTCTTCTGGTTTCGGTATCAAATGTTCTGCATCCCAGGACACCCCTCCATCCCAGGCAAACTGTTATGGTTTTGAGGGACTGTTCCAGTTCTAAAATGAAACATACCATGTGCCACAAACCACCTCAGCCGTGGGCATGCCATCCTAGAAAAAAGGGACAAGAGAACAAAAGCATATTTTGCGAGGGCATCTGTTTTTCTTCCTAAGGGATGCAGAGGGTGAGAGATTGGGAAGGAAGAAGGCCCATGCACCATCAGTGTCCATGTGTAGGACCACGGTGAGGATTCTCTCCCAGCTGCCTTGGGAGCCAAGCGTGAGGCAGGGGCCTGGCTGGCGTCTACGTGTTTGGGGCCAAGGCTCACATCTGCGGTCAGTCAGGGTTTCTGGGAATGCTGTAGGTGATGTGCTGAATGGGCCAAGCCTCCTATCATCTTCAGGAACATGTAGCTGTCATTTGCCAAAGAATTAAAAGGTCCCAAAGGTTGTGGTGACAAATCTGGTGCCCAGGCTGGGAAACCAAGTTGTACAGGAAAATCCTGGACATCTGCTGGTTTCTCATTTCAGGAGAACCCCCTCCCACCTTCTCAAAACAGAGCCCCTCTTTCATATAGCTGAGACCTCACATCCTACACATAGAGGGGCAATACATTTTTTGGGAAAATCTATGATCATATTGAACTTATCATTGGATATCCTGCTCCATTTCACCACCCTCCCCAATCATATCATGAAATAGCCCTTCTGGTTCACACAGCTCTTCCTCACCCGGATCCCAGCATCCCAATACTGAATGACCCCTGGACTGCCCCTAACTCATGCATCCATCACCTGGAGGCGGTGTGTACTTTCCGAGCCTGTTTCCACCTAAAAAGGCTCGTGAGAACAGTAGACAGACCTGGGGGGCTCTGCCAGTTCCTGACCTCACTTCTAGCCCTGAGACCCCAGCCTGGAATGACCATTCCCTGTAGGAACCACCCACTTGCCAGATCTGGGACTTTCTAGCTTGGTCCTCTGGGCTCTGGTGGGGGGCCACTTTCCCCAGGACTCTGCAGGTGCCCCCTTCTGTAGGCCAACAACAGTTCCTCCATAGGTTTTACCCTCCTGTGACAACACTCCTCTGTTCCCCGACCCATCACTGGGGGTGGATGCCCGGAAAGCCTTGCTGAAGTCTCAAAACTAGAAGAAGCTGATTTAGGCCCCACCCCCATCCCCAAATAGACAGAGTCTCAGTGTGTGAAGATCAGTTCCCATGATACTCAATGCTTTTCTGCATCACTTTCAAAGGCTGCACAGGGCTTCATGGCATGGCTGTGCCATCATTTAGTAATAGTTCCCTATGACTGGTCAGTTAAGTTTGTAATATATCTCTTGACCAACCCCCTACCACACACACACCCATAGCTGCTCCCGAGGGTGTCTGTTCTAGCCAGCTGGTCAGGAGCAGCCTTGTAGCAGGAGACAGTAGGGAGGAAGGCCTTAGCTGACCTCTGTGGGAGGAAATATTTGTGACGCTGGCCCAGGATCATGTCTTAAGAAGGAGGGGGAGGGGAGGGGCAGAGCACAATGGGCCTCTAGGACCAGAGTGGGCTTCTAGGACAGGTAATTTGGTACTGTTTGCCTGGACTGAGGAGGGAAGTCCCTTGAGGCTTTGAAGGCCCCAGAAATAGTCCTGGGGGTCGGGGCTACAAGAAGGGTTGTCCAGCAGCCAAGAGCAGGAGAGAGATCATGAGATGCAAGGAGAGGGGCCAGGGACAGTCAGCCTTTATGGGGACAGTGATGTGGGGGTGGGGAGAGGGGCCAAAAGGGAAATCCTTTTAGAGGCAGCTCCTCAGGGGATTTACAAAATGAAAAACCACTGGAGTGACCCAGGCCGCTCTGAGCTATGAGCATTGGCTTTCCTTGGGGACTCTTGTCTGGAATCCTCTTGGGCCTCAAAGTCACCAATGTGTGTCCCTCACCTCCTGCAGGGCCCTTAGAGGTGTGATCACAGACAGACCTGGTTATCTGACAATCATAGCAGAGAAAGTTCTGTAATTTTGCAAAATTAAGCATGAAACAGAAATAATCTGGGTTTTGTTTTCCTCTTCGGTTTACAACATATAACTTTGAGGATGTCATTTTCAACTCCAAACGAATTAGGAACCAGTCCCATGGGGCAGCATTTCTCAAAGAACATTCCTAGAGATACTAGTTTGAGATGTTAATAGCTGGTGTCCGTGTTCAAATTTAGTTGAGAAAGGCTGAGTATTCTTTCCTCCTAGAGATATACAATCTCCTTCCTCACGTTAGATGCTATGAAGAAGTCCTGCACCTTCTAGACTTGATAGCTCCTTCTTTACAAAACACTTAAAATCTCATGAAGCAATTATCTTGCAATAACCTACATAACTCCAGGTAAAGTTTCAACTCTAAGCAGTATAGAACTTAATATCTGAGTTGCGTGTATTGTTCCTAGTTGCTTTTTAAATCGTATCATTCTAGTGTAGCTAGAGCCACAACAACATGAAAGTAGAAGGCACATTGTTTACTGGGTCCCAGAGCACTTGAACTTCCTGATGGAGAAAAGTCAGTTACTTCTCTTAACTTCAGTTTCCTCATTTGTAAAGTGGGATTCATCACATCAAAAACCATGGTTTGTGAGGAATGAAGAGGTAATTACGTGAAAGCCCACAGCTCAGTGCCTGATGCTAAATAATCAACTGGTAGAGAAAAACTGGAGATCATCGAGAGTTACTATGCGAGGGGTCTGAGGACAAGGAATCTAAAACCAGAGCCAGGGGATGGCGCGGAAAAGAGTCAGGGAAAACCCGAAGGATAAATATAGAGGCTCAAAAGTGCAGTACTTTGGGGGAAGAACTGGAGGAAGATGAAAAAAGAAGGGGATAGGTATTCGAGTTCATGTGCGAACCCCCCCGCCCCGACACCCACGGCTCTAAGAATACACCAATTAGCTTTTGCTGTATCACAAACCACCCCAGAATTTAGTGTCTTAAAACAACAATTCTGTGTTAGTTCATAATTCTCTAGGTTGGCACTTATGGCCTAGGCTCAGCTAGTCATGCCTGGACTCATTCACGTAGATGTAGTCAGCTGTGGGGGTGACGGGCTGGGTGGTCTAAGATAGTTTAGCTCATATATCTGGTAGTCGGTGGCTGTCAGCCAGGAACCTTAGTTCTACCTCATGTGGTCTCTCCAGCAAACTAGCTCAGATTTGTTCTCATGGCAGCAATATTCCCAGAGGGCCCAAAGCGAGAGCTGTAAGTCCAATTGATTCTCAGGCTTAGAACTCAGCCTCACTTTTCTCACATTCTATTGGTGAAAGCAAGTCAGAAGGCCAGCCTAGATTCAAGACGTGGGGACATAAATTCCACCTCTTGATGGTGTTAAAAAAAGAAACAGGGACATGGTTCCATAGTGTAGTGGTTAGCTCGTCTGCTTTACACGTAGAAAGTCCTGAGTTCGTGCCCCAGTGGAGCCACAGTCCATGGTCTACGGCCATGCCACCCTGAACAAGCCCGATCCCATCTGATCTTGGAAGCTAAGCAGGGTTGGGCCTGGTTAGTACTTGGATGGGAGACCACCTAGGAAGACCAGGTGCTGTAGGCATAAATAATAATAATAAATAAATTTAAAAAAGAAAAAAGAAACAGGCCAAAATGGAGTCACTTTTGCCAAGCCACATCGCCAAACCAAAACTTAATAACTAACCTAACTGGAGTTTCAGCCTTTTCTAGGAGTCTACTTTTAAACCAATCAGTCTGGAATTTCCTGATCTAGACTAGTGAGCTAATCTAATTAAGATAAAACCCATGCCCTGCATTCTCCTAAGGGAAATAATCTATTCTTAATTTCTTAGGCCCACCCTCTTTTTGCACAGCTTCCATTTTGTACAACTCCTTGGAGCTCCCTTCTAGTGGCTGGGTTGGATGCTGCTTCATTCATGAATCGCTTAATAAAGCCAATTATATGTTCAAATTTGCTCATTCGAATTTTGTTCTTTAACAATGGAGAAGCCACAAAGACTTTCTGACCAGTTTAAATTCTCCCACATAGTGGCTAACTCTTGAATATTCGGCCTGGAAGACTGTCTGGTGGGTTGGGAAGAATTCCACGTATGCACTCCCTCCCATGAGAATGGTTGCCTACACCTGCCTGGGAGCGTGTACTTCCTGCGTCATCAGTACTTTCCTCCTCCATTTCTTTCCCTCCCTTTCTCTCCTGCATCCACTCCATTCGGCTTTTGTCTCTATTGCATCATTGAAAGGGCTCTTACCAAAGTCACCAATGACCCACGTCTTGCAAAGCTGATGGTCAGTTCACTGTTTTGCTCCCACTTGACCTCTCAGGACGTAGTTATAACCTCAGTGTATTAAGGGGAATTCCCAGGACACTAAGCCCTGTTGCACATTTCTTTTAACTCTTGAAAGTCCTTTTCCAGGCATCCCTGTCACCTCACCAACCTCATTTTCCTTCTGCCTCACTGGCTGTACTTTCTCTGTTTTCTTTGCCAGCCTCTCTTCCTCTCAGCGTTGGAGGGCCCTAGGGTCTGTCTTTGTTTCTCTTCTCTGTTGTTGCTACATTTTCTCCCTAGATGATCTCATATAGGCCCATGGTTTAAACTGATCTGATGACTCAAATTTATATCATCCAACCTAAATCTCACTCCTGAGTTCCCTGGTCAACTCCACTTGGATTTTGAAAAGGTATCTCGAAAACTTAAATAGCTAAAGTAACTGCATTTTGACCCAACCTCCTCTCACCCTCTGTCTTCCTGATCTTCCTCACCTTTGTAAATGACAGCCACATCTACCTAGTTGCTCAAGATAAAAACACTGGGGATCCTCTGTGATTTCTCTTTTCCTCACATTCTGCACCCAATCTGTCAGTCAGCCTGTTGGCTCTATCTCCAACATATATCCCCAGTGCAACCTCTTGTCACCGTTTCCAGTGCTGTGCCCCTAGTCCAGCCCACAGCCTTCTTGTTCTGAGACTGCTGCAACGGCTTCCTAACCAGCTTTCCTCTCCTCCCAGCCCCAGCCCCCTCTCATCCACCCTCCATGCAGGAGCCGTCTGAAGCATAAATCAGATTCTGTATCAGGTCTCTGCTGAAACCTACCAGTGATTCTCACTGAAACTGGAAATACGTAAATCTGTACCACTTACCAAAGCTACAAGGCTCCTGCCTATGACTCTGACCTGCCCCGTTCTACTTTCCCTCCATCCCTTGCATGAGAACCACAGACCTCTCCAAGCTTCTTTTTTTCTTATGGCCTTTACGTTGTTCCCACTTAGAAGCTCCTCTCCCAGATTTTAACACATCAGTACCCCCTCTTGTAGCCCAATATCTGTTCGGAATTTTAAAACAGTCTCTAGATCTCTAGCATGAAAACCAAGGCTACTATTTGCAGATTGTTTTCAGCTCTAAGTAGCTTATATATGTCTAGTAGTAAATCCTAAGGTATGAAGTTAGTGGCTCAGTATTAGGAACTGACTCTTTTCTATACTTCTGCTCTTTCATCCTCAGTGAGTCCCCTCGTCCCAAATTCTGATGTAATTCTAGTTACATCAGAATGCTAACAACTTCAGAAGCAGACAGGTGACTGCATCTTAGATCTCATTTAAGTGTTAATTACTTCCCAAATGTTTTCCAACAGACTTCTGCTCATGTTTCATGGATTACTATCATATGCCACACCTAAAGGAATCTGTTAACCAAGAACATGGGCTTAGCCTCTATTAGATGTAACGCCTCCTTTATTATATTTTGTGGTGATATCTAGAATTGAAATTTTAAAAAAATTACCCTTTTTATGTATTTGTTTTCATACATATTGCATGTTCTCACGACCACTCCCC
>NW_006438113.1:14191529-14225893 GCF_000325575.1 Pteropus alecto | reverse complement strand
ACCCCATTTCCCGAACAGAAGAGAATAGAAGTTCTTGTCTATCTTGTTTACAGCTGTGTGCCCAGAGCCTGGGCAGGGCCTGACTCATAGGAGAAGCTTGGTTTACATTTGCTGATGGACTTGACTATGAGGACTATAGCTATGATTGTTAGAGCTGGAAGAGAAAACAGTCTAACCTCATGGTTTCACAGATGGGGAAACAGAGGCACAGACAGAGTCACTTGTCCAGTGGCATGAATGCAAACGTATGCAAGCCCGGTTGGTCATGTGCAATCCTGAGGGTTTTTTCCCCCCATAAACAGTAGTAGCCACTAAAAGTGAGGGTTAGTTATTTCCTTCTACAAGCTCCACGCCAGGTTATCATGAAAACAGATCTCAGAACAATTTCCATCACCCATACAAATATTTATAAAACAAACATTTATGAGGAAGTAGCCACAAAACTGGTTCATACCATCTGTTCGGTAAAGTCAGTGACGGCCCAGAGCTCTGTCCTTCTAAGTGCTCTACCACCGTGCATGAAGGGTCCACTAACGGAAGATATGACATTCTAGAGGCAGGATTCAGTTAGACTGATGGTCACTTCAGGCAACCAGGAAACCTCTGGACATGGGACCCTCCATTCCATGATTCAGTCCAGTGCCTCATCCCTGAGTAGGATTCTTTTACTCTGAACAAGGAATGGGTGGTATCCGCGAACCATTTTAGCCACTCTACGTTTCTTGACTACTACTAATTCCACCAAAGGAGAGCTCATTTCTAATGCCTATTATGCTAATTAATAAGCAATTAATTTTACTAATGCATTCATTACGGCATTCTCTGTGTAATGTACTAATGCGTAATGATTACGGCATTCTCATCAGTAAAGCTTTAGGAGTGGATTGAGACTTGGAGAACTGTAGAGACTGCTGAGTTGATTGTTTGTGATTGTGTAAGTTTCTTCTTTACTCCTAGGTTCATTGACTTGGAGTTGGTAACTTGAAAGCAGATATGGCGGAAGTATTTACACTGTGGAAATTGGTAGCAAGGTCCTTCCCCATGGAGAGCCAGTTATTAAACATCAGCATACCACTGAATAGCCGAGTGACCCCTAGAATGTGGCCTTTCTGATAAAATGATGGCTGACTACTTCACCCTCCGAACTACCTCTAAACCAGTGACACTAAGTCCTGGCTGCACTTTAGAAGGTACCTGGGACCTTTAAATCAATACTGATTTCCAGGTCCCTGTAGGTGGAGATTCTGACTTGATGGGGTGGGGGCCTGGATACCAGGACACATTTAAAGCTCACCAGGTGGTTCTAATCCGAAGCCAGGGCTACACTCACATTTCTTTGTCACACTATGCCACATCTTCTAGCAGTCTGAGAAAAAGTTAATATCAAAACCAGGATGATCACTAGACCTGATGACCCCAGCCCAGAGCTCCTGGAAAAAGGATAGAAAAGTTGAAAATAGGTTGCCACTTCTCTTGAGGTCTCAGTGTTTGCAGATGTGGCTGAGGGGCAGTCCTCAGCAGTTGGGGGTCAGATTCAGAGTGGGGAAGGACAACGAAGGAGCTCAGGAGCCCAGGGAAGGCTGTGCCAGCCCCAAAAGCTCCAGGTTCCCTCTGCAGGGGTGTCTCAGAGTGTCATCCACCAGGGCATCTTACAGAGGCTCAGGTGCGTGTGGATGGGAGAGGGAGACAGACTAACCCCTTCGGGGGCAAGGAGCTAGACTAGCCCTCCAGGGGGCAGACACTAGCACCTCAAAGAGTGGGGGTATAAGACCAATTCCGCAGTGCTTGGTGAGGGAAGCTAGTCTCCCAAAGAGAAGTTAGGAGTTAGTTTCCTCCCTCTCAAAGGACAGAAAGGACAACTTTTAACACTATGGTAGGATGTCTTCTTGGACCTTGGTTATTCATTTGAAGGTAACCTGCAGTAGTCCCTGGTTCCATGTCCCTACATGTGAGCGCCCTTGCAAGGCCTGATTATTTTGTACAAGGAAACAGACTTCCTTTTAACCCATCTGGGCAGGGCATTGCCGCCTCCTCACCCAACCTTGTTTTTTCTTCCTTCTAGGGCAGAGCCCTGAGGGCTGGGCCGGCTGTGTGTCTGTTTCTTACCGGGAGTCTGAGTATACAGGAGGCTTGGGTGTCCAGGACAGAGGACGTGGACAAGGGTGCCATTCCTGCAGGCACCACCAGGGACCCCACCCAGCGCTGCCTTGAGCTCATGACCTCTGGGCCACACATTTAATTACCAAAAGCCACAAACAAATTGTCTGACTCCCAAGCCCCGGGGCTGAACTGGGCCCGGGTAGCAAGGACACAGCAGTGAGTCAAGCTGGGGCCATGTAGCTGTGGGAGACGACTTCCAGCCATGTCTGGCACGAGGCAGAGGAAAGGCCTGGTGGGGAGAGGCCTGGTGAAACCTGGGCTGAGGGTGTGTAAGAAAGGGGGCCACTGACTCGGCCTGAGGATGGGCGCAGAGGAGGGCTTCCAAGAGGAAGAGGCCTCTGGCAGCCGTGTTGGGATCTTTCCTGGCCACCGAGAAGGGGATTCCTGGAGACTGGTGAGGGAACGGGCCTCCGTTACAAAAGGAAACTCCCGTCCCCAGCTCCATGGGGGCCCCTTAGCCCCATCCTGGTCAGCTGCACCTTCCTAGATGCCGCACTCCTCTCCCTCAAGCTGAGCAACTCCACTTATTCCATTCACACCTTGAACACTTTTAACACCTTAGCGGTTAGGTCCTGCTCTTTTCCCATAGTCTTCCCTCTTGACAACACTGGAAAGTATGCATTTCTATGTACCCCAGATTAGGCGCGCTCACTCTCTCCCTAGAGTCCTCTGTACACATTGTCTCACGCCCCATTAGTACAGGCGTTTTCAGAGTTGCACGCGACCTCCTTTGCAAAAACCCTCGCCCCCTCCCCTCCCTTATCCTCCTCTGAGTTCTGAGCCGTAGCCCTGCCCCCAGCCCGCCTCCTCCCAGGGCTGGGCTGCTGCCTCGCGCCCATTGGCCGCTGGGGCTAGCTGGTCCCGGGCCTCGGCTGTGATTGCGGCTCGCCAGTGTCAGTCCCCGAGTGAGCGCCGGTGGCGGGGCCAGCAGCCCGGCAGGCAGCCGCAGGTGGGGGTGCTCGCAGCCAGGGACCTAGCCGGATAGCCCCGGGGCCCGGCGCCACAAGTGCCCAGGATGCCCCGCGGGGACTCGGAGCAGGTGCGCTACTGTGCGCGCCTCTCCTACCTCTGGCTCAAATTCTCGCTCGTCATTTACTCCACAGTGTTCTGGGTGAGTGACCCCAGTAGGGCCTGTGGGTGGGGATGGGGGACACACTCCATCGACTGCTCCCACGCCGATCCCGGGATTGGGTCCAGACTTGGCTGCTTCTGGGAGGGCGCGCGGGGAGGTGGGGTGGAGTGGGGCCGCACGTCTAGTTTCTCGTCCCACTCTCCCTGGGAACCTGGAAATTCTGGTGACCAGGCTCAGCCAGAATTTCAGCCGCCGAGTCGGGAGTCTTAGAGCTGGTTAGCTACGACGAAGAAGCACTGCCTGGCTTACGGGCTTGCACCTGACTGGTGCTCTGTCTGGTCCCGCGCATCCGCTGGTGCAGTAGCGGGTGGTTCCCGCGTCGGCCGCGCCCACCCCGAGTTTGCCTCCTCATCAGCCTTTGGAGTACGTGGTCAGGCTTTGTGGCCCTGGACTCCCAGTCCCATCCCCACTATTTACTTGCTGTTGCCCCTGAACAAGATGCTACCCCACTGCTCTTGGTTTCCTCTTGGGTAGAAGGAGGATTGCCAGGAGGATGCGCGTGCCTTGTCCGCGTAGTGGTTGGGAGGATTCCACCAGATGACATCTGGGGAGGTCTCCGGCCGCTCCTAGGTGCCCAGTAACTATTTCTGAGCCCACTGAGCTTTACCCCTTCTTTCTCTTGTTGCGGGGCAGCATGATAGTAGTTGGACATGAACTAGCCTTCAAATCCTGCCTCTACCACTTTCTAGCTGCATGATCTTGGGGAAGTTACTTTAACTCTCTAGGCCATAGTTTTCTCATATGCAAATGGTGACAGTAATTATATCCAACTTTTAAGATGTTTGTGGAGATTAAATGAAATAGGTGAAGTACAATGCTTAGCATGGGGACCAGTGAAGAGCTCAAGAAATGTGAGCCATTTTTATTATTGTGGGCTGGGCCCTTCTAATAAACTATCCCAAGAGACTGGATTTCTTTATGGAAATTTCAGACTAGGCTGGCCCCCACCTAGAAATGAGGACATTTTTCTACAGTCCACTCCAGCCCTGCCCCTGTAGAATATATTCCAGTATGCCACAGGGCAGTCTTACCCAGGGACCAGAGAGGAAGTCACCCACACCCATCTCCCTAAAACACATATGCTCTACTGATCTCAGCTCCTTGTTGGGTCTATTCTGCTAGCAGGAACTGCTAGTTCTGCCATCAGGTCTCACTTTCCATGTGACCCCTCTGTAGATGTGACCTTGCCTAGTAGTCAAGGGATCCAGATTCCAGTCTCGTTCTGTTACTGACTCACTGGGAGACCCTAGGCAAGTCACTTCCCTATTTGGGGCCTCAGAGCTGTGAAATGACTTGCCTATCTAGAAAACCAGGTGAACCCAGCTCCAAATCCAGTTCTCTGACTCTAGGTAATGTGGAAGAGAGATGAGCAGTATATTTGGGGGCCAGAGGAAGGAGCATGGACCTGTTGGTAGAAGCTCCAGGGAGACAGCAGGTTGTATGTGAGTTTGAGGCGGGGGTGATTTAAGCTCTCATTTAGTGGTTCTATCCCAACCTTCCATCGGAATCAACTAGAGAATTTTAAAAACACTACAGATACCAGGGTATGGGTATTTATTTAAGCTCATTTAAGCTCTCCAGGTAATTCTAGTGTGTAGTCAGAATTGAAAACTGCTGGGCTAGATGGTCTCATAGGCTTCTTGATTCTGATTCTGCGATTCTTTGCCAGCCCCTTGCTTGTCTGGCCTCAGGAGCTCTTCTCTCTGTAGGTCAGAGTTGAAAGAGAGAAAGCTAAGGTTGATGGGTGGGGAGGTGGGCAATTAAGGGAAGACCAGGAGTCAGAAGATGGGGGTTATGTTTCTGGCTTCACCCTTTCTCTCCGTATGTAATCACTGTCCAGTCTCTTAGCCTCTTTTTCCCATCTGTAAAATGGATAACTGATACCATGCTCCATACTTCACTGGACCTTTTTTTAGAATTAGTGATGTGAGGAAATCGTGACATGTGGGCAAGCCAAGAGCTATATAAAAGAAAGTTATACCATTAAAACTTAAATTTTCAAGGCCTTGTTCTGTTATTGTCCCCTGCAGCCCAGAGAGAAGGCCACCTTATGGCTCTTGCTTTACTTCTTTGGGGCAGGATGGGACTCAGAACTTGGAATCCTTTCTCTCCAGCCATCCGAGATTGCCTTACCAAATCCTTGACTTCCCACCGCTGGAAGTATTTCTGCTTAAAAATCTCCCTACCCATGCCAAGAACTCAGCCACCTGCCAGCTCTGCCAGGGCAGCTCCAGGTGCCAGAGTTTGACTGCAGGGCGGAGCCCAGTGTGAGTAAGTAATTTGTTTGAGACTGGGTTTGCTGTTAATTGGAAATCATTATAGGAAAGCCCATTATCTCTGGTACTATCCCTCGGGAGGAGGAGTGGTGCCAAAGGTTACTTGTTTATAAGCCCAAAGTATTTACACTTTCATCTCAGTCTTTAGTTCTGGAAGGCGCTATGGTTTTACCATGGCCATGCACCTTCTCTAAGACATTTTGCTTTAGAACTGATTATGAAATAATGATCTTGTATAAAATTTAAAAGTATAAAAGAATAGTCATCAGTGACAGGCTTCCTTCCTACCCTCTCCCCTGGCCTGCCCTGGCCAGAAGGGACATCTATTATCTGTTTTTTTTTTTTGTGTGTGATGCTTTTGTGAGCTAATATTCCTAGCCATAGGATGCCCTATGGATATAAAATACACACATGTGTATTATATATTCTTTTCCCCCCTACATAAGGTAGCACACTATACACAGTTCTGCCCTTACCTTTTCACTTAAAGTTAAATCCACGTAAATTTTGGAGCTCTGCTAGAGGCTGCCTCATTCTGTTTGATAGCTGCATAGAATTCACTCTAGGCTATGCCAAACTTTAATCAGTCTCCAGCTGGGGAACTCAGGTTGTTTCCAGTTTCTAGTTACTGTAAACAGTGCCGCATGTTTGAATATGTTGCTTTGCACATATGTGTTCATGTCTGCAGGATAATTTCTAGAAGTGGAATTGCTGCGTTAACAGGCATGGGCATGTATAATACACATTCAGAAATGCACCGATCATAAGTGTATACAGCTTGATGAATTTTTACAAAGTGAACACACCTGTAATAATTAGCCCCCTCAGGTCAACCAATAGAATGAAAAGCAGAAGTCAGGCCCCCCAGCCCTTGTGCCCATTTCCAGTCCCTACCTTCCTCCCTCAATCACTATTGGAATGTTTAATAGCAAAAGACAGCTTTGCCTGGTTTTATATGTGTGCTTATGATGTTGATAGATGTTGTTAAATTGCCCTACATAGAGGTTTTACCAATTGTAATATTATTTACTATATTTGTTTAAACTCACTTTTTAAACTTAAATTTGTTTTTATTTATTTTTTCTAAATTTATTATTATTTATGCCTACAGCACCTGGTCTTCCTGGGTGGTCTCCCATCCAAGTACTAACCAGGCCTGACCCTGCTTAGCTTCCGAGATCAAACACCGAGCTTATTCAGAGTGGCATGGCCACAGACCATGGACTGTGGCTCCACTGGGGTGTGAACTCAGGACTTTCTGTGCACAAAGCAGACGTGCTAATCACTACACTATGGAACCACATCCAGAACTTAAATTTGTTTTTAAAAGGAGGGTTTATAGCACTACTGCCAATGGGAAACCAACATTCTGTCATTAAAAATATCAGGTAACAGGTACAATAAATACAGTGCAGGGGAAACAAAACATTATTAAATCCTAGCTAGATATTGTGGGTGCTATAGGCTATGAACCCGAGGCCTGCCCTCTGTTCAAAACGCAGGTTGGCAAGTGTTTGAGAGGCTTAAACACAAATTGGCACCAAAATTGAGGTTTGCTCCTTGATGTGATTGGCGGGGATTGGAAGGGAATTGAGCAATGAAAACTTTCCTCAGTCTATGAGTTAATATGCGTATGACCTTGAACCACTTAACAGAGATTTCCTGTCTCGCACTTGGAGACCTTCTCATTTTCAGAGAGGGCCCTCAGGGCCCAGTGAAGATGTGTTTCAGGGTCACTCAGTAGACTTGGCACGGACCCCCAGTTGTCCTCATCCTCAGTTCATTGCTCCGTTTTGGTAGGTTGCTGAGGATTTCTCCATGAGCAATGAGCTCAGCCAGAGGCACTTGGAGCCTCCTCTTCCCACCATGCAGGGTGAATCATTCTGACACACGTACCCTCAGCCCTTTAGGGACACATCTCTAATTTTAGCACTGACCACAGGGTATTCTAGAGATCCGTTTACACAATTTTTTTTTTTTTTTTCCTGGACTGTAACTCCTGGAGGTCAGGGTGTAGCTCATTTACATCTTCCAAATGCTTATCTTGGGGCTGGGCACCTAGTAGGTGCTAGTAGGTGCTCAGGGAAGGCTTGTTCCATTGATGTGGTTGAGTTCCAATCTGTGTGTTCTAAGCAAGGATCTAAAACGACAGTGCCTCCATTAGAGGCTGAGGCTGGGTGTATAGTCAACAGTGGCTAGGTTTTGCTGAAGCCTTGAATTTACAAAGTGGCCTGGGCTGATCATGGAGATACTGGCTTTCTAGAAAGCACCTAGTCTGTTGCCTTGACAAATGAGGTGTTGACTAATCATTATTGGTAGTAGTATTATTAGTAGTATGTATTGGAAACATTAGTTGTAATGTTAGGAAGAAAAAGACTTTAGTGGGGTGAGTGGGAAAGAAGTAGATGTGGGTAAGTAGAGGAGGAAATGAGTACCAAAGGCAATATTAACTCTTCTTTGCCTTGTCCAAGGATAGACCCTGTTATCATAGCTTAGGCCTGTGATTCTTTCTATTTCCCAATGGTTTCATGGTTAGGAGCGTGGACTCTGGACCAGGCTGCCGTTGTTTAAATCCCAGCTCTGGCAATTATAGGTTGAGTGACTTAGGCACTAACTTCCATGTGCCTCATTTGCCTTATTTGTAAAATGAGTGATATTAGAGTTGCTGAGACCATTAAATGGATTCATATATAGGAAATGCTTAGAGCAATGCCTGGCACATGATAAACATGAACTGCTCAGTTAGCCATTCTCCTCCTACCTTCTTCTCTATTCTAGGTGCTCAAGAGCCACAGACTGAGAATGAGAAGGGCCCTTGAAGTCACCTCCAGCGTGACCTTTTCATTTTACCAAGGAGAAGACAGAGGCCTGGAGGGAGGAAGCGAGTTGCTTGAGACTCTACAGCAAGCTAGGGACAGACCAAGAGCAGGACCTAGGCTGCCTGAGGGTACATGTATCAGTTTCTTCACTGGATCACCGTGACCCTTACCAGCCGTTCCCCTTCTCCTGCAAGAAGTGGTTTCCCCCTGGTGTCAGGGCTCAGGGCGTGGGTGGAGGGCATTTCTGTCTGGCTTCATCTAATGCTTAACTGGGAGGCCAGGTACTTGTCTTCTTCCAGAAATGCTGGAAATGCTGGAGGTACCTGGTCTCCCAGTTAAGCATTAGATGAAGCCAGACAGAAAAGAAAGTAGTTTCAGTTTCCAGCCCTGACACCAGGGGGAAACCACTTCTTGCAGGAGAAGGGGAACGGAGCTTTTATTTTTGCGAAAATGATATGCGCACATAATTTTTAAAAATTCCAAGCAATTCAGGCAAGTACGGTGAAAAAACAATAGTAGTCACCTTCGATTCTACCACCGTTACAGGTTAGTGAACATCTGTCAGGATACCTCCTTGTACGTATTTCATTTCCTAGGTTTTTCAAAAACTGTGCTACCAGTGGACAGGCTGTGCTGGGTGCAGTGTGGGGTGCTGCGGAGGTGCCTGGGGTCTGGCAGTCGGTTCCTGTGTCGTTTCCAGATGAGCAAACTGAGGCCCCGGGAAAGTCTCTTTGCTCTTAGTCTAGTCTTCTGTGTATGATCCCTCTCTTTCTGAAAGGCAGGGATTGTTTTAAGTTGTAGGACTGGTTGGGACTTTGCTGCCTTTGGTTGTTTGTTCCTGAGAAGTAGGAATAAGGACCTGCCTCCTTCCTCCTGCTGCCCGGTGCCTCTTCTCTCTGGGTGACTCACAATGCCAACCTGGGGTGGGGCTCAGTAAACCAGATAAGAAACTGATAATGAAATTTCTGTACCAGCTGGCTCCACATACAGGGAATGATGTCTTCTAGGTAAGGCCAGGGCACAGGAGATTGAAAAGAAAAGCCTTTTTCAGAAAGAAGCTTTGGATCTGAGTGGGTTTGAATCCACTCTTAGTAGAAGGCAAGAGAATCCAGTCTCGACCTGCTATTCTCCCCAGGGTGGGATGGTTCATTTACTTATTCAGTTAAGAAATAGTTATTTGATGGCGACTGCGTATGCCAGGCACTGTTATAGTTACTGAGAAACAACTATGAACAAGAAAGACTTAGTCCAGACCTTGGAAAGCAGACAAACCAGTAAATAAACATAGTTTGTGATAGGTGCTAAAGAGGCAATTAGAGAACAAGCGAGAAGAGATGGAAGTTCCTACTTTAATGGGTGGTTGAGGAAGGAGTTTAGAAGGACCTGACATTTCAGCTGAAGCTCAAGGAGTGAGAAGGAGCTAGCCATAAGAAAAGTCCTGTAGAGAGCATCTCAGGGAGCAGTAGAGTGAGGGGCAGTTCTGATTGGCTGCGTGACCACAGACAAGTCACGGACAACTCCCTGTGCCTCATTTTCAGTTTGTGGCAAGGGAATAAACTATGGTACCTCTCACAGGTGCTGCGCTTGGACGGGGTGATGCCTGCAGGGCTCTTAGCGGAGTCATGTGTGATAAGCATTAGAGCAGATGACAGGAGGAGTGGTGACTGGTGTCCCTGGGCAGGAGCCCAGAGCTTACTGGATGAGGGGTTGAGGGGTTCTGGAGGAGGTTGAGGGGTTCTGGAGGAGCCGCCCTCTTGTGCTTGCCCCACCATACTTTGCTTCACCTCTTTGGATCCTCAGAACAACCCTGTGAGCTGGGTAGACAAGGCACTGGTCCCATTTTATAGCTGAAGAGACCGAGGCCCTGAGAGCGGGTAAGGCTGGCACAACCAACCATTTGCATCTGTTCCTGAGACAAAAGCTATTTCATAGTGAAAATGGTGCCTGCTGTGTTTTATTTAATTTTTCCAAAGGAGACTTTCCCACTATGGGAGGTATTTGCATCTTGACCTGAAGGGAAATTAATATTTGCCCAGAGGGTAGAATGAAAACAGCCTTGGCCTGGTCAGTGCTTAGAGCCCTCCCCCTTCCTGCAGGAGAGCCCCTCCCTGATGTGGCCTTGGACCAGTCACACAGCCCCCCAGCTCTTTCTACCAGTGGACTGGGTGCTGTGGGCTCAGAGGTGAGAGCAGTGTGCTTGGCAGTGGGTCAAGGCCAGCTCCAGCCCACCTGTCACAAGTTGAGATGAAGTCTCTTGTTTGGAGTGGAGTGGGGTGCTGGCTTCCAAGGCTGGCACCAAATTCTGAGACTGGGTCACTTTTTTGTGGGCCTTGACTGTGGCTCGAGGCCTCCTGCCATGGAGGATTTGACAAATACACATATCCAGGTCCCATCTTCAGAGCAGATTTCATGGGTCTGGGGTGGGGCCCACTCACCTATAATTTTAAAACTTCCTCTGGTGATTCTAATGTGCAGCCAGAGTGGAAACCGCAGCTCATGGCAGTGTCTGTGAGGGAATTCTGATGGGACTGGTCCAGTTTCCAAGATGACTTTCCGGTTGAATCCTGAGTAATATGCTGAACCTTTTCCCAATCTTGCCAATGATCTGGATCATCTCTGTGGGCTAGGGAAGTTAGTGACCACGTTTGGGAGAGGCTCGGCACCAAGACAGTAGGCCCAGAAGGGGAGAGAGTGTATGAGCCAGGGGAGGAGGGAGGTGCGGGGGTGGGGGAGCTGGCGGGGCCCAGTGTGAACAAGCAACAGCTGGTGGGGTGTGGAGATGGGCAGCCTGGGGATGTGGGAGGCTGGGCTTCTTCAGGGAACTGGGATGTATCTGTCTCAGAGGTGGGGGAGGGGAGCCCATGGTTCTAGAATTTTGCTTTCCTTTTGGTTATCTTTACAGCAATCTTTTTTCTGCTCTATAGTTAACTTCCTAACTGAAGAAGTCTCTATAGAAGCAGACCTGAGTTTCTTCAGTCAGGGATTCACATACTTGGAAGGGTGAACAGTGATACACGCCCCCTTTAATTATGTTTCCAGTCTGAGAACTGCTGATGCATAGGCATCATGTTAGGAAGCTGTATGTATATCAGCGGCCTGCAGTTCTGGCCCCCGTAGGAGGGGTGCAGCAGGTGGTGGGGAATCCAGATAGGTGCAGCGAGCTTGCTTGGGGTCATGGCGATAAACTAGTGGCCTGTGAGTGGAGGGATGGGGACTTGACTTTGACTCTGACCAGTGATCTCTGTAGTGGGTTGAATGGTGCCCCCTACGTTCCTCCAAAAGATATATTTGTCTCCCAGAACCTGTGAATGTGACCTTATATGGAAAAAAGGTCTTTGCAGATATAATTAAGATCAGAATCTTAAGATGAAATCGTCTTGGATTGCCTGAGTGTGCCTTAAATCCAATGACAAATGCCCTTATAAGAGAAAAGCAGAGGGAGCTTTGAGACAGACGGGAAAAGACTTTGCGAATACAGAGAGGAGGAGGCTACGCGAATACAGAGGCAGACAAGACCAGGAACGCCTCAGAGCCACCAGAAGCTGGAACAGGCAAGGGAGGATCTGCCTCTAGAGCCTCCGG
Source organism: Pteropus alecto (assembly GCF_000325575.1). Lineage (NCBI taxonomy): Eukaryota > Metazoa > Chordata > Mammalia > Chiroptera > Pteropodidae > Pteropus > Pteropus alecto. Next base: position 14,213,924 of record NW_006438113.1, on the reverse strand, counting down.
AGGGAGCATGGTCCTGTGACACTTCGGTTTCTGACCTCTGGCCTCCAGGATAGTGAAGGAATACATTGCTGTTGTTTTAAGGCACCCAGTTTGTGGTAATTTGTTATGGCAGCTCCTGGAGACTAATGCAAGGCTTTTCTAGGGAGGGCCTCAGTTGGACAGGGCCCTGAAAATACCTTTGCCTACTGTGGTTTGTAGTGAAGACTGAGGAAGAGACCAGGGGTGGGGCTGGGGGAGAAGCAAGGACGGCAGCTTCATGTTGGCCCACGTCGGTCAAAGGCTGTGATCTACAACCAGTTTCTTCTGGGCTTCTCTGCAAGGAAAGCTTGATGGAAAGGGGTTAACACAGGGGCAGGGAGTGCAAGTTAGCTTTCAGGAAGGATTTCCTGGTTCTGAAAGTAGTTAAATTGAAACTGCTTGCCAAGTGGGGCTATAAAATATCTGGGATTTCCTTACAACCTTTCAGAACAGGAGTGTCACCTATCATATGGGACAATTAGGATGGTTTGAAATTCCAGTTGGGCTGAACTTTGGAGGGCCATGGGGCCATCTGGTCCAGCCAATTCCTATCAGAGGGAAGGAAACTGAGACCGGACCACACAGCAAGTGCCACTGGTTCTAAAACTGTGGCCAATGGGACGGCCCCCGTCATTCAGAGAGGACAGTGGGCACTACTCAGTGATTTCACCCCAGTACCACTCTCTCCAGCTGGGATGTGAGTGTCCCTCCTGTGAACAGGCCTGCTGCTGCACCTGGGGACAGGGGCCTGATGGGTGACTTATCACAGACTGGCCTTCTCTGCAGGGCCTGAAAACTCAGGCAGCAAGAACCCTGGTCTATGCCTCTGGCCTGATTCTACTTAGCCTCCGACCAGGGATTGCTATTTGCTTGGTCCTGTGCTGGTCTGAGGGTACAGACGAGCCAGCCCTGTCCCTGTCCCTTGGCAAGCTGGCACTCACTGAGTCTTGGCTGAGTGCTCAGGACAGCTGCAGACATTCTGTGATTAGGGTGGGGCTGCCAGCGGCTCACAGGAGGCTCTTGCAGGAACACTTAGTCAGCAGTGGACAGTGGGCTCTAGGCTCCCATTGGGGCTGCAGCCACTTGACTCTTCCTATCCTCAAGCAGAGTGGACTCATGATCAGAGCAGAAATGAGATGAGGACAGGAGTTGTTCGGAGACCACAGTCTCTGACACAGGAGTGGGGTCTGTTTCTGTCTTCGCTGATGCGGTCTCCTCTGGTGTGGGCTCACTTAGAATTCAACTTTTTCTTTTGCAGTTAGAAAGACACCGCCACACACACACACACACACACACACACCCACACACCCACACACACACACACACACACACCCCGCTGCCCTCTGTTTAGTCTGGTGATACCTTTACTTCTGTCTTCTTAAAGCTAACAGTTAATGAGTGCTTCCTATGTACTACTGGGTGCTAGGCTGAATTTTCTAGACATTCTTTCATATAATCCTCCAGCAACCCTGAGAGGCAGCACCATTATGGCCCCATTCTACGCTGAGGTTCAGAGAGGTTAGGGAACTTGCAAGTAGATGAGAAGCCTCACTCTCTTCTTGCCAGACTTCTCGGCACCTTCCTGTCTCAAGTGTTCATCCTCGGCAGAAGGACATCTGTAAGAGAGGTGGGCTGTTTTGGAGTGGGTTGTTTGCTCATCTGTTTAGTCACTTAGTCACTCACCTAACATTTCCTAGGCATATGGGGGTCTTCTGATTCTCCTCAAAGTTCCGCTTAGAGGAGCAAGGGCCCTGGAGTGGGGACCAGCCTCCTGGGCAGGGGCCCTGGGCTCCCCCAGGGAGGGGCTATCCTCTGTGGGAAGGGAGGGAGCAGACCTGAAGTGGCATAAGGAACTGAGGCCAGGTCCTCATCGGTATCTCTGGAGCTTCAGGAAGGCAGAAATGGAGCCGGCATCACTGTCCTTCAGAAACACGTTTCATTTTATTTATTTATTTTTTAAGGAGAGGATATGCCAGAGCGTGAGAACTCTTGCTTCTGATGAGGGAAGGCAGCTCATCGTAGAGGGAGCACTGGCCTGGGAGTCTGGAGACCTGGGTCACAGCTGCTGACTGATGGCTGAGACGCTGTGTGACCTTGTGGGAGTGACAGCCTGTCTCTCCGCCTCAGATTCCCATCTGCAAAATAAGGGGGTTGGGCCTGAACAGCACCTATCTGCTTAGTCTGTGGGTCCACAAGATGGTTTTAGGTGGTTCTGGGGGAACATTTTAAAATTTACTACGTATGCATTAAGTGTAATGCATATTAAAGAAAATCATTAGTACTTCAAATCTGTGATTTCATAGATATTGATTAGGTTAGGTCAGGACCATATTTATTTTAGTAAGGAATGTCTGTCAGTTAAAGAGTGGCACCTCCTGGTCAGGTGTAGGCACTTAACAGGTCTTTATATCTGCTGATTTTAAAGAAAGAACGGGGATTCTTATGTATTAATAGCACCTTTCAGTTTACAAAGGAGTTTCTCCATCTCTTGGGGTCCTCTGAATAACCATTGGGCAGTTGTTACCATTTCTGTTTCACAGCAGGGTCCCCCGATGCCCAGAGAGGGAAGTGGTCTGTCCAAGGTCGCACAGCTCCTAAGTGGTAGAGTGCCTCACCTGGCACATGCCCTTTATCAGTCACAGCCGCCTAGCCGTAGGGAGAGCACGTCCTCTCACAACTGGAGGTTTCAGCACCTGGGTTTTATTGCGATGTTGGTTCGTTGTGTGCATCTTCTCTTATCCTGATCATCTTAAAGCAGAGGAGGAGGGTTTTGAGAGTGACAGATGACTCTCTCTCTCCCTTCCTTCAAGCCTCTTCCCCAAGCACAGGGAGCAGAAGCGTGTCCTAAAGCCCTCAGATCCTGTTTCCTAGCGGGCTCTCTTGGATGTATAATAGGTAGGTTCCTGGCACAGTCTATATTTAGCTCCAGTCAGCAGTTAGTGAAACATCTGGTTAGGGCATTAGTTCCAGGCCAGAGGAGGCCGCCTGTTCCAGGCCTCTGGTCAGTGGGCCCCGCCGTGGCCACGTAGTCTTCCCAGGACAAAGGGAGACTCAGAACTGTAATCAGAGCTTCTCTTGGAAGAAATGGAACTTGGATCTTGCTTGCTTTCTCAACATTTTTATTGTAAAAAAGTTTAAAACATAGAAAAGGCAAAAGAATGTTACAGTGAACACTCATATGCCCAGCAACCAGAATCAATAATTTTAATACTTGGCCATGTCAGCGTAAGTTGCAGACATCATAACACTTCACCCCAAATATCCCAGGATGCATCTCTTAAAAAAAAACATGCTTGGATATAACCATACTATTATCATGCCTAAGAAAATACCAAGTTTATATGAAAACTTCTGCGATTGTTCCTAAGATGTTTCTCATAGTGCATTTAAAAAAAAATCAGGATCCAGCATGATAGCTCATGCATTGCATTGGATCTCATTGTAACAAAAACATGAGAGGTGACCCCTGAAGCCCTGAATGTTATGGACTCCTGGGGAGGATGGTCCTGTGTTACTTGCCTGCATTTGCGTGATCCACCAAGACCTACTGGGACCTTGCCCTCTCCTTGCTTAGAGAAATTCAGAAAGTGGGTAGAGAAAGGCTTGCTGGGCCTGGAACACAGTGTGGACCTGTGGGGGCCCCTGTGTAAGCCCGCTTCCTGTTGGAAGAAGAGATGCTTGGTGGCTCGATGCCAGAGCTGAGTGCCCATCCTTAATCACCAGCTGCACGTGCTGAGCCCTGTGCCAAGTGCTGAGGGGAAGGAGTGCTCTAAAGAGCTGGGGGTTCAGGGCTGGCTGCCCACAGTCTGCTGGGAGGAGACCCATCATACCCTGGTGTTGCTGGGTCACGGACGCCGTGTTTGCCAGCGACCAGTGTGTAGGAGGCTTTTGGGAAGTCAGTGTGCCCGGGGTGTGTGTGGTGGAGCCTCTTTGTTGCTTGGTTCCGATGCTTGAGGTATGGCTGGGGTGGGGCCAGAGGAGTCCCCTTCTTTCATGCAAGATGGGACATACTAAATCAGTAGTTCCTCATCAAGCTGAGATAGTGGAAATGAACTTTTTTGGGTAAGTTTTAAACTCACAGAAAAGTGGAAAGAAAAGGTCAAAGAACACCTGCATACCTTTGTGTTACCAATTGTTAACATCTTGTCTTAATCTCTATTTCTCTCTCTCAATAAATACACTTCTTGTTTTCATTGCCAACCCAGCTGAAAGGAAGCTGCGGCCATTGTGATCTTATTCTTAGATACCCCAGCATTCGGCTTTCCAAAAGGGGCATTCTCCCACATGCTGCCATTGTTCTGAAAAAGAATCTCCATTAAATAAAGCACCATTTATGCAGTCCATATCCAGATTTCCCCAGTTGTTTTCCAGATGATTTTTTGCGGGATGTTTTACCCAATCCAGGATGCAGTCTAGGTTCACACATTGTTTTGGCCATGACATATCTCTTTAATCTTTCCTGGTATAGACTGTCCTCGCTGCTTTTGATTTCCTTGAAGCCTCCAGGCCAGTTGATCTGCAGAACATCAGAGTTCTGGATTTGTTTCCTCGCTTCCTCATAATTAGGTTCGGGCCACACATTTTCTGCGTGAGTGCTGCACAGGGGATGTGCCAGGAAGTACAGGATGCCACCAGTTAAGAGGAGCATGATGTCCTGCCACCCCGCTGCTGGCCATGCCAAGCTTGACCGCCAGCCCTCTCCATTGTAAATGTGCAACATTATAAATGTGACAACAAATGTGTGAGCTGTGGGGTGACATTGGGGCTGTGTGAATACTCTGGTGAAAGAATGTTTGAAAGCAAATCTGAATGTGTAGCTCCTCTGCTTATATTATTTCCGTGATTTCTCTGTTCTAATTTCAAAATTTATTGAGGCTGCCTACTTCTCGCCACCATTACGTGCCTGCCCTGATCCAGGCTACTGTCACCTCGAATCTGGGTTACTGCTGTGGATTCCTGACTGCTCTCCCCTCTGGCTTCCAACCCCGAGTCTGTTCTCAGTGCAGCAGTCAGTAACTCATTTAAAAATCGAAGTCAGATCAGATCACTGCTCTGCAAACTTCTAGTGTCTCCCCTGCACTCAGAGCAAAAGTCAGAGTCCTCACAATGGCTTAAAAGCCCCTCCCCACATCTACCTGGCCTTGCCCCGCACCTCATCTACACCCACCTGCTCTATCATGCTGTAGCAGCTATTCCTTGAACTCATGTGTATGTTCCAAGGTGTTGGTAGCTTGGACATTTGTCCATATATACACATGGATGGTAGAGAGCCCGCCCCTACTTAAGTCTTTGTGATTAAAAATGACAGTTCCACCCCTGGCTTCCCTGGCTTCCTTTCCTGTTTTGTTTTTGTTTTGTTTTTTTCTCAATAATACTTGTAACCATGACATACTGTGTGTGTTTCTTGTTTGTCTCTTCCCAACTAGAATGTGCTTGGTTTGGTTTGATGCTATGGCTATACTCCCTGCCCCCTTCCTAAAACAGCTGCTTCAGAGATCTTGGGGGAGGAGGGGTCTGTGAAGTCAAAACCATTTTCATGAGAATACTAAGATGTTATGTGCCTTTCCCACTCTCATTCTCTCAACAGTGTACAATGCAGTATTTTAGGGGCTCAGGAGGGTGATGTGGCAACAGATTGATTGAGGAGCAGCTATGAGAATCCAGCTGTCTTCTCATCAGCCAGATGTTAATATTTGCAAAGATGTAAAGCCCATGCCACTCTTCTCAATTTTTCTTTTTTGGAATTTTTAAATAAAAAGTATGCTATTTACATTAACATGTGACTCATTTCTAAATGAGCTAAATATTTAAAATATATGTTTTAATTTCTTAGATAATAAACAGTAAATAATTGATAGATACGACCCATGAAAACAAAGGTTCTAGGGTCCTCAAAATGTTTGAAGAGTCAAAACGAGTATTGAGATCAAAAACTTTGAGGATAACTGACTTAAACAACCTCAGTAAAGGGATGTTAAATGAATGAATGAGATCTTTGGTTTAACCTGAGACCTGGCCTTGGTGGTCTGGCTTCTGTGAGCTTCCCTGGCCTCCTCCCGTCCCCCATCCACCTGTCCTTGGCTCCAGCTATGTTGACCTGCTGTCCCGGAAGCCCCTTCATGGGTATCGGAAACCCTTGTCCACTTCATAAATTCTTGCTTGTCCATTACATGCATTAAATGGACTCAGTTCAGACATCACTTCCTCCAAGGAGCCTCCTTGATCACCCATCTTGCCCATGATTTAGCATGTCCTCCTCTCTGGCCCCTCTGTATACTCAATTACCTCTATGCCAGTGCTTCCCTATCTCTTCTGCATTTGTTGGTGTGCTGATGTGTCTTACCAGACTGAGCTCCTTGAGGGCAGGAACTAGGTTTTATCCTTTTATTCCCAGTGCCAGGTACATGATAGGCACTTAATAAATGTATGCTGAATCAGTGAGTGCTGCCTTGGAATTCAGAACAGGAGTTCCCCTTCCTCTGAATTATGCTTGGACCAAAGTGCCTCTAAAGAGGAAATGGTTTGTGGCATCTAATTTGAGCATTGCATCAATATTATGTCTTTGCTGGGCAAGGGGAAGTTCCTTTACTGAGTGTCAGGTTTTATGGCATCTTGCTTGAAGGGCACCGTGGTTCATTAGGACACTGTGAATTGGCATGGGCCCTAACCACTTTCCATATAGCTCCTGTTGGGAGAGCGTGGTCTGGGAGCTGAGCCATCAAAGTTCCTGTGAACTTATAGCACTAATGCATTTGCATACTGTGCACAGACCGAAGTCATTGGATTCAAAGATGGTTTGTGTGTTGCTGGGTCTTGCCACCATGCTGTGCATGTAGTAGGTAATAAATACGCAGAATTATCTGTTCAATGGACATAGTTAATACTATAAATATCAGTACCAGTGAGGGCTACTCACTGTTGATTTCATAGGTGATCCAAATGAAAAGAGATCCTTATAGCTGGGTGATCCAGGAAGGCTTACTGGGGGAGCTAAGCTTTGGAGATGGTTATTGGCTCCTTTTGGCTTTATTATTTCCAAAACAATGGTTGGTCTCCTTTCCGTGGCTGCCGTGGGAGGCAGTGCTGGAGATGTGGACCTTGACTGAGACTGGACTGGGGAAGGACACCTCTGTCCCCTGTCAGGCCTCTCTCCTGCAGAAGTGTGACATCCCTGAACCAGGTGGGCAAGCAGGCGTGGACCCATGGAGAACTCAGGTGAGGAGGAGACATTGGGCCGCCCACAGTCTACTGACAGCTGGGATTCTAAGAGGGGCATGATTTTCCGTAGACTCCTGGTGCGGGGAAGGGACTCCAGGAATTGTCATAGCCATCTCCCTCCATTTTGGGGTAGGAAAACTGAGGCCCAGAGAGGGGAAGGGACTTGCCCAAGGTTGCATGGGAGCTAGTGACAGAGCCGGGATTAAAGTCCAGAGCTCCCATGCCCCTACTCAGGGCTCCTAATGTGCAATGCTGCCTCCTTTTCCCCTTTGTCCTTTGACCTCTGCGGAGTCATGAGCTCTTAGAGTGGGTCTGCTTATATTCTTTAAGGCCCTGCACATGCCAGGCACTGACACTTGTAATCTGATCGCCTCCTCTGTCCTCCAACCCTAGATTAGTGGCAAAGGACTCAGTTCAGATGTGGGATTTTAATTAATAAAAATTAATTTAATTAATTTTTTCTTAGGTATAAAACTACGTCTAACATTAAAAACAAGTAGCATGAGACAGTAAGTCCTATCATTGCCAAAACTGTATAGAGACAGCCCTTAATTTATGTATGCTCAACTCAGCCAGGTGTCCCCTGGGAAATGGCCCTCCTGGCTGTGAGGCTTTACCACCTTCTGTACCTGCTGCTGGAATTTCCTTCATCTCTTCATCCCCACCCCCTCCCCCCCATGCCTGCTCCCCTGCTGCCTGTTCCCTTTCGGGCGGCTCCCTCCTTTATTGTGACTTCCCTTCTCAGCAGCCCAGAGGGCCAGGAAGAGGTAAGATCCCTGGGGACCCCATCTTCCTCTCCCTTTCTCTGAAATGCCTCTTGTCCTCACTTCCGGTCTCATGAGATAACTCCCACATTATCTCTGGGAAATACCTCAGGCCAGGGGAACACTGGGTCCTGCCTGGTCCAGTCCTGGTGAACAAACATGGGCTCTGAAAGGCTGCTGGGACCTGAACTGGAAGCCTTTGTGTGGGACAAAGCTCCCTTGTCACCTTTGTGAGCCTGCATCTTCTTTTAAAGTGTCTGAGAGAAGGGAAAACCTGGGCCGTCTTACCCATTCCTGCCAGTGGCAGGCAGCCATGAGTATTGGAGCCTTAGCCAACTGGGCCAGAAGAAGAAGGAGAGAGGTGACCAGCAGTGGTTTGGCACAGGGTGTACTCCCGAGTGTACAGGATGCAGGGGCACAGGGTGTACGCCAGCGGGAAACACCCCCACTCAATCCTGCATAACTCTTCATCCCTAGAGTCCCCAAGCCTATATCCCAGAATCGCAGTCTGCATTCTCCATTCCTAGCCTTTCTGTTAGAGCTCCAGCCCTAGGCCTAGGGTGCTGCCCGTGGTGGCCTGAGCAGGAAGTCCCCACAGCCAGAGCCACACATCTTGGGTGTATTGTGGGGAGCACTGGCTTCTATTCTGATTGGCCTCTGGCTAATGAATCAGCCTGGCCTGAGGGCTGGCTTGGGACCCACCTAGGGCTGGGATCTGGGAAGATAATCACCCTGACACCACAGGACCACTGCCCTGGGAGGCAGGTTTCGGTTCTTGGTTCAGACGTGTGAAAGGTGGAGGAGAGAAAGAGAAGTTCAGAAAAGGAGAAGAAAGAAAGCCAGGGACAGGAGTGTGCTGGGTAGAGGTGATTTGCTCTTGACTCCCCTTTTTTCCTTGGCTATTTCCACAGTTTTCAGATTAACCACGAGCTACTCTTATCCTTCAACCTTGGAACGCTCTGTTGTAGAATGGGATCACCAGAGTTTGTTCTTTGGGCTTATAGTCATCTGAAGCAATATCGCTTCTCAGATTTATTTCTCCAACAGCTTTATTGGACCAGTCCCTGTGCTGATGGAGGGTCCAGTTGGTGTGAAGTCTAACTCTGTGCATCCTTCAAGGCTCAGCTCCAATGGGCCTTCTCTGATTTTCCAGGAGGAAATAGCTGCTCTGCCTCTTGTCTCAGAATATCCTTAGTAGTTATTTTTACACCACTTCCCATCTGCCTGTCCCCAAACTTCCCAAGGAGAGGCCGTGCTTGGTCAGGGCTTTGTACGTTTGTAGGGGACTTGGTTAGAAAGTCCACCAAGCCTTGTCTGGGTTGAGTAGCTGGGACTTGCAAACCTCCCAGCTTAGCTCTTTCACAGCCTGGAATGTGCTATGAGTGCGCTATGAGGTAGTCTTTTAATTTTTTATTTTGCCACAGGAATGTGGAAGATCGTCTAGGGTGAGAGAGGAAGTGACAAGATAGACGTCTAAGACACTTCACAATGTAGAGAACAGACCACATGTGGGAGTCTTAAATGTCCCTGTTGGTGTCAGGAGGCTAGCAAAACAGACTGGTGTGCCCACTTTGCTCTTAGATTTGTTTTCCAAAGGCCATGTTTTCCACGCCTGGAGGGTCCGCACAGGCAGGCCTGGGAAATACTTTCGGAAGTCTCTCCCCAGCTCTGCCTGGATAGTCATGGAAAAGCTTGAGAGAAGTGGAGAGAGCACTGCTATTAGAGAAGTCATAATAACGAAGACATAAATAAAGGAGTGAACCATGCTCGTGGGCAGGAAGACCTCATGAAGACATCGGTTCTGCACAAAGAAATCTATGGATTCCTTGCAGTTCCAGTCAAACCTCAGCAGGGTTTTGTTTGTTTGTTTGTTTGGTGGAATTCCATAAGATGATTCAAAAAAAATATATGGAAGAGTCAACATCCAAGAATATCCAGGACACTTCTGAAGAAGACAGGAGAGAGGGACTTGGCCTACCAGATGCCAAAATGTATTCTAAAGCTATAGTCACTATAATAGAGATGTTTGTTTAGGGGCAAATTGACTGATGGAAGATAGGAAGCCAGAAACAGATCTGGACATATGTGGGACCTCAGTGTATGACAGTAGGGTCATAGCAGATCAGTGGGAAGAGAAGAGCTGGTTAATAAATGGTGCTTACTACATGACAAACAAAAGCAGGCTGTGTCAGAGAATGTCATGGGTCAGGGACCGCATTTAACCAAGTTCTCTACACTTGACTCCAGTTTTTAAAAAAGAAGTCCAGGGTCAAGACAGCAAAATACCAGTGACAAAGACCAGGGACCGGCTCCTTTGTTGGCAGTGGGAGGCAGCCTCTGCTGCTTTCTCAAGGACTGGCTCTGATTTAGGGTTCAAGGCCCCCTATTCCTCAAACAGAGGCTACCTGAATTTGGACTGGAACCAGGTCAATAGAATCAGGGTCAGGGTCCCCAGAGCTTAGAGTACTGCCAGGTAGTCCTGGAGGTGGATCTGGCATTCTCCAGGGAGACCGAATGGACCCTACATCAGTTTGGGTTGGGGGCATTGCCAGGGCCTTCTGGATCTGGTCTGTCCTGCTTTCTTTATGGGAAAGAAGGGCGGGTCAACAGGAACTGAGCTGTCTCAGGGAAAGTGGGAGAAGAGATTCTTTTCTCCCAAATGAAGTCAGTGAATATTAATTGAACCTCCTCTAGCTAGTGGCAGGATGATTAGGGCACATGATTTTTTAAATAAGGATGGAAGAAAAGGAACAATGTGAGAGTGGTAAGGGACAGCATCCCGTGAAATGTTCTAGAGCTGTGTGTGCTGTGCTAGATTTCAAAATCTCCGAGGCCCTGGAGTTTAGCTAGTTCCCACATCCCTTCAAACTAGAAACTCACAAAAGTACTTTGTTTGAGCCCAGCACAGAGCCCGGGAGCCTCAAGTGCCCCATGAGATAGTTCCAGAATGAAACAGTTCTTGGGGCCTTCCAGGAAACACTGGCTCCTCCAGGAAGCCCATCCTGAATTTCTGACAATTCTTTTCTCCCCCTCACTTTCATTCAAATTCCCAGAGCCCTCTGTATATCTCCATGGTAGGAATTGCAGCTCGCTTCCTATGAACTGGGGGTTCTACACTTCTTTTGTGCAAGGAACATTTTAGCTGGAAGGTAACAAAAGTTAAAATGGGACTTTTTTCTGCACCTCCAGTTCCTCCTGAAAGATCTCCTCTCCCCCAATGCCATCCATAGGACCGTAAAAGTCATTTCCAGCCTCTCTCAATTTCCCCTTCCCTGGTCTTACCCCCTATCTAGTCCTGTGACCCCTTGTGAACTCAGGGCTTGGAATATAATAGGTGCTGGGTTTTGCCTTCTGGAGTGAACATGGGCCTTGCAGTTCCCCTCTAAGTGCAGACTTGCCCCAGCTGGGGGTGAGCCAGTCTGGGGAAGGGATCAGTGAGCAGATGCTTCCTGAAGGAGGAGACACAGGTGCTGGGATGCCTCACAGGGCCTCCTGCTTCCCAGTAGCTGCGTAGAGCTGGGCCTCTCCCTGCAGAGGAGGAAGCTGGGTCCCAGGCTGCAGGGCTCAGAAGAGACTTTCAAGTCCCTTTCTTGCTGGGTCAACAGGGCTCCTGTGCAGCTTGTTGAAGACACCACCACATGGCTGTCAAAGTCTGGGGAGTTGGGCCTGGCCTGTGGGCTGCAGCAGCATGTTCTTTCCCAGTTCGGCCCCAAATGGGCATGGCCGTGTGCTCCCTGTCCTCAGCCCTGTTTAGCTGAAGCTGTCTTGCTTGACAAATAGGCCATTTGCTTCCTGCGCTGTAGCTGGAGTGGTTGGCCGCCTGGTGAAAGGCTATAATTACCAGAGAAGAGTGGATGGGATTGCACATTGGCATTGACAGTTAATTTTATGTTCAGATGGCAACATAAAATATTATGTAAATATTATGTAAATATTATTTGGAAATCTTGAAGTTCTTGGGAGGGGTTATGTTGGCCTCTCCCCATGTCCACTGCCCCTTGGACATTTGAACGAGGAGTCCAGATCAGCCTATGCTGTGTGGGGAGCAACGGTGAGGGCTGCCAGGCTTCTCTGAGGGCTGGGGTGACAGCACTTCTGCTGGACCAGGAGAAATGCGCCTGTGACGGCTGGGTACACAGTGAGGGGTGTGTGTGTGTGGGGGGGTGGGGTGGGGTGGGGAGTCAGGAGGCTTGGGTTTGCATTTGCCATGGTAGCTTTTCCTATGGCTTTAGTGGCCTAGAAATGTTGTAAGGCTCACTAGCAAGGAAAATGTGATGCTTTGCAACAGGAGGGAGATCAAACCAAAGGAAGTTTTGTTTCCTGTCGGCAAGACTGTTCTGGAATGGGCCTTGGGGCTCTGGAGAGCTTGTAAAAATAGAATAAGCCACTGACTGCCTTTATGGAGAGGGCTGGGGTCAGTTCTGCTCGGAATTGGGGCTAGCGACAGCTCTGGTGTTTTGGAGATGGTTTCCAAAGCAGGGTACTACCCCAGAAACATAGCCTCAAGTGGGGAATGAGGGAGGGGGCCAGCTAGGACCTGGGTCCATCCTGCCAGATAGGTTTTTTTTGTTTTGTTTTGTTTTTGTTTTTTGTTTTTTTACAGTAGTAAACAGAAATCTCGAAAGTACATGAGTGAATACTGAAAATATTAAGATGTTCTCTTGTTAGTTCAGTGACAGCATGAGAATTACACTTTTCATCAAGATAGAAGATGAGACTCAACTTTGTAGCCCTTATGTATACCTCATTCTTGCATATTTAATTCACTCCCTGCCTGGCTCTAAAGACTTCACTTCTCTGTGGGATTCTTCTTGATCCATAATCCTCAGCTTTGGGGTGGAGAGATCTCTGGTCTCTGGTTCAGGGTTAGGGTTCCGTGAGTGATTTCTTCTAAGTGCAGTAATTCAGAAGGAGTGGATTTGACTTTTCAAAGCTGCTTACCCTTGTTTTCAGAGGACCCATGGGGGTTAGGCCAGCCTTGAACAATGATTTCACCATGTTCTGGGTTTTGGAGCCTGAACTGACAGGACAGGCCTCTGCTTAATCTTTTTTTTTTTTTTTTTTTTAAATAAAGGTAGACTTTCTTTCCTATGATCACCATTTTCCTTTAGACAGTTGTGTGTGTGTGTGTGTGTGTGTGTGTGTGTGTGTGTGTGTGTGTTCTGCCTTATAAATTTTAAAATTTGCCCAAGTGAGTGATTTTGATGACATCATTTCATTCACAGTTTTCCTGATATGGCCAACTTGTTAATGAGTAGCTCACAGCAGAGTTTGTCAATGCCTTTAGAACCTCCTGGCCCAGTATGTTGGAAAGATATCCCTTGTAGACTGGGTCTTAGTAATCCCAGATTATCTTTTCAAACCAAAGGAATGGCACTTAGCTTTGAAATACAGCAGATTGCTGGATCTAAGGGTGAGGAGGATGGCTTCCTGGTAATCCTCTGTTATCAGGTGTTTCCTAAGTAGCTTGGTCTGTTTGACTTTTGGCATTTTTGTCATTTGTCAAAGCTTAAAGGAAGCAGGCATTTTCCTTTACTCAGGACAATCTTAATGGTCTTTAGAAGGAAGTCAAGAGGATCTCCTTGGAGGGCACGCTATAGCCAGTTTAAGGCCGAGTAGACCAATGAGTAAGTGGAGGAGCAGCCTCTTTAGTGTTCCGGATGTTGACTCAAGGGTAGCTATGCTCATGGCATATTTTGCCAACATCTTGTCTGTATTATTCCTCACTTCCTTTAGTCAGGCCTTAGCTGACAGCAGCATGGCTTTCGGTTATTCTCCCACATTGCCTTATGCTCAGTGGAGAAGTCTAGTTTATCTAAAGAATTGCCCCTGCCCTTGGGAATGTGTGGCTTGGAAAGTCAGAATCCTTAGCCAGGCAGGAGACTAGGTAGACAGCATCAGACGCAAACTCGAGGGGGTCTGTTGGGAAGCCCGGCTTGCATCCATTCAACAGTCATTGGTTGTAAAGGCTGTTTGAAATTCCTAAATGTCAGGACTCTTCTGGGTGCTGGGGATGCCTGAAGCAGTGGAAAAATCCCTCCTGGCATGGAGCTTATTTTCTTGTGGGGAAGACAAACAATTAAAAAATAAAAAGAAAAAAGTACATTAAATTCTGGTAAGTGCAAAGAAGAAAAATAAAATGGGGAAATAGGATTAGGAGTTCCAAGGGAGAGGGACTTTCTACTTTTAAATAAGATGGCCTGGAAAGGGCTCTCTGTGCAGGTGACAACTGAGCAAAGGCAGGAAGGGTGTGAAGGAGCGAGCAGTGTGGATGTCAAGAGAAAGAGCATTCCAGGCCATGGGGACAGGCCGTGGAAAGGCCCGGGTTCTCTGACCCTCTAACCAGTGGCATTTCCCCTGACTCACCCATACTTTTCTCTAAAGCAGCATTTCCAGATTGGGTCTGTATTAGTTTGCCAGGGCTGCCATAACAAAGTGCCACAGACTGGGTGGCTTAAACAACAGAAATTTATTGTCACAGTTCTGGAGGCTAGAAGTCTAAGATTAAGGTATTGCAGATTGGTTTCTTCTGAGGCCTCTCTTTGGTTTGTAGATGGCTGCCTTCTCCCTGTGTCTTTACATGGTCTTCCCTTTGTGTATGTCTGTCCTAATCTCTTCTTATAAGGACATCAGTCATATTGGATTACTGCCCACCCCAACAACAGAAATTTATTGTCACAGTTCTGGAGGCTAGAAGTCTAAGATTAAGGTATTGCAGATTGGTTTCTTCTGAGGCCTCTCTTTGGTTTGTAGATGGCTGCCTTCTCCATGTGTCTTTACATGGTCTTCCCTTTGTGTATGTCTGTCCTAATCTCTTCTTATAAGGACACCAGTCATATTGGATTACTGCCCACCCGTATGACCTCATTTTAACTTAATTACCTCTTTAAAGGCTCTATCTCCAAATAGAGTCACATTCTGAGGTACTGAGGGTTAAGACTTTAACATACGAATTTTAAGGGAATAACAATTCAGCCTCTAACAGGTTCCCTCATGTATAGTCATCTGGGGTGAGCCCCCCCAAAGGCAGGCATCATAGCCCCCCAGATGAAGCCTTTGTAGGAAAATCAAGTGACAGGCAGTCCTTCCCCTCTCTTACTCCCTGCTTTCTTGCTGCAGCTGATCGGGTCTCTGGTCCTGTCTGTGGGGATCTACGCAGAAGTCGAGCGGCAGAAATACAAAACCCTTGAAAGTGCCTTTCTGGCCCCGGCCATCATCCTCATCCTGCTTGGGGTCATCATGTTCATTGTCTCCTTCATTGGTGTGCTGGCTTCCCTCCGCGACAACCTGTGTCTTCTTCAAGTGGTAAGTCGGCCCCATGCACCCCTCAGCTGGTGGACGGGGGTCTTTGGAGTCCCCTAGATTGCTTGAGAGATTACCCCCTGGCCCTCGGACCACCCAGTTTTTTCAGTCCTTCCTTGCCTCAAACCCGCTCTTCTAGAGGGTTTCCTGGATCGGCCCAAGAGAGTGCCCAGACCACTTCCACTTCTGTGTATAAAGGCTGATTTGAATACCATTCTTCTTACTTACTTAAACCCTGTGTTGGAGGTGGGAGAAGCCACACTCAAATGAGAGGAGTAAAACCAAAAAGGTTGTTGATGGTGAGTCCTTAGGTCAGGTAGCCAGCAAACCCACACCTGGGTGCCAGGTTGTAGACAGCGCCCTTGGGCTCTCTCTCCTGCCACCTCCCAGCTGGACGCCTAGTATTGTCCTCAGTCTCTCTTCGTGATGGTCACCAGTAGTAGCCTCAGGCCAGAGTCCTTGTTGTGCTCTTGATCCAAGAAATCTTTCCTGGTAACTCTGGCCAAAGTCCCAGGACTCTGAAGGGCCTGCTTGGGCCAAGTGCCTGCCCTGGGTCAGGGGGTGAGGTTAGCCCCACCTGCCCCCTTACTGTGGGGATCCCCAAAGCTGTGGGTACCGAATAGGCAGATCCATTTGCTCTGTACCCACATGTGTGTTTGGCCTTACAGTCTCCCTCACATGGGAAGCCCCTAAAAGCCCCTATAGCAGGACCTTGGTGCTGCCTGAGGCTGGAAGTTGCTGACATTAGTTTGGACAATGCCTGTTCCTCAGTAAAAGGCAGGGGTACAGTGGAGTATGGATCCTCTAAGCCTCAGATATTCCCTCATCCACTATGGGAGTCTGGGAAGCCACTTCTTAGGGGCTCTGCCCACAGAGCTGGAAATTCTGCCCCACCCTGCCCATGAAGCCAGATCTGTCCCCTCTGGGTCAGCAAGAGCAAGGACCAGCTCCCCTTGTGAGCGGTGGGAGGGGTGTGTGTGTTTCTCCACCTAGACCCCGCTGAGGAGCCCTGGGACAAACTTTGATAATAATCTGGCTTGAACAGCTGAGTCACTCTTCCTGATCACTGGCTCCAGAGATGGCTTTCCCACGGAATGTCTGTCCACATCCTTTGTCCTCATAGGAGGAAGGGCGAGAGATTCAGGAGCAGTGAGAGCTCTGACAGAGATGATTCTCCTTATTGTACTTGACCTTGGAGCAGAAAGCACTTCCTCTGACCCTCTAGGTGAATCTCTGAATTTTGTTTTTCAGTTTATGTACATCCTTGGGATTTGCCTCATAATCGAGCTCATTGGTGGTGTGGTGGCCTTGATCTTCCGGAACCAGGTGGGCCTGTGGTGTATTTATCAGCCATGTGTATGCCAAACACCCACTGTGTGGGTGCCCTGGGCTGTAAACTGAGGGTGCACAGAGAGCAGAGTAGACAATTCCATTCTGTTGGGGAGATGGGCACTGGACATGGAAATCAGAGAACAGGAAAATAAGACAGGGTGACGGGACAGTGCCTGGGTGGAGATGGGGAGAATAATGATGAAGTAAGGAAAAGGAGACTACCAGGTGAGGCTCAGAGGGAGCAGAGGTCCAGGTAGAGGGAACTACTGAGGCAGAAAGGAGCTCGGCAGGTATATGGACCAGTGTGGAGGCTTCTTGGCTGAAGCCAGTGAGCGATGGGGAGGATGGAAGGTGGAGTTGGAGGGCTGGCCAGGATAGATCATGTGGGTCCTTGGAGGTCATGGTTTAGGAGCTGAGAATCTTCTCTAAAGACAGAGGAAGCCTTTGCAGAGTATTGTGGGGGAAGTGATGTGATCTGATTTACATTTTACTCACTTCTGGGTAGAGAGTGCATAGTAAGGAGCAAGGGAGGCATGCGGGGACACCAGCTGGGAGGCTGTGGTTGTCCAGGAAAGAGGAGATGATGGCTTGGACTGAGGTGGAGGCAGCGGGCCTGCGGGATTTTGTGTATGTTTTGGAGGCAGTGCCCAGGGGACTGTATTGTGCTGTATAATAGAGGTGAAGGCAAGAGAAAGGCTGAGAGGGCAATGCCTGTAATCACGGCCCTGGGAAAGTTTGTAGAATCAGGGTCCCTTTGATCTGGAAAGGTTCTCAGGGCTCCTGGTCTCTCACTTCTTCCATTGCAGGCCTTGTGTGCCTCATACATGTGTGACCTCTCTGACCCTCAGGCTCCTTAGGAGATCATGGTTCCTAGCTCATGGAGTTTGGGATGAGGATTTGATGAGTGAATACATGCGAAGAACCTGGCATGGTTCTGACCCTGGTGAACCCTCATTATATAATAGCTCCTCTGCCCCGAAGCCTGGAGAAGAGATGAGATTTGCCCAAGGTCCCACAAGAACAGGGCTGACTGCCAACCCAAGGCTCCTGTCATTTCCCTACGACCTTATTCCTTTGTCTTCCTCTCGGCTTTGGTGTTGGAGGCGGGGCTTGAGGACCAGGGCCTGTCTGCAGAAGTTCAGTTCTCTCTGTCCATTCCCCTGCCTCCCTGCCCCCGACCCATATAGCTTGGTTCCTGGCACACCCAGGCATCACTGTTGGGCAAGTACATCAGGGCTGTGGCCAAATTGTCTCTCTTGTCAGAAGCTGAGCCCAAGGCAGCAATTGCTATCCCAGACACCAGGCTGTGCAGATCCCTCAAATGACCCGGTATCTGACTCCTGCCAAACTCGTCATGGGTGCAGCTGATATTCTGGCCCAGATGAGAGCAGGGAGCACACCTGTTCTTCCTGGGTCTCCTGTGGGTGAGCCTTAACCACAGGTCTGTCTACACCCCTGGAATCCAGGGGTCTTTTCCCTGTTTTATGAGTCCCAGGAACAGGGAGGGCAGAGTCTCATTATATCAATGGAGTCATCAAGGCCCAGAGAGGTTAAGAAGCCCTCTCACGAGAGCGTAGTAAGATAGCAGCTCAGGCTTTTTCTCAGTTCTTCCCCCCCGACCCCCAGCTTTATTGTGGTATAATTGACAAATAAAATGGTAATATATTTAAAGTGTACAGTGTGATGATTCGATATATGCATACATTGCGAAATGATTATCATGTCCATCACCTCACATACTTGCCTTTTTTGTGTGTGAGAATGGTTAAGATATATTCCCTTAGCAAATTTCAAGTATACGATTTTCTTTAACTATAGTCACAATGCTATATAATAGATCCTCAGAGCTTATTAATCTTATACGTGGAAGTTTGTACCCTACAACAATCTTCCTATTTCCCCCACTCTCCAGCCCCTGGCAACCACTTTTCTGCTCTCTGATTGTATGGATTTTTTTTTTAAGATTCCACATATAAGTGATACCATATAATATTTATCTTTGGCTTATTTCACTCAGTATAATATCTTCTAGGTCCATCCATGTTGTCACAAATAGCAAGATTTCCTTCTTTTTATGGCTGAATAATATTCTATTGTATATATCTAATTAAGAAACATGAGGGTGAGGATATGTCTTTGAGACAGTGACTTTACTTCTTTTGGATAAATATCCAGAAGTGATTGTACCAACTTACATTTCCACCAACAGTGCATAATGGGCACAAGGGCACCCTTTTCTCCACATCGTCACATTTTTTATCTCTTATCTTTTTGATAATAGCCATTCTAACAGCTATGAGGTGATATTTTCATTGTGGTTTTGATTTGCAGTTCCCTGATGATTAGTGATGTTGAACATCTCTTCATATTGGGCATTTATATATCTTTTTTGGAAAAATATATATTCAGGTCCTCAGATAATTGTTGTTATTATTTGCTGCCGAGTTACAAGGATTACTTATATATTTTGAATATTATCCCCTTTTTGGATATATGATTTACAAACATTTCCTCCCATTCCTCAGGTTGCCTTTTTGGTTTTTCGATCATTTCCTTTGCTGTGCAGAAACTTTCTAATTTGATGTAGTCCCACTTGTTTATTTTTGCTTTCGTTGCCTATGCATTTGGTGTCAGATCCAAAAAATCATTACCAAGACCAATGCCGAGGAGTTATTCTCTATGTTTTCTTCTAGGAGTTTTACGATTTCAGGTCTTATGTTTGTCTATTTTGAGTCGATTTTTGTGTATGGTGTACGATAAGGATCCAATTTCATTCTTTTGAATGTGGATATTCAGTTTTCCCAGCACTATTTATTGATGAGACTGTCCTTTCCTTATTGTGTATTCTTGGAGCCTTTGTGGAAAATTAGTTGACCAAATGTGCGCGGGTTTATTGTGCGCAGGCCTTTGTCCTGTTTCATTGATCTTTGTGTCAGTTTTTATGTCAATACCATACTATTTTGATAACTATAATTTTATAATATAGTTTTGTTATATAGTTTGAAATCAGGAAATGTGAAGCCTCCGGCTTTGCTCTTCTTGCTTAAGATTGCTTTAGCTACTTGGATTCTGTTGTGGTTTCATACAAATTTTAGGATTTTTTTCTGTCTATGAAAAATGTCATTGGTATTTTGATAGGGATTACCTTGAATCTGTAGATTGCTTTGGGTAGTATGGACATTTAAATTTTTTTTGGTAAGCTTTTTTATTATATTTTTCTCATCTCCATTTACTAGTAGTATGGACATTTTAATAATATTCTTCCAGTCCATGAAAAAGAGATCCCTTTCTATTTATTTGTATCATCTTCAATTTCTTGATCAGTGTTTTAGTGTACAGATCTTTTACTTCCTGAGTTAAATTTATTCCTTACTATTTTATTCTTTTTAATGGTATTGTAAATGAGATTGTTTTATTAATTTCTTTTTTGGATAGTTCATTGTTAGTGTATGGAAATGCAACTAATTTTTTTATGTTGATTATTGTATTCTACAACTTTACTGAATTTGTTTATTTCTAATGATTTTTTGCTGGAGTCTATAGGATTTTCTATATATAAGATCATGTCATCTGCTAACAATTCTACTTCTTCCTTTCTGATTTGGATGCCCTTTATTAATTAATTAATTAATTAATTAATTTATGCCTAATTTTCTTTCTCTAGCTAGGACTTCCGGTACTATGCTTACTTACTTACTTACTTACTTACTTATTTTTGCCTAATTTTCTTTCTCTGGCTAGGACTTTCAGTACTATATTGAATAGAAGTGGTGAGAGTGAGCTCTTCATCTCTTCTTGATCTTAGAGGAAAGCTTTTAGCTTTTCACTGTCAAGTATGATGTTAGCTGTGAGTTTGTCATCTATGGCCTTTATTATGTTGAAGTACATTCTTTCTATACCTAATTTGCCTTTTCTGTGTCTATTGAGATGATCATGTGATTTTGAGCCTTCATTTTGTTTATGTAGTATGTCACATTTATTGATTTGCATATATTGAACCATCCTTCCATTCTACGGATGCATTCCACTCATTCACAGTATATGATTCTTTTAATGTGCTGTTAAATTCAGTTTGCTAATATTTTGAGGATTTTTGCGTTTGTGCTCATCAGGATATTAGCTTGTAGTTTTCTTTTCTTGTAGTGTCCTTGTTAGGCTTTGTTATCAGAGTAATGCCGGCCTCATAAATGAGTTTGGCAATATTCCTTCCTCTTCAATTTCTTGGAAGAATTTGAAGAAGATTGGTATTAATTTAAATGTTTGATATAATTCACCAGTAAAGCCATCTGGCCCTGGACTTTTCTCTATTAGGAAACTTTTGATTACTGATTCAAGCTCTTTATTCATTATTGGTCCGTTCAGATTTTCTATTTCTTCATGATTCAGTCTTGGTAGGCTATATGTTTCTAGGAATTTATGCATTTCTTCTAGGTTAACCAGTTTAGTTTGTTGGTATATAATTGTTCATAATGGTCTCTTATGATCCTTTGTATTTCTGTGGTATTGGTTCTATTGTCTCCTTTTTAAATTCTAATTTATTTATTTGAATTGTCTCTTTTTTTCCTTAGGTAGTCTAGCTAAATGGTTGTCGATTTTGTTTATCTTTTTAAAAAATCAGCTCTTCATTTCGTTGATCTTTTCTGTTGTCTTTCTAGTCTATTTCATTTATTTCTGCTCTGATCTTTGTTATTTCCTTCTTTCTACTTACTTTGGGCTTAGTTTGTTCTTCTTTTTCTAGTTCCTTGAGGTATAAAGTTAGATTATTTGAGTTTTTTTCCTTAATGTAGATGTTTATTACCATCAATGTCCCTCTTTTGCTGCAACCCATAAGTTTTGGTATAGTGTGTTTCCATTTTCATTTGTGTCCAGGTATTTTTTGACTTCCCTTTTGATTTCTACTTTGACCCCTTGGTTGTCTTCCCAATCTAGTCTTGGTACCTGCTCCTCCCTTTTTTTATTTTGTACTTTTCAGACCATCTGCTCTGTGCTGGCAGATCCAGGGTAATGGTTTGTTTATTAGCAGCCTTGAGGGGAGAGAGACATTAATTCCATGTGTCCATGGGGATGCTTTTCTGTGCAGCCAGCAGGGCTCCTGGCTGGCCCATGGCTTTCCAGAGATTATGGGTTAGTGCTTTCCTGGCTGCAGCCCAGGTCCAGGTCATTGTCAGCAGCATCAGTGATTTTTATAAATAATCCCTAAATGAATAGCAGTCTGGTTCCCATGTGCTTTCACAAAGGCAGGCTGATTTGTCATTTTCTAGTGTCCTGTAGGTCAACAGAGGCTGTGACACCACTCCTTTTTTTCCAGAGAAGGAGCTGAGTCAAGACGAAACCTTCAGGGGACCTTTAGTACTCAAAGCTCAGGATGCTGCAGGCCTGAGGTCAGGGGTAAAAGTTTCTAGTTATTCTCAAACCCTGAGGGCACCACGGGGTATGCGTTCCTTCTCCTTGGGGCCCTGTGAGGGGAGGGTCTTGGTGTGTAGCCCAGGAAGGACCCTCATCATCAGGGGTCTTAGCTGTTTTGGAGTTCACAGTGGGCCATGCTATCATGTCTGTGATACATAATTCAAAATAATTGAAAAATGAGATACAAGGTTACAAATGCAGTAAGATTTCCTCAATAAAAATAGGCCTGGAAAAATCTGGAAGGAAATAGAAATATTAACATATTAACTCTTATTTCCTCTAAGGGATGAAATTAGAGTGATTTTTATTTTCTCCTTTATATTTTTTCTTAGCTTTCAATTTTTCTCTTTCTTTC
>NW_006438113.1:14169913-14191339 GCF_000325575.1 Pteropus alecto | reverse complement strand
TCTTTCTTTCTTTCTTTCTTTCTTTCTTTTTTGTAATCAAGGGGAAAATACCATATAAAGAAAAATAATATCCTTTCCAACTTTAATGCAATGTGATTTTGTAAAACAAGAGATAGGCCAATGGTGAGGATAGGGAAGGAGCAGCTTGCTGTGGATGGTGACAGGAAAGGGCAGTGTAAGGAGGAGAAAAGGTGAGGATCAATCAAGGTCAACTTCTGGGAGGAGGTGAACTCCCAATTCCATTTTTTTTCTCACCAAGAGGAGAAGACAAATTACTCTGAGCCACATGATAACAAGTCCAGCCCCAAAGGCTACCTGTTAACTCTAGGAATCCATTTATGGTAACAAATGAGGACAAATCATCAGGCTATTGACTTCACACTGGGTTCTCAGAAGAGCTGCAGACAAGGCTGCAAAAGATAAACAGACTCCTGGGTATGAGGAAGAAACTCTCCATCACCCCCTAACTCTGGATAAGGTTTCCGCTGTCAGGAACTAGGTATATTTGGAATTTGTGCCAGACCCTTCTCAGGCCTGGCCGGGGTCACAGGTTTAATCCCCGCAGTGGGGGAGGTTGTGCTTCAGCTTCCCAGGTATTTGGGGCTCCAGCTTTCCCTCCCAAATGGCTGTCCTCAGTGTGGTGCCACTGACAGACTGAAGTGGCTTCTCTGTTTGTATGGGGTCTAGTGCCCGTGCGTTGAGGAGCTGGGCACAGAACAGGTGGCCCTGAGGGCCTGGGCATTAGAAGCGGAAGTACAGCATCTTAACCCCAGCTGATGAGAAGAGAACCTAAATGACCTCCACGATTCGTCTGAGTCTCACCCCTCTTGACCTACCATTATCCCAGCTTGTTCTGGGGCTTCTCTTGAGGGTGTCGGGGGTGTTGGAGGAGGACAGCTTTTGTTCCCAGTCAGACAGAGCTGAGCAGGGACACCCATCTGTACCCCTACTTCCTTCTACCTTCCCTCTACCACCAGGGGCGCGGATGAGAGAATGCCATGGTCACACCCAATACCAGGCCATGGAAACTGTGGGCAGCAACCAGCCTGTGTTTATTTTGTCATGGTACTAGGACGAGCTGTCTCTGGGCATGACCTTGAGGTCAGGGCCAGGGAGAAAGGAGATGGCAGTATGGCCTGCTTGGCCGAGTACCTGAACATTTATATCCTTCTCAGCGAGAGTAAAGTAGAGAAATTCCTGTACTGATCTATCAGGCCAGACTCCCACAACTAGTGTGCCCCCTGTGGACAGCTATTTGGGAGTGAGAGCTGGAGCCCCAAATACCTGGGAAGCTGAAGCACAACTTCTCCCACTGTGGGGATTAAACCTGTGAACCCTGCCAGGTCTGAGGAAGGGTCTGGCACAAATTCCAAATATACCTAGTTTCTCTTTGACCCTTTGTTGGCAGATTTGGCCCATCTTAGGGCTTGAGCAGAGGCTGGGGTTTGGGGGCAAGAAGATGAATCCCCACCTTCTGGGAGGACTGAGGGAAACTGAGAGATGCTGGCTCAATGTTATGAGATGCTGGCTTCATGTTATGAGACGCAGGCCAGCCACCATGGGTTCAGCTGGGCTGCCAGCAGCCTTGGGCCTCAGAAGCAGACACAGAAGCAGTGGAAGCTGGCAGCCTGCCGGAAACCAGGAAACCAGGACATCTTCATCCCAGAGGCCCGGCGGGAGGCTCCAGCTGCCGCCCCTTCCCCTCCTCTGTTGTCCTCTTCCTGCTCTTTCTGCTTCCCATCCTGCTGCCACATGCCCCCCACATCCTTCGATTCCTTGGATTCATTTAAAAACACTCTAAGCACCTCTGCTGAGAGCGGCTATGTGGAGGCTTCAGGTATCTTTAACACTAGATGGTAAAGAAAGAACTAGATAGGACTATTCTTTAAAGCTTGAATCTGGTGGCTTAAACAGCATGCTCTGAAAATCCTGTGGCCTTTGATGTTTGCTTATTACTCTTAGCTTAATTTAGCACAGGCCCCGTGGCCTCTGAGGCCATGCCAGCCATTTGTGAAAGGTAGTTTTCTAGTCCTCGTCGGAGCTGCCCCTGTTGGAGTGACCTGGTTTAGAGCAGGGCAGGGGTGGCCCTGGGTGCATTTGGCCTCAGGGAGCAGCAGAGGAAGCCAGAATTCTCTCTTCCCTGCCACGCTCCACAAGGCTCATCCTCTGAGTATCCCCCTCCCTGCCCCCCTGCCGGGTCCCTCAGAACATAGCTCAATACAGCAGAGCATTTTATAGTCATTAATGAACTACACAACTGGCCTGCCTCACTGGAGTTTCTCATCCATCCCCCACCCCCATCACAGCTTAGGGACCACCTAAATGTCCTACATGACTCTGGTACACACATGCACACACACACACACACACACACACGTGCACACATGATGCCAGAGACAGTGCATGTACACATACACACACACAAGAGCCAGCATGACACACAGAGGTCCCTGATGGGAACTGGGGGCAGCTGCCGCCTATGGGGCCTGAGACCATCTGTTCTTCCTGCCCATTTCGAAAGGCCTCCAGTGGGGCCTCCCTTCCCCACAGGGGCCCGGCTCAGCTGATCAGATGGAAGGCTCGATTTTCACAGAGGCCTCTTTTGGGGTCAGCGGCTTTGGAAAGTGCTCAGAGACTGAGATGGTTGGGGGAGAGAGGTTGGGGCCACTCACCACATCCGGCCACTGGGCATCCCCTCTGCTGACCCTGCCCTGGGCCTCCTGCCATCATCCTCCCCACCCCCTTCTCCAGCTCTGGGGAATGTCCAAGCAACATGTGACCCAGTGGAGTGCTGGGAAGTGGCCAGTGGGCTGGAGTAGGTGCAGAAGTGCCTCGAGAGTAGAAGGAAACCAGTTGACACACCCTCATACACGTGGCTTTAGGTATGTCTCTGACCCTGACATTGCTCCCCTGTAACTCAGCTCAGTCAAGGCCCCCCTGCAGCATGCCATTTAATGCCATGAGCTCATTCCTTGTTCTTCCCCGGGTGGCAGACTGGCCCCATCCTGGTGTTCTGTTTCTTAGACACCCCAACTATGCTCCAGCTGGCCTGCCTGTCCCTTCATCACCCAGAGAAGGTTAGAAAGGGCTTCATGAACTGGAGGCCTCTGGAAAGGGTGGGCCTGAGGCCTGGTGGGTCCCTGTTCTGCCCAAGTGGGAAACTGAGGCCCAGCAAACAGCTGTTCTACCAGCCCCTGCCCAGTGCCAGATGGGTACAGAGCTGAGGGCTGGTGAGTGCAGAGGCTTCCACATGGAGAGGGCCAGGCCTCCCAAGGCTGCCATCCCATCTTCCTCAGCTCCCGGGTCTGCTCCAGAGTAGACTTGTTATTGTCAGCAGGTTTTCCTTCTGGCCAGAGATCGATTTCCCTGAGCTGGCCTGCTTCATTACCTTGGCTTTGAGCAGTGTGTCTGGAAGGACTTGGCCAATGTATCCTTTGTGCCTTTCTCCCTCAAACCGGTTGGGAAGACGGGTTGGGGAGACGGCCCCAAACTGACCCTTGGGTTCTCATTTTTTTTTTTTTAGGCAAGGCAACCCTTCGTTGACCTCACAGATTGCGAGGACCTTGTCAGCTTACAATCCCTTATTTTTTATTTTTATGCCTACAGCACCTGGTCATTTTAGGTGGTCTCCCATCCAAATACTAACCAGGCCCGACCCTGCTTAGCTTCCAAGATCAGATGGGATCGGGCTTGTTCAGGGTGGCATGGCCATAGACTCTCATCTTGGCTTCTTAAAGTGTATCGGGTTGAGTTTGATTTGACACCTTGATTCTAGTATCTCTCTGCCAGTGACCAGCAGGGTGACCTTGGACAAGTCACATCACCTCTCTGGGATGCAGGGTATTTGTGAGAAGTCCCAGGCCGGGGGCCAGCTCTTGCCCCGGAGGCTGCCCCCATTGTAGCAGGTTTTGGGGCAAGACTTGGGGCCTCAGCTTCACTTGGAACTAGCCATTTTCTACTGATGACGTGATAGGTATGAGATGGTACTCTAAGGTATGTGTCTCCTGGAAAAAGAGAAAAAGATCTATAATAATAAGTCTAGGACCTACTGTGTCATCCTGCTAAGCACTTTCGCAGTGTTATTTAAACCTCAAAGCCCTGCAAGGCAGAGGATGGCCCTTCCCATTTTGCAGGTGAGGAAAAGGAGGCTGGAATGTTAAGTGAAGTACCTGAGGCCTGCGTGGCTTCATGGACTGTTCCTGACAACGAGGCTTGCCAGCCCCTAGTCTCTGACCCTTGGAGCCGCTTAACAAGTGGGAAACTGAGGCCCAGAGAGGGGAAGTAGCTGTGACAGGGCCTGCAATGGCCTTTTGCCCAGCGCACCCATGGGCGCCTCCCCCGGGGATCGTCTGGCTCCAGAGCCAAGAATGCTCCCTTTGTGCCAGCATAATCTCTGATGATACGCGGGCCTCCCTGCTCTGAAAGCCCTGATTGTCACCATGAGCGTGGAGCTGGGCTGCCCACATTCTCGCTGCCCCCCTTCCTGCGTTGGGGCCTTTTGTGCTCTCAGATCTCAGCACAACAGCCAGGCCGTTGATCCAGAAGGCCCAGCGTGACTGGGAGAGGACAGCGTGCCAGCACTCTTCCCGGTGGGGATTGTCCCGGCCTGAGCTGGGTGGTGGACACTTTGGTCTGGGCCAGAGTGCTGCTGTGATGAGGAGACACCCATGCAGGAAGTAAGAAGACCTGTTTTCTAGTCCTGGCTGGGCCCCTAATCAGCCTGCTCTGTGACCTGGGGAGAGTCAAGCCTCCATTCTGGCCTCAGTTTCCTTATTTGTAACACAAGAGGTTGGATAGTAGAGGAGAGTGGAGAGGAGGCCTGGAAGGCAAAGAGAAGGTTCAGCTCAGGCCTTTCTTTGGGTGGGAGAAGGAACACCAGGCCAGGAACTGGGACAGCCATGTGCCAGCCTGGCATGGCTGCTTAGAAGCTGTGCCTCGCTTCTTGGGGCCTGTGTTGTCTAAAGGAAATGGGAGTGAATCACTCTTACTTGAACATGGCAGAGGAACTCAGATTAGATGGACACTGGGGGCATGGAGAGGGTTTGTGGGCAGGGAGGTCGTGGGTGTTGCAGCTGGGAATGGCGGGGAGTGCAGCCAAGGGTGGGGTCTACCTGGGCACTTGGGCATTCTGTTCCGATCAGGATTTCTGGGAACTCTTGGGTTGGACTCTGGCGTGTTTGTGGTCCTCTTTGCTTATAATTTCTCCATCTAAATAGACAATTGACTTTCTGAATGACAACATTCGAAGAGGAATCGAGAACTACTATGATGATCTGGACTTCAAAAACATCATGGACTTTGTTCAGAAAGAGGTGAGCTAGGCTCTTTGGATCAGAAATGCGCCTCCCATGCCATTGTACCTCATTAGGGACCCTGTTCAAGAGGATGAGGGTGAAGGATCACATGGCTTATCTATTCCCAAAGCAGATGGCTGGCCAAGTTGGGAGGCAAGGGTGGACCATGCATGGCCACCAAAGATGGGGCCTGACCTTCTGCCCTTGCTCCTGGTCCAGAATATCCTTGTGCTATCTTTCCTTCTTCAGTTACTTGGACCCTTTCCAGCCTCAAAAAAAGAACAAGGTCAGGTGCAGCTATAAGCCACCTTATAGGATCCCAGAATTCCCATCTCCAGTGGGCAAAGATCCTCCTTCTTTGAGACAGCAGTGACCTCTAAGCCGCTCAATTCAAAAGTCCCTTTGCCAAGTCCCTTCAGTGGCAAGAAGCTCACTCCCTGCTGAGGCAAGGACAGCCCCAGTGTGGAGAGAGCTCTTCCCTGATTCCATTTCCCCTGGCATTGGGGAACAGAACAAGACTTCTCCTTTTCCTTCATGACCCTTCTTTGAATGTGATGATGTCATTTTGGGATGCTGTCCCTCTCCCCCAAGGTCCACTCAAGTCTGTTAGTGTAATAATAGCAGTTGCAGGGCCAGCCACTGCTCTTGGTGACTTCTACACATTAATCTCATTTAGTCCTGAGCCTCAGGTCTCTCATCTGCATCAGGGAGATATCAGTGGTCCCTTCCTCTTGGCATCATTGTGAGATTGCCTTGATTTAATTCAAAATGCTTAGAGCAGTGCCAGGTAAGACGTGAGTCAGTAAGTGTCATCGTCCTCATGTTCTCTTAGGTGGGGACAAGAAGAGCTTGAGGGCTGAGGGCCTACTTAGCCCTGGCAGCACTCCCTGGGTTGTGATGTCGGGGGCTTCAGCTGGCCTGGTCCTCCGTGCTAGTCCTCAGTGGGAACCAATATCTCACTGTCCTCAGGGCCACCCGCAGTGGTCACTTCTCTGGCTCAAGCTTCCGCTGTAGTCACTCACAACAGGTGCAGCCTCTGGGAGGCCCTTCTCTGCCAGGGATGTGGCTGCCAGCTCTGGCCGATGGGTGGAGCAAGATGTTTTTATTGGAACCAGTCCTTAGCTGGCTTGGGGATTTCATTTCTCCTAGGGTGGGATGGTGGGGGGTGGGGATGACTCACACTCACTGGGCATCTGCTTGGTGTCATGCCCTGTGCTGGGTGCATCATATGCACAACTTCTCTTTGTAATCCTCAGCTCAGCTGTGCAAAACCTCTTCCAGCTTTCCAGAGAGGATCTGAGGCTCAGAGAGGCTGATCGACTTGCCTGAAGTCGCACAGCTAGGAGTGGTGGTGTGAGGATTTGAACTCTGATCTGTCTGATTGCAAGGCAGATGCCCTTTGCACTGCACCACAGAGAGACACCGCCAGGTCCTAAAACCTAATAGCCTAAAAGATGCCATGGGGACAGTGGACAGGTGTCTGATTTGTGTTTCTACCACGACCTCCAACTGTATCAGTCCCCTGTTTAAACCCTCCGGTGACTTCCTATCACTCAGAGTATGATCCCAGTCACGTTGACAAGGCTATGCAGTCTGGCCTGTGCTGCCCTCTCAACTTCACCCCCTCTACCCTCCTCACTCTGCTCTAGACGCACTGGCCTCTGTGCCTGCTTCTGAAATACGACATCTGCTTCGGGCCTTTGCACATGTTGACTTTTTTTTGTCGTTTGTATTTCAAATTAAATGTCTTCTCAGCAGACTTTCCAGATCTCCTGACCTAAAATTGCCTTTTCCCTCACTTTTCCCGTGTTTTCGTATTCCTGGCATGCAGCACTACCTCACCAGCCTTTTCATGTCATTCTCATGCCTGTCTCTCTCCCCTGCAATGTGTCCCACGTGAGCTGGGGCCATGTTTCTTTGCTCATTCTGTCTCTCTAGTGCCCAGAAGAATGCCTGGCGCACACCGCTCCCCAGCAGAGTAACTACTCTCCCAGGTGTTGGCACCACTTCAGGGGGAGATGCAAGGAGGTGTGAAGCTAAGGGGAAAATGACACCTGCCTTACCATCACCCAGTCCTGAGCCCAGGGCAGGAAAGGAGTGGTGTGTGCTCTGTCGCTAAAGGCAGGACAGGTGGCGCTGGGGCTGGTGAGGAGCAGATCAGCGTGGTGCCGGAGCTGCTGGGTGGTAGGGGCTTCCATAGAATCCTGGCATCTGAGAACTCAAAAGCCAGCTTCTTTGGTCTGACACCTGCACAGAAGACGTGAAGATGGAGTCCCCTTGTCAAGGGAAGGACTTTGCCTTCCAGCCTTTAGTCTCTACCCCAACAGTCTGCTGAGAGGTTTCCCAGCCTTGGCTTACATACCTCTCCAGAAGCGGGGTGCTCACTACCCTCCTGGGCAGTCACACTGCTTGTGGAGAGCTCTGACCTGACAACATATGGCTCATGTGCTCCCTGCAGCCCCCCCACCCCGCCAGGGTGAGTCACATCGTAAATTGCATTGTCTCCCACCAGGGCCCCCTCCTGCTGTCTGCCCTGGGCCTTGGTGCTGACGGAAGCTCCCTTCCCTGCTTGCTTCCTCTCTCAGTTTAAGTGCTGTGGCGGGGAAGACTACCAAGATTGGAGCAAAAACCAGTATCACGACTGCAATGCCCCTGGACCCCTGGCCTGTGGGGTGCCCTACACCTGCTGCATCAGAAACACGGTACCCACTGCTCCCGGAGCTACCCCAGCTCGTCTTTCAGGACAGGGGTGGGGCGGGCGCGTGAGTGGGGTAAGCAGCAGATGGTGGTCATTGCCAAGACTTTCTGGGCCTCAAGGGCTACTGAAAAAGGTAAACCCGGGGGTGGGGATGGGGGGCCTTCTCTTTATTAGGAGTGGTAGTTAACATTTATGGAGCACTCACCATCGCAGGCCTATTCTAGATTCTTTAGTTGTATTAACTCATTTAGTCCTATCAGCAAACCTGTGAGATAGGTACTATTATTTTACCTACTGCATAGATGAGGAAACTGAGGCACCAACAGGTTAGGTGTCTTGCCCAAAGTTGATAGGGCTGGGCTGAAATGCAGGCAGCCATCATCAGAGCTGTGCTCTGGAATCTGGACAGGACAGGTGAGGCGTGGGAGAGGGTTCCAGGCTGGGGTGCTTAGTAGGGGCGGCTGGCTCTGTAGCCTTAGCTGGAGGGCCAGAGCAGGGCCTACACTTTGGGCATCTCCAGTGGACTTTGGGCTTGAGGGCCTGGTGATTATCAGTAACAAAGTGTGTGGAAAGGGGTCTGAAGATGTAAATGCCAGCCTCTGCCTCTCCCCAGCAGGGTCCTGTCAGCTCTGTTACTCCTTTAGCCACTTGGGAGGCTGTCCTGTGCAGTCGGCACTTACAAATGAGAGGCTTCGTCAGTCCTCTGCATTTGACTAATGAGTCCAGAAAACTCCTGGTTTCTGGGCTGGAATGAGGCAGAGAGATTTACAATTACTCATGCTCCGAATAGTCATGGAAAATTTCTCTTCTGACATTTCCACCATTCTGTGCCCACTGCCGAATTCTGTAAACTGAGCAGCTGCTGGTGGGAGTGGGGGCCTTGTCCATGAGTCAGAGACAGTGCTAAGTGCACTAGCCCTAAAAAAGCTGGACCAGAAGGAGAAGTTTGTTTGGAAGTCTTAGCTGCCATTTTAAGGTAGCTCTCTGGGCAGGGCAGTGCTGGGGAGGAGACCAGGGTTTTCAGAGAGGCCTCTGGGAGGTGATCCTGAACTTTGTCGCCCAGGGCAATGACACCTGAATGTCCAAGTCGAGATGTGGAAGCCAACATTCATTCATTCGTTCGTTCATTCAACAAGTATTAATTGAGGACCTACTATGTGCCAGATGTGGTTCTTGGTTCTAGGAGTATAGCAAACACACAGAGAACTGTCTGCCCACATGGAGCTTATGTTTTAGTGGGGGAAAACTGACAAAATTAATAAAAAGTATGTTAAATGATAAATGCTAAGTATAAAAATAAAGCAGGAGCATGGAGGATTACAATTTTAGACATTGAAAAGATGGGTTCTTAGTAAAACCCTGAAGGAGAAAGTGGAGTAAGCCATGCATATCTCGGGGAGGGGCACTCCTGGCAGTGAGAACAGCAAGTACAAAGGCCCTGAGGTGGGAATTGCCCTGGTGTGTATGAGAAACGGCACAGAGACCAGCGTGGCTGGAGCAGTGTGAGTGGAGTGTGTAGGGGTGGTAAAGATAGTAGCAGATGAAGTCAGAGAAGTCGTGGGCGTCCTGAAGGCCACAGTCAGGACTTTGGTGTTCTCTTGAGTGGCAGGGAGTGACAGGGATTCAGTGGCTGAGTGGCTTTACCAGGATCACCTTTGCTGCCGTGGGGGCAGAGGTGGATGTGGGGAGTCTTGTCAGGTGCTAGTGCAGCAGACCAGGTGTCACAGTCAGGCTGCCCAGGAAGCGGGCTCTGAGATGCAGATTAGTGAGCAGGAGGCTTAGTAGGAGGTGCTCTCAAGATTGACACCTATAAGAGAGGTGGCAGAAGCAGGGTTTGGCAGAGGGAGAAGCTGGGTAATGATGCAGGCTCAGTAGGAACCTCAGCTGAATCTATGGAATGATCCCTCAGAGCTGCCCCATACTGGGGCAGGGAGGCCAGGCCTTCACGCCCCACATGCAGCGGTGCATGAGTACAGGTCTAGCATTTCATGAGTACAGTATCCCAGCCAGGAAGGGACTTACTTGCTGGCTCTGTTCAGCAGAGAAACAAAACCAATAGGATGTATGCCTCTGTGTGTGTGTGTGTGTGTGTGTGTGTGTAAAGAGATTTATTATAAGGAATTGGCTCATGGAATTATGAAGGTCGGCAAGTCCCAAGAAGTACAGGGTAAGTCAGCAAGCTGAAGACCCAGGAGAGCCAGTGCTTTAGTTCCAATCTGGGTACAAAGGCCTGAGATCCATGAGAGCTGATGGTGTGGTTCCTGTCCGAAGGCTGGTAGGCTGAAGACCCATGAAGGGCTGATGTTTCAGTTCATATCTGAAGATAGCCTGGCAAGAAGAATTCTCTTACTCAAGGGAAGGGCAGCCTTTTTGTTCTTCTCAGGCCTTTAACTGATTGGATGAGGCCCACCCACATAAGGGAGAGCAATCTGTTTACTCAGTCTACTGATTTAATGATTAATATCATTGAAAAACACACAAAATAATGTTTGGCTAAATATTTGGGGACCCCAAAGCTTGGTCAAGTTGACATATAAAATTAACTAAATGCAACAATCACTGCAGGGGGCTGACCCCTAAAGGCTCCTCCTGGCAGTGTTCCCAGTAGCAGCTACAGGGGTTCTGGGCGGCTCCTCACAGCACCCACCGCTCCAGGCAGGAGGAGACACAGGCTTAGAGCCAGTGGGCAGTCGTGGAGGTGGCAAAACCTGGGCAGATTCTGGCTGTTGTGCAAGTAAGCCGACAGGATTTGCTGACAGATCAGGTGTGGGAGGTAGGTGAAAGAGGAAATCGAAGACCCCCAGAATTTGGCCTGTGCCACAAGAAAGGCAGGACTATCACTGTTTGAGAGGCAGGACTGCAGTGATGCAGATTGGAGGTGTCAGCATCTCAGTGTGGACATAAGGAGTTGAGAGACTGTGTGGTGTTCTAGCAGAGGTGTGAAACAGGCAGTTAGATGTAGGGGTCTGGAGTCTGGGGGAGAGGTCCAGGTTGGGAGTATAAACATGGCTGCCATCTGCAGAGAAATGGGATCTTAAGCTAGCATCTGGATGGGAACTCTGAAGTGGGGATGCGACCGTCACCTGACTGGGTCATCTCTGGTCCTAAAAGAAAAAACTGTCTTGCTCTCCCTATGTCTCTCACACCTGAATAATTTTCTCTAAAAGTAAAACAGGTGTTTCCTTCTTCAGAGGAATCTGTTCCATTTGTGTATGAACCTATTTATTTAACTAAGGATCTGAATGAGTACACAGGAAATACATAGAATAAAAACCTAAAATCGAAAATAAAATTAGTTTCATGGAAAACATATTTTAAAATAGGAGGCACAGATGATGGAGAAAATTACAAAATACTGATATGTAAGCCTATAAGGCTCACTGGAAATGAGCCTTGTGGCTCAGAGCTTCCTGGCAGCCAAAGGTAAAAGGGAGATATAGTCTATTACTATTCAACAGAAGAAAACACACCAGTTCTTCAAGGAAAGTCATTTTTTCCTTTAGCTCTTGGCTTTAAAAGAAATGTCTTATACCAGACTTCCTATAGGAAATTTGGGTAGGATTTGTCCCTCTCCTGAGGGAGAGAGAATTCTTCCTGCCCAACTGCCTTCAGGCTTGAATGCACTGCTCCTGGAAGGGGGAGGTGAGCTCCCCACCCCCACCCCAAGGCCAAGGGAAAGGTTCTGGAATCTTCATGTAAAGGAAGCCTCTGCCAGCTGTGTGTCTGCTTTCTGAGGGCAGGGGCCATGGTCCCACCTCCAGGGCTGGAACCACAGTGAAGAGCGAAGTTGTTTTTATCACCTTACATATCATGCATTTTATTATTATGTTCATTGCCTGTCTCCATTTTTAGAATATAAGTTCCATGAAGGCAAGGACTTTGTTTTATTCCTCTATATTCCAAATACCTAGAATAGAGATGGGCACATAATAAGTGTTAATTAGTATTTGTTCAGTGGATGACTGAGTGAGTGAACAAATGAGGTAGAAAGAACCCGCTCCCATCAGGCTTTCACGCACCTTCTCCCAGCCTGACCCTCTCCATAGGGGTCATGGTCATGGCCTGCAGGGACCAGAAACTCTTACCGATGCTAAGTAGATGCCGGGTGACGCTGGGTCTGAGGGCACCTGGGGGCAGTCAAGACTGAGGGAGGTTATTTTGCCCACACACCAGGCCCTGACATTTAGACTGATCTGGATGATGTCTGAGGTCCAGCTGGCTCTTTTGGAAGGAGAGTAGTGCCCTTCCTTGCCTTTCCAGAAGCCAGAATTGTGAACAGTTATTCCAGCCAGCGTTCCTGTGCTCTTCTGTGTGCTCAGCCCTGGGATAAGCACTATATGTGTATCTCACTTTATGTTCAGAATAGCCCCGTGAGGTGAGTTCACTGATCACAATTGCTTATGGGAGAGACTAACGAGCCTGTTCATTCATGCATCCATCCATCCATTCATTCATTAAACAAGTACTTATTGAATGCCTCATGCGCCAGTCCCTCAGCAGCACACCTACGGCTAGTCACAGAGCTTGTAAGTGACGGAGCAGGATCTGGGCCAGGTAATGTGATGCCAGAGACCACACTGCCACTCTGCTGCTCTCCTGCATCACTGCTGGCACCTGTGGCACCCTGACTCCACAGCAGCTTTCACTTAGTTATAGAGGGATGAGACTGGGCCATCTAGCTTTCCCTCATCTTATAGAAGGAGACCGCACAGGGCCACAGACATGATGGGAAGTGCCTCTGCCAGCCCTGTGACTTATGCCTGCTGGTAAAAGAGTTGATGGGGTCTAGGGCTAACCACAGCTTTTCCTGTGCCTAGATTTATCAGCATCTGGGAGTTGCTGAGAACAACTCTTCCCAAGAAGGACTTTGGGTGGCACTTCCACTGGTGGGGTCTGCAGGGGCAGGGAAGTGTGGTCAAAGGCTCTGGCCTTGCCCTCAGGTAAATCACTGCTGGCCAGGGTCCTGGCTGTGGTCTGAGGTTTTCTTTCAGAAGAGCCTGTGGAGCAGGAACAGCCTAGCACAGCCTCTGAGACAGAGCATCATCGTGTCAACAGAACCATGCCTCTGGCACGGCCACAGTCAGGGAGCCTGGGGAGGCACGCTTTTCTCTGGGTTCCTAGACTGCCCACCCAAGTGCCACGGAATTAGCCTTCCTACTTTCTCCCTGGGCATTTCTTGGAGGGGGCACGTTAAGATGCAGACTCAAGCCAGACTGCTTGTGTGAGAATCCCGGCTCCATCCATACTGGGCAGTGCAACTCTGTACCTCAGTTCTTTCATCCATAAAATGGGGAGAATAATAGTGTCTTTGAGGGTATGCAACATGCGTAAGCTAATACACATTTCTGTTTCAGACAGAAGTTGTCAACACTATGTGTGGCTACAGAACTATTGACAAGGAGGTAATGTCTTTGAAATCCCTTTCCTCCAGAAAGCTTGCTTTTCCTGTCCCATCTCCAGGGCGATTGGGGTGGGGGGAAATTCCTAGGGGTGAAGCTCTTGGCTGCTGAGATTTCCCAACATCCCTGGCTATGGAGAGAAGCCAGGGACTGCCATGGTTTTCCACCCCTACTTAGACGCAGAAGGGCTCAGGGAGCAAAGAACCCCCAGGCTGGGAGAGGTTGCCTGCGGGGTTTGCTGAGCACCTACCGTGGGCTTGTCTGTGAGATATACCCTCGTGCCCAGTGCCCTCAGCACCAGCCTGCCTCTGTTCACACTGGCTGCCTCAGCCTGGGACCCGGGAGTCTGGAGGACTGAGAGCCCTCTGGGGGATCCCCTCTGGCTCAGCTTCCTGTGCAACTTCCCTAGACAAGGAGAGAAGCTGAGAAGAGAGCTAAAAATAATGATGACTTGAGATGCCTCTGAGCACTTGGTTCTCCAAGTGATGTCCAGGACCAGCAGCAAAATTCCTTCCGGGAACTTGTGAGAACACACATTCTTGGGATGGGGCCCAGCAGGTGATTCTGACACATTTGAGTTGGAGAGCCATAGATCAGCAGTGATTCTCAAGCCATCAGACCCAAAGGCCAGTTTATAATACTTACTTGGTAATGCCCTATTTATTATCCCGAAATGAAATTCCTGCATAATGTAACCTACCTACACACGTAATTTCAAAATGAGTAACATAATGATCTCACCGAGATAAAGGAGAAATAAAATAAAACAATTTACAACCGTATAACATAGTTCACATGTAAAT
Source organism: Pteropus alecto (assembly GCF_000325575.1). Taxonomy (NCBI): domain Eukaryota; kingdom Metazoa; phylum Chordata; class Mammalia; order Chiroptera; family Pteropodidae; genus Pteropus; species Pteropus alecto. The sequence continues at coordinate 14,177,145 of NW_006438113.1, read as the reverse complement.
GCTCAGGTATTAGGTAGATGCAGTAGAAGACAATGCAGTCAGGTTTTTGCACCACAGGGACAGCTGCTACCTTGAGGGCGTGTTATGTTGGCAACTTGCGTACTATGGGCATTATTTTTGCAGTTTACATGGTTTTTTAAAAAGATGAACAATTCTTGATAAAGTTCTGAACAAAATGAAGTATAATCATTTCTTAATTTACACAGAAGTATTTCTGCAAAATTCGGTGTGTAGTAAAACCACAGAGAAAACACTTTGGTTTTTACATGTGCCTGGAGTTAGGCTTTTGGCTCAGATATTTATAGATGGGTTTTCATCTACATGACTGTCTGGAGGACATCTAAGGGGCAGCAGGGAAATTGTTGTGAAGTAGGATTGCCCTGAAGGATTGCTCTGAAGTCCCTCAGTCCCTAACCCCAATCACTGTGACATCGGGAAGGGCCACCACAATGTTCCCAGTGCTCTCTAGAGAAGAATACTGCTCATTGAGACTTCTCATTTTATATGTGAGAAACTGGGTCCAGAGAGGCTGAGGGACCTTGAATGTGTGGCAGAGTTGGGTCTGGGGCTCTGCCAGCCTAGGTCTTCAGCCAGGCTCCTCCCTGTGTAGCGCCTTGTCGTACAGAATGTCATCCACGTGCGGGGCTGCACCAACGCCGTGCTCATCTGGTTCATGGACAACTACACCATCATGGCGGGCCTCTTGCTGGGCATCCTGCTTCCCCAGGTGGGCTCAGGGAGGGGAGCTGGTGGTAGGAGTGGTGAGCAAACTGTGGGTTCAGATAAAGTGGCTGGTGATTACAGTGCAGAGGAGGTTTAAAGGGCTGGGGTGAAGAAGGCTCTTGGACCAGCAATCTGGGCTCGCCCTGGGAGGGCCGGAGGGAGAGGGCCAATGGCAATAGCATTGCTTATAAAGTTCTTCCGAGTGCTTCGCACGCACTGCCTCCTTCAGTTCTGTGCAGTAGATACTATTATCGGGCCATTTTACAGAGGAGGCACTGAGGTTTGGCAAGGTTAAGTGTCTTGCCCGAGGTTCCCCAAGTGGTGAGTAGCATAGCTGGGGTGGAGACAGGAATCCCAGAACAGAGAAGTCTCTGCTGATGGGGCATAGGGAGGGTCTCAGGGGTTTTCTGGTGGCAGGGCTCGGGGGGAGGCTGAGGAGGGCCCAGGCTGTGGCTTCTTAGGCATTAGGGGTACTGGGGAGAAGCCTGTGCTCTGGGGGTTTTCCAGGTCACCAGTGCCATGAGAGCTCGTGACTGGCAGCCTGTGTTTCTGGAAACTGGGGACTGCCAGAGAGGGCTGCCCGGATCCCCATCAGGCTCTCACCCACCCTGCCCCTTCTCCTCAGTTCCTGGGGGTGCTGCTGACGTTTCTGTACATCACCCGGGTGGAAGACATCATCATGGAGTACTCTGTCACCGATGGGCTCCTGGGGCCCGGGGCCAAGTCTGGCGTGGAGGCGGCAAGCACGGGATGCTGCATGTGCTACCCCAGTTAGGGCCAGCCTGGGGCAGCAGCTCCAGCAGGACAGTGCTGGGACAGCACCGTGTCATGGGGGCCGGACAGGATGGTGGCCCCTCTCCCCGCACTCAGCACTGACCAAAGTCCAGGCTGCATTTGTTTTGGTGGCCGGCTCAGGCCTCCCATGGCCACTGCCTCCCTGCGGGGCAGAGCCTGAGGCCCTCTCCGGCTCCAGAGTTCTGTGTCTGCCCACATTCCTGGGTGTGGGGAATAAGGATGGCTCTTCCCCAGGCCTGGGTTATAGCCAGGGTAGGGATAGCTCTGCATTCGGCTCAGGAACGCTTCATTTCTGGCAGTGCCTTGGCCTCTGGTCTTTATGCCCCATTGTGGGCGGTTTTGTAGTGATTTGTACATGGGGAGAGAGGAGAGCCTCATAGTGAAGGAGGGGAGGGGTGCAGCCACCAGGTCCCCAGTCCCTTGGCCACACCCCAGTGGCTAGAGTGGCCCCATTTCTCAGCCTCCATGTGCCTTGAACCCTCCCCAAGGGCTGCTGCTTTGCTGACCAGTTTTTTTAATGTGATTTTATAATATTCATTTTGTACAGAGTTAACAGGAGTTTCTAACTAATCAAAGCTGGGTATTTCCCCACACCCTCTCCTCTTGTCCCTCCAAACCAGTTTATTAATCAAACAATAAAGTCTTGATTTTTTTTTTTTTGTCTTTCATTTGTGCTGTTTGGTGGGGAGGGGGTAAGGTAGGCCTGAATGTGGGCTTGGCAGTCCCTTATTGGTGAAGGATTGAAGGGTCACCCTGGGGCCAAGGTTTTGGACAGTTTGAGACACAGAAGCCTGGGAGGATCTGCAGCTGGCCCCAGGCTGCCTGCTCCAGGTTTGGAACAGCCTCTCCCATTCTTCCGTGTTGCTACTTGAGGAAATGGCTTTTCCCAGCTGTGCTGGTGGGCTGGGCCTGGAGTCTGTCCTTCCTGCTAGGAATTTACTTGTGGGAAACCTCAGGGGAGGAGGCAGAGGTGACAATACCTATTTTGCAGACTGAGGCTAAGCCACCTATGGCATGAGGCTCCTATGAAAGTGAGACAGATGGGAACTAGCAAAGTCAGAGGTCCAGGGAGGAGCAGTGCACACAAATCCACCCTGTACTTCAGAACCAGAGCCACCCTCCCTCCTACAGTAAACAGCTTACTATTCCCCAGCAGAAGGCCACGTAATGCCAAGCATAGCCTGGTGCTGGTTGCCCCCTGCTGGAGACAGCAGGACCACCCAGGCCTTCCTGCCCCGAGACTTGGGTTCTAGATTTTCTATGAGGTTATTGTAGCCAGGGCATCAGAAATAAAACAGCAAGAACTCCAAACCTGAAGAACTTAATCTAAAGGTGTTAAGGGAAATGTCTGTCACACCCAGGAGTTAAGTGGTCAGATCTTGGTCTGCCATGGATAAAAGCCTGAGTTGTCTGATGTGTAGGAAGGGACACAAGAGATTTTCAAAAGGGTAGAATAATGCAACAACAGCAAACACGTCAGTGAGCAACTTTGTGTCTAAACTTGTACTTGTCTAAACATCTTGCAGATATTAATTCCTTGAATCCTCATAACCGTATGTGGTAATTCTTGTTATCATCATTTTATTGATGGAGGAACTGACTCAGAGCAGCTAAGTAACCTGCTTAAGATACATGGCTGGTAATTGACCAACCCATGCCGTGACCCCAGGTAGAATCTCACGGGGCACTCAGCCCCTCTGCTCTGTTGCCTCATGTGGACACATGGGACTCAGTATCCCACGCCAGGGACAGCTGTAGCCCCTCTTGCAGCTGTCTTCATGGTTTAGCCACTGCGGCCACTACTACTAGAGCCATTGCCTGCTTCCCATTCTGACCTGGACACAAGGCCAGGTCAAATTCTGTGTCTGGCTAGTGGCCTCAGGGCTCTCTGGCTCTAGCTGTTCTCCGAAGATGCGCTCTGTGCTAAGGGGGAGGCAGCCGCTTTTGGGGCAGCAGGATGCAGAGGCACTGAGGGCTTTGGGACTGCACTGATGAGTCTGCTTAGCCAAAGTCACATTACCCTGGAACCTGGAAACTTCTGGTCACCTTGTCCCCCCTCTTTCCACCACCACACGCAGACACCAGACACTGATGCTTATGTGGACCAAGGATCATGGGTTGGTGCCCTCAGATGGCTGAGTTCCGGTGGACACTTTTCTTTTTGTCCAAACCTCAGCCACTCACTAGTCCTGAAAGCAAAACAGAGCATATAGAGAGGACTTTTTCAGCCCTGTGCCTGGGATACTCCTTCTATTAAACCCCTTTGTGCTTAAAAGCCAATGACGTGATCTTGACTTGTCTCACAAGGATGGAAGAATGACCTTCAAAACTAATCCTCATCATACACCATGGCACACATAGAAAATGATGACACCAGTGCAGCCCATAATATTTGTGAAACTAGAGATGATTTGTGGGCTTTGATTTTGGACTTCTTTGTTGTTATATAATTACAAGAAAAAAAAAACAATAAAATGCATTAAGGAAGACTGGCTTTGTACAAAAATTCCAAATACAATGTTCCCCAAATTATTTTTCGAAATAAACTGGTATACTTAACATAAACTACACATATTTAAAGTGACAAATATATCATTAATGAAACCATCGCCACAATCAAGATAATGAACATATCCATCACCCTAAATATTTTCCTCTTGTCCTTAGAATTCCTTCTTTACAACCCTCCCCACCAACACCCTGCCCCATTCTGAGACAACCATGGATCTGCTTTCTGTTTTTCTAAATTACTCTGTATTTTCTAGGTGGACTCATACAGTATGTACTCTTCTCTTGGTCTGGCTTCTTTCATTTAACATAAGTATTTTGAGATTCATTCATTTTGTAACATGTATCAGTAGTCTATTTCTTTTTATTTCTGAGTAGTATTTCATTGTATGGATGTACTACAGTTTATTTATCCATTTGCCTATTGATGGACGTTTGTATTGTTTCTATTTGCTGTTTTTGTTATTACAAATAAAGCTACTGTGAACATTCATGTACACGTCTTTATGTAGCTATATACTGTTGACCCTTGAACAAACAACACAGGGGTTGGGAGTGCCCCCGCAGTTGAAAATTCCAGACTAACTTTTGACTCCCCCCAAACTTAACTACAGGAGGCCCTTAGCATCTTCAGATTCAACCAACTGAGGGGCCAAAGCAGTATTTTTAATCCCAGTTAGGAATCCACGGGTGGGAATCTGTGGCTGGGAATGCAAAAATAATTGTTTTCCATCTGTGGTTGGTTAAATCTGCAGAATTGAAATCCTTGAATGCTAAGGGCTGACTGTATTTACTGGAAAAAATTCACGTGTAAGTGGGACCGATGTAGTTCGAATCCATGTTGTTCAAGGGTCAACAGTACTTTCATTTCTCTTGGGGAACTATCATGGAGTGGACTAGCCGGATCATGTTGTAAGTATATGTCTGACTTTTTAAGAAGCTGCCAAAGCGGTTGCATGATTTTCTCTCCCCAGGAGCAGTGTGGAATATCAGTTCCTCTACATCCTTGCTAGCATTTGATAGGTTGCTCTTTTAAATTTTGGTCATTCTAATGGGTGTGTGATGATATCTCACTGTGATTTTACTTTGCATTTTCTTAATAATCATGTTAAGCATCTTTTCATGGGTTTATTCATCATCCACATAATTTCTTTGGTGAAACATCCATTTAAACCTTTTTAAAAAAATTGTACTGTTTTCTTATTATTGTGGTTTGAAAATTATTTATATATTCTTCATGCAAGGTCCTAATTAAATATATGATTTGCAAATATTTTCTCCTAGTCTCTGGCTTGTCTTTCATTCTCTTAACAGTGTTTTTTAAAAAGCAGAAGTTTTGTCAAATATATGGTGACAGAAAGAAATCTCACTACGGGCGGTAAACACACAATGCAATATATATATGCCTTACTGTTAAACTGTATACCTGAAACTTACTGGATTTTGTTAACCAATGTCACCATAATAAAAATTAATTTCAAAATAAAAAGCAGAAGTTTTAATTTGATAAAGTCCAGTTTATCCATTTTTTTTTTCATTTGTGCATTGTACCTTTGATATCATATCTAAGAAATCTTTGCCTAACCCAAGGTCACAAAGGTTTTCTCCTATGTTTTAGAGTTTTACAGTTGTATAAAACAATTACATTTAGGTCAATGGTCCATTTTGAGTTAATTTTTGTATATGGTGCAAGGTATGAATTGAAATTCATTTATTTTGTATGTGGATATCCACTCACTCCAGCACCATTTGTTGAAAGATGATCTCTCTCCACCAAGTTGCTTTTGCACCTTTGTTGAAAATTAGTTGTCCATATATGTGTGGGTTTATTTCTGGATTCTCTATTCTGTTTTATTCAATGCCAAATAGAAAGCATGAGAGAAGACATCTTTGTCTTATTCTGGTCTTAGAGGGAGAGCATTCAGTCTTTCATTATTAAGTATGGTAGATGTAGGTTTTTCATTGGTTGAGGAAGTTCTCTTATATTTCTAGTTTACTGAGAATTTTTATCAAGAATGGACGTTAGATTTTGTGAAATGCTTTCTCTGCATCTTTTAAAATATGTTAATATGGTGAATTACATTGATTGATTTTAAAATGTTAAATCAACTTTGTATTCCTGGATTGATATATTGTTGGGTTGGATTTACTAAAATTTTGTTTAGAATTTTTTGCACCTATGTTCAGGAGGGATATTGGACTGTGGTTTTCTCATGTCTTTGGTTTGGGTATCAGAGGAATTCTGGCTTCATAGAATTAGTGGGGGAGACTTCCTTTTCATTTCAACTTTTGGGAAGAGTTTATATAGAGCTGGCATTATCTCTTCTTTAAAAGTTTGACAGGATTCACCCATGAAGCTATCCAGGCCTGGAGGGTTTTTTTTGTAATTTTTAACTACAAACCCAATTTCTTCGATGGATACAAGTTTATTAATTTCTTCTTTGGTAGTTGAGTTCTTTAAGGAATTTGTACATTTACTCGAGATGTCAAATTTATTGACATAAAGTCATTCATAACATTTTGTTTTTATCCTTTTAATTTCTATAGAATCTGTAGTGATTACATCTTTTTATTCTTGATATTGGTAATTTGACTTTTTTCTATTAGTTTGGTCAGGCATTTATCATTTTTACTGATCTCGAAGAACCAGCTGGATTAGTCTCATGAGTATATACATAAGCTATTCCTATCTGAAAACAAACAAGCAAACAAGCAAGCAAACCTCTTTCGGTCCTACTACCCAGCTAGTCACACCCCTCTTCCTCTCCATTCCTTCACAGCAACCACTTTGTCCGTACTGTCTCTGATTTTTCTCCTCTCATTCACTCTCACACCTCTCTAATTAGACTCTTGTCCCCACCCTGCCACCCAGATTGCTCTTATCCAGACCACCAGTGACCTCCTTGTGGCTAAGTCCAATGTTTTCTCCTTCTCTCCTTGGCTCGTCGCAGCCCTTGGCCAGCTGATCACGCTCTCCTCCTAGAAGTGCTTTCTTGTTTTTCTTCGAAGACAAAAACCTTGCCTGCTTTTTCTTTTCCTTTTGTAGCCACCTCTTCTCAGTCTCAGGTATTGGTTCCCCTTCCCAGTCTCTTCGCATCCAAGGGCCCCGTCTGTCTTCTCTGTCTATATTCACTCCCTTAGTGACCTCCTCCGACCTCATGGTTTTAAAAACTCCCCAAATGACCTTTCTCCTTTAGACTCAAATA
>NW_006438113.1:14156803-14169901 GCF_000325575.1 Pteropus alecto | reverse complement strand
ATTCCACTTGGATGTCTGATAGCGACAGACATCTCACACCTAAAAGTTCCGATACCGATTCCTGATAGTCCGCTCCAAGCCGCCCCTGCAACTGTCTTCCACATCTCAAGGAACGACCACTCCAGCCTTCTAGTCGCTTAGGCTGAAGACCTTGGAGTCAGACTTGAATGGTCCTCGAATGCATCAGGTCTTGGGTTTGTTGTTTCCTCTGCCTGAAGTGTTCTGCCCTCAGACGTCGGCATGGCTGGCTCTCACTTTCATCTGGTTAAATGTCCCCTCCTTGGTGAGACTGTTCTTGGTCACCCTTGATAAAACTGCAGTCTCCTTCCTTAATTAATTCCCTATCTCCTTTCCCAGCTTTGTTTCTCCCCTTAGCATGCATTGTTACGTAACTGCTATTTGCTTTACTTATCTTGTTTATTTTCTGTCTCTACTTGTCTTAGCTTGGGTTCTCCTGAAAGCTGATCTAGAGACAAATGCTTCATACAGATAATTTATTTGGGAAGTGATCCCAGGGAGCAGGAGTGAGGAACAAGGGGAAAAAAGTAAGGAAAGAGAAAAAGCTACTGTAAGAATGCATTATTGCATCAGCCATCACAGTGGGGTTGCTAACTCCCTTGGGACCCCTCGAAGAGGCTTGTGAATGAACTCTCCACCCAGGTAATGAAAGAGAGGAAACGTTTTTCCATTAGCTCCTATTAACTCTCCTGCACTTTAGGATGCATGAGTACCAAGCAGGTATTTTTCAAACCCTGGCCTCAGAGGAGTCCCAGAGTAGGCAGGAGGTAAGGCACTGCCCCTTTGCACCTGCTCAAAGAGCTAGATTCTGCAGTCCTAGATGAAATAAAGTATGAGGCCAAGAGGATTTAGAATGGAGCACAGTAGTGTCTGGTTCCCACTGTATCCCCAGCACCTAGCCCAGTGCCTGTCACATAGTAACAGATCAGAGTTGTTGAATGAGAATGAGCTGGAGAGATACTATCCACGGAGAGATAAACCCCAAGCAACCCTGACAGCCAGGCAAGCCCTAGCTTTTGTCCCAGACAATCCAGGGAGTGAGTGGGGCCAACACTCATTGCCTGAACATTAGGAAGTGCTGAGCCATTCTGGGACCTGGGGTGAACATGAACTCCAGCCTCCTGATCTCTGGGTCACCCCTTCTCTCCACTGTGCCACAGTCAATCAAGTAACAACTGCTCCTTTGTCATGCTTGTTGTGCATTGGCTATGTACTCAACCGTAATCGTTTGTAATAACTATGTTACACAAAGGGAAACATTTTCAGGAGGGGTAAGGAACGTGTGTAGGGGCCGCCATCCAGGCAGTGGTACAGCCGGGATTTGAACACAAGTCTGACTCCAAGGCCATTATTCAGCTGCGTTGTGCTAGCCTGGCATTTGAGGTCCTATCTATCACTCCAGCCTCATCCCTGGACTCTCACTCCAGTCAGCAGGTCCCTGAACTTACCCAGCTCATTCTTACCTCGCACGGTCCTACCTATCATCTCACCAGAGAGATCCAGCTCTCAGTTCTTCCACATTCCCTTCTCCCCATCTCCTCCAAGTCTCACTTCAATTCTGTGTGTGGAGGGACTTATTTTATGACTACCCATTTTGCAGATGAGGGAAACTGAGGCCAGACTGGTTTAGTCAGTTGTATGCCAAGAGGTTCTGCCAGCAACCCCACAGCCTGGCTCCAGGCCCTGCCCTGCTTACCACCCGCCTGGGGCCTAGGAAGTGCCCAGAAACATTATGGCGCTTTTGGTTTTGGCAAAGGCTTCTGGCTTCTCCGATTTACAGTCCTGAGAACCCAGGAAGACAGAAGGCACAAGTTTCCTGGCATGGCTGTATATAACCACTAGATGGCGCTACGAGCCCACTGCTTGGAACCCTGCACTAAAACTACATCCTCTCCATTCCGCAGACCTGGGCCCATTGAGGCACAGCTAGAGTGCCTCCTATCCTCTACCCTAAAGAAGCCGGCCGCAAAGTGAGGGAGCCTAAAATACTATATGTACCCATATATAATAGTTGCTCAACACATAATCATTAAACGAGTGACCATTCTAGGAAGTTGGCATAGATGAGACTTTTCCATCCCTGTTTCATAGACTAGGACACTGAGACCAATACTAACAATAGTAATAGGTTACTATTATTGACTATGTGTGTGGGGGGGGCACTCTGCTTAGCGCATTTTATTCTTCGTCCTATTTAGTTGTCACAGCAATGAGTCAAGTGCTTTAATATTGCCATTTTTCAGGTGAGAACACTGGAGCTTAAGAGAGGCCAGTTAGTGGGATAAAGAGAAGGACCAGGATGTGAAGTCCTCCACCTGCATCTGACCAGGATCACCTGTTGGTAGTGCCTCCTTCCCTGCCCCGGCCCCCATCCCAAACAAGATCCCAGGTGAAGCCCCTTACGATGCTCAACCAGCACAGCCTCAGCTCCAGGCATTATGAGACCACCAGAGGGAGCCTCGGCTTTTCCATAGCCATGGGAGGGGCTAGAATGAGGCTTGGGAGGATGGCAGGGATTTAAATGCTAGAATGAGCTGTGTGGGCACCTGGGTTCTGGAGGATGGTCTCTTCCTTTGTGAAAGGAGGATAACCACCCCCACCTGGCCTGGTGAGTCACTGTGGGTGACATGAAACCACACACGTCAAGTTATTGACGTGTGAGCGCTCAGCGCCCAAGCCCTGGTCCCTCGTACTGAGCAGGCCATACTAACAAGCAACAATCATAACACAGTAGTCGTTGAATGTATATCTATCTTACTGATTTGCTTTACGTGTTATTAGTCTCCCCCACCCGCAGGCAGGATTTTTTTCTGCTTTACGCACTACTGTCTCTCTCAGTGTTCAGATTGCTGTGTCTGGTGCACGGTGGGTTCTCCATAAGCAAGTGCTGACTGAGAGAATGGAAATGGCCTGAAGCATGTGGCATCTGTGCTGGGCCAGCCTTCTGGGACTCAGTGGGTCCCTCGTATCCTACATACTCATCTCAGAGGGCCAGGCTGGGCATGTTGCACCACCTTACAGCCTGTCAGTCTGGTCAAAATTTTGACCCTCTCTGGGCCTCTCTTTACTCCTCTCCAGAGGTAGAATCTAAGGATTTACAAGTGTGATGGCTCAGGGGGTGGTCATGCCAGATGTAAGGATGCCCTTTAATGCTACCCGTCACCCTGTCCACAGCTGTGCTGCCCACTCCTTCTCTCTTGCTACTGTGTCCTTTCTTCCATCGGCCAAAGCGAACATGTCATGGCTGCCCCTCCCCTTTCCAATATCCAAAGAAAAACCCAGTGAAGTCACTGAAAATAGAAAAATATCTGCATAAACTTAAGAAACTAAGTCTGTGCTGGAGACAGATTTTGTAGCAGCTTCTAGCCACAACCCAGACTAAGACACCATTAGTGAAGGGTTGGTGGGGGCTCAGCGTCCTGGGTGGGGTTTCCACGACTGGCCTGACTGGCCTGACTTGGGCAACAGTGAGGAGCCTCTGGCACAAGACAGTGGAGGTCCCCTCAGAATCATTTGGACCCTGCCGGCAGTGAAAGAGAGTCTTAGAAACCAACTCAGTGAGAAGAGCCACTCAAAGTTCCCCGGCCTGTGTTGCCAGGCCTAGAACAGGGTCTCCCATCCAGAAGGGGAGCCAGCATGCTGAGAATATTGGCCAGGGCTTGACTGGGCCCCACATACTTCAACAGCTCCCACCTTAAATCTCCAAGGAAGATTATACAAGGATCTGAGGGTCTTATGTGGGAGCCAGAGCAATCCCAGCATCCAAAAAAAAAAAAAAAACCCTTAGAAATAACTCTTTGTTAGAGGAGGAGTCACCACGAGGAAAAAGAAAAAGATTTGGAAGGATAATTTTACAGTTGATTGCGGTACCGTCTTCTCTAACTTCCCTCCTGAAGTCTTAGGGGCTTAACATGACAGAAATTTATCTTTTATGCACAGAGGCCAAAACTGGTATTCCTCATTGGTGGGGGTGACTATCTCTCAATGGTAATGCAAGAATCCATGTTCCTTCCATCCTGTGTCTCCACCATCTTCAACCAACATCATTGAAAAGAAGAAAGAGCAAGAAGGATGGAAAATTGGAGGCTTTTATGGCCCAGGACTAGAAAGGGACTGCTTTTGCCCCCTTCCATTAGCCAGAATTCAGTCACATGATACTCTAACAACAAGTGAGGCTGAGAAATGTAATCTAGTATGGGCCTGGAAGGAAGAAGAAATGTTGAGTTCTAGCCCAATTTTAAAGAACTGAAACTTCCTGTTATTCAAATTATTCCAGATTATTGAAAAAGATTGAAAGCTCCTCCAATCTACTTTATAAATAAGCATGAACTTAATAACAGAACTTGATGAGTATGGTACCAAAAAGACTATAGACCAACTTCACTTAAGAATATAAATGCAAAATTCTGAGTATACAAAATTGAAAATTAGGAAATCTGTGAACATAAGTGAACAGTAATTTAAAAGACAAAGATCACATAATTCTATTAATAATTGCTAAAAATACTACTGATAAATTCCACAGTGATCCCCAATGACAATTCTAAGACAGGGGTGCAAAGGCTATCGTAAATTCAGGTATGATAAATCGAGGCTTGGAGTGGCATACAAATTGTTCAGGACAGATTCAATAGAGATGAAGTCAAGAGCTGATCCAAATAAAAATGGGGTGAGAGAGACAGCTAGGAAATCTGAGTAAGCAAGCCACTAGATTTTTAACACTATATAAAAACAACGGAAGAGAGAGAGGTATGTAATAAAATATATCTTGAATATATCTCCTTCTAAAAGTCCAGGAAAACTAATTTCACATAAAAATAAACAATAAAAAAATATTGAGGCCAAATTTTACTCAAATTTATAAGACAAAAAGAGAATAAGGAACAGAATAATATTGCTTCAGACAATAAAAGCATCCCAGAAAGACAAACCTACACCAAAAAGTATAAAACTGTAACCTATTATTTCAAAGTGATGAAAACTATGTTAAGAAATTGATATAAAACATGAAAGAGTAACTTAAACTAGAATTAGAAAAAATCTGAAATGTGGTGACAAAACTTCAGAAAAGAATTAGAAATAAAAGGAGAAACATCATTTCCTAAATCAAGACTAAAACAGAAGGAACATAACAATGAAAAACACAACAGATAATGTGTTAAGAGAAAAGGAAGGTGACAAATATTGAAGATGGGCAAAGAAGATCCAACACATTCCTGAAGAAGAAAGCCAGGATATAGGTACAGAACAAATACTTAAAACTGTTATTCCAGAAAACTTTCTTGAAATAAAAAAATACTAGAAACTATGTTTTGGAAAGAGCACACCATGTATCTGAGAATAGCCACCCAAAATGAACAACACCAAAAGCATACTATAGGAAAATTACTGGACTTTGAAGAAAAAGAAACATTCTCTGGTCATATAGGCAAAAAAAAAAAAAAAGAAGAAGAAGAAAAAGATTTGGAAGGAAAAGAAAATTAAATTATCACCAGGCTTTTAGCCAGTAACATAATATGACAGAAGAATATAATAGAGTAAGATATTAACATATCTTATTAAACATATTAAATATAATATTAATATACTAATATTAAATATAATATTTAAGATACTCAAGGAGAGAAAATGTGAGCCAAGGATTATATATCCAGCAAAACTGACTTTAAAGTACAAAAGCAGAGATAAACTGCTATCGACATGCAAGAACTCAGAGAGTATTGTTCCCATGACCCCTTCCTAAGGAATCTTCTAGAGAATGAGCTTCAAAAAAAACAAAACGACCAGACATCAGCATAAAGACTGATGGTGAATATTAAATACATCGTTACTTATAGAATGCAATGGCTGTATAATCTGATTATGTAATTATAATGCGCAAATAATGGGTGCAGGAGGAGACTGGAAGAGCATATGAAAATATTTTAAACCATTTTCGATAATCACATTGGTAGTGGTAGTGTTAATATTGCTATTTTGATACATTTGTGTGCAGATAGGGTAAAGCAAATGAGTGTTTATGGGATATTCTAATCCTTCCTTCGCCTGTATATTGGTAACCAGGAATCTTGATATGAAAGCAAAGAGATACAGATGTAATGTAGTAGAGGTTAAATAAAAACTCTGTAATATTGGATTTGAATTGGAAGACCCAGTATGAACTGTTGAGGCATTTCATCTTAAAATGTTTATATATATTTTATTTGTATTTTGTAACTGTCAACTGAAAAGTCCTAGGAACAATGATCAACCCAGCAGCAGTAAGTATTTTTTAGGATGCAGATTATAATGTTGAAATACCTTTTCCCATGGGAAGGAGCCAGAGTTTTGGAAAAATAGAAGATTCCTAGTTTGGGACAGGAAACACATGAGTCTGGAACATTGTGTCATACTAGATAGATAGGTTATCAAGCTACTAATGTGCCAAAAAACCCCAGGAGCCAGCTTGAAGAGGCTTCCACTGGTCAAAATGGGACAATTTATGCTTCAGTGAGGATAATAATTATAATGGATTGAAGTCTATGAAAGTTTAACCCATGAGTTCATACTGATGCTAAAAAAAAAAAAAAAAAAAAAAAAAATCCCACAAAACTAATTTGCCTCTTTTGGAGGGTGACAGAGAAGCAATTGTCTTAAAACCTGATAGATAAAAGGAAGGGTTTATACTGCTTTTGAGCATTTATAGCATTTATACTGCTTTTCTTACATAAATAGTACCAGGAGTAACCAAATAGTAAGTGAAAGGAATTATTGCTTTATGAAATTATTTCAGCTGATACATAGAATATCTGGTGACTACTGCTTTATAAAATTAGTTCAGCTGATAAATGGAATATCTGGAGTAATTTGAGGGCTTCCACCCACTTCCTCAACTACAAAACATTTTTCCCATCAGCCTGTTCGGTATCTAAAATGTCTCCATCAGAGACCAGCCCTGGGTCCAAGGCACCGGGGCATTTAAGGGAGGCTGGCACATGCCTCACAGGATCCACGGGCCTGGAGATACCTAGAACATGGTCCCCAGAAGAGAAAATCTAGAGCCCGTTGGGTATGCTGGGCTGGGGTCAGTAAGGGAACTTTGAGGACTCAGGGCATCATGGTAGCCAAAGAGATGGGAGAGACATTGAAACCAACTTCCACCCCACTTCAGAAGAGAGTAAACCCCAACTCAAGATGTGTAGTACAAAGGTATGGCATGTAGTATTCGCCTCATTTCAAGAACTGCCTCCACCAGGGAACCCTTCCTGACTCCACATTTCTCCTCTTCTGGATTCCTGCCCATACCCCATAGAGCTGGGTGTATGTGACAGCCAGAAGGATTCTAGGACAAGTGACAGTGAACCAACGCATTCAGCATTCACTGTGAGTCAGATACAGTTCTAAGCATATTACTTTTTAAACTCTGCTTTAGTTATTCTCTGCTCCATCTCAAAATTTAGTAGCTCAATTATCCCTCGCAGTTCCATGGGATGACTTGGTTTAGCTGGGCAGTTCAGCTGGTCTTACTTGGAGTGTCTCTTGCAGTTGCAGTCAAATAACAGGGGGACCTGGGGTCATTTGGAGACTCAGCCAGGATACTCAGTTGCTGAAATGTCTGGTCCTTGCTGCTTCCTCATGTAGCATAAGAGCCTTTCTTCAAGTGACCTATCTAGGTGATTTCTCCTCCATCAGGACAGCTATATTTCTTTGGCAGCTCAGGGATGTGCCTTCCAAGAGGGTAAAGCAGAAGCTGCTAGTCCTCTCAAGGACTGGGCTTGAAACTGGCATCGCAACACTCCTTCCACGTTCTATTAGTTCCAGGCCAGTCCAGCTTCAGCGTTGGAGGGGACTGTCCGGAACTGTGGATTATTGGCAGCTGTATTTGGAGACCAGCTACCACCAACCTGTCACATCCTCCAACAATCCTTTCGAGGTAATTGCTATTATTAGCTCCACTTTGCAGACGAGGAAACTGAGACATAAAGAAAGGTAAAATCGATTAAGTAAAGGCACTAATGCACCATAGTGGGGCCCAGGGAGGGAAGTCTTAGAAAGTTTTATAAGGAAGGCCAAAAGAGTAGGCATCTTTTAGAAGAACAAGTGGGTTAACAGCAGGGGAGAAGCACTCAGCCCTGCACACATGACATATGAAAATCACCATAGCACGTGCAGGACTTTGCTGGTGGCTGAGACACAGGATGTAATGAAGGGGCCAATAGTGGATGGGGCTGGAGCAGTAAGCAGGGCTAAATCATGCTTCGGAATGTGGATTTGAGGGTGATTGGAACCACCAATGCCTTTTTAAATAGGAGGGAGATGGTCAGGTCTTTGTTGTTGCCCATCTCTCTGGAGGCTGAGGAGATGGATTGAAGGCAGCAAGGTAGGAGGCAGGGGAACCAGTTAGGAAGTGTATTTCTTTGCATGGGCTGCTGTCACAAAGTACCAATTGCGGGTGGCTTAGAACAACAGAATTTTATTGTCTCTCAGTTCTGGAGGCCAGAAGTCTGGTATCCAGGTGCTGGCAGGGCCGTATTCCCTCCGAAGTGTGAGGGAAGGACCTGTTCCAGTCCTCTCTGTTAGCTTGTGGCAGCATGACTCTAATCTTCATGTGGCATTCTCCCTGTGTGCTTGCCCTTTTCATAAGGACACCACTCATGTTAGATTCGGGGCCCATCCTGCTCCAGTATGACCTCATTTTAGCTAATTACTTCAGCAACGGCCCTATTTCCAAAGAAGGTCACATTCGGAGGTTGTGAAGGGTTAAGATTTCAATGTATGGATTCTTTTGGCAAGGTC
Source organism: Pteropus alecto (assembly GCF_000325575.1). Taxonomy (NCBI): domain Eukaryota; kingdom Metazoa; phylum Chordata; class Mammalia; order Chiroptera; family Pteropodidae; genus Pteropus; species Pteropus alecto. The sequence goes on along the minus strand of NW_006438113.1, from coordinate 14,161,108 downwards.
ACAATTCAACCCATAACATAGCATGTCGGAGGGCATGACTGGCTAGAAGAAGGGGCCCTCCCAGTTGGGCCTAAGGCAGAGGTCAAGGGATCTGGACACATGGCAGAGACGTTCAGGTGATGGACCTTGGGGCCTGGGTTTTGCAGGGAATGTAGTGTGACCACGTGGCGGAGGGGACGGATCTTGGAGAAGGTGAGAGAGGTCGACTGGGAGGTGTCTTGCATTCAGGGAGAGCGCTGGGAGGCCGAGAGTCTACATCAGTGAGGACTCTGGAGTGAGGTGGCTTTGGGTGATGCCAAGCTCCAGGGTGTGGGTGGCCGAAGAAAATTAAAGATGATGTGGTGGGGCTGAGGAACAGAGGTGCCAGGTGAACTTTCCAAGGGGTGCTAAAGTTTCCCTGAATAATGGCACACCTTGAGGCGGGGGGAGACAATGTGATCTAGGTGCTAATGTCCTTTTAAATATGGCGTCATCAGAATGTTCCATGATGACTGCGAGCCTCAAGGGAAGATAAGATTTCATACAAAGGTGGAAGAGTGATGATGGTTGGGAAGCTCCCGAGGTGTCAGAGGAGTCAATGCCCACCCCTGGCTCCCAGCAGACTCTTCACAGGGGCAGTTTATGATAGAGAGGCTCTCCAGGAAAGCTTTGGGGGATAGGAAGGAAAATTGTTGCCAGCTGGTGATGAGAGGACAAGGAGGTGGGATTAGCTGGCTCCAGAGTTCCAAATGGCACCTTGGAGTAAAGTGGTTTTGAATCCCAGCTGGTAGTAGTCCAGTCTTCACTCACAGCCCCTGCTTCCCACTAAAACAACCCACTACGTCTTCTCTCAGAAAGTCCTTCCTTGAGCTGAGTCCTCACCTGTCTCCAGGTAACTTCCTGTTCTATTCCTTGAGGTGCTAGAGATTGGAATCCAGATGCTCAGAGTGGCCCTTCACTGTCCTCAGATGGAGAGGGAGTTCCCTAGGGCCCTCAGTGCTGTAGACACATGGATTTGTGTCCTTGCACTTCTGCTGGGCAGTGAGCAGAGAACAGGTGTGGGACTATCCTGGCCCTCGTTTGAATGTGAATGCCATCTAAAATTGCCTTTGCTTTTTAAGTAGTCGGCATAGCAATTAAGATACACAGGCTTTGAGGTGAGTGAGATGAGGGTTCGAAACCCTTCCTGAGCACTTGTCAGCTGTGCAATTTTGAGCAAGAACTCATGCAGTCTGGACTTCAGTTTCCACAGTTGAATAGTGAGGGTAAGGATGGGGGATTTGTCCCTTTGGGGGAAGCCTTTCGAGGCTACAGATTCGTATGACTGCCTTTCTATTTCATTTCCCCCTAATTTTCACTTTGCCCACAAGGTCCTGGGGAAGGACACTATCCTGGCCCTCGTTTTAATGTGAATGCCATCTAAAATTGCCTTTGCTTTTTAAGCAGTCGGCATAGCAATTAAGATACACAGGCTTTGAGGTGAGTGAGATGAGGGTTCGAAACACTTCCTGAGCACTTGTCAGCTGTGCAATTTTGAGCAAGAACTCATGCAGTCTGGACTTCAGTTTCCACAGTTGAATAGTGAGGGTAAGGATGGGGGATTTGTCCCTTTGGGGGAAGCCTTTCGAGGCTACAGATTCGTATGACTGCCTTTCTATTTCATTTCCCCCTAATTTTCACTTTGCCCACAAGGTCCTGGGGAAGGACTCTGGCAGATGTCCAAATACATTGTGAGCCATTTGGCCCCCTATTTTTCCAATTAGTAACCCTGATTAAGAGGAGCCCGCGGTCGGGGAGCTCCAAGATGGCTTATTTTGGTCAGCTCCACCACATACGGTGGTCTCCTAAGGGAAGTCAGGGTATCCATCCTTCTGTCCCAGCATCCGCCCATTATAGTCTCTCTCAGTCTGTTTTACAAGTCCCTAAAGTCTTCGAATTTATGGAAATTCTGCCCATAAAGAAGTCTACCCCCTCCCATACACAGAGAGGAAATGCTCTTAAAATCATATTCCTCCAGAGCCACTTGCTGGGGGTAGGTGGTGGTGACCTCGAGCCTCAGAATCCAGCCCCTGAAGCCCGGGCCCATCGTGGCCACTCTCAGGCTGGGCTCGCTGATGGGGGTGGAGGTGAGGGGGGCTTTGTTAGGGAAGCCTCCCGCAGCTGCCCCGCTGGAGGCTGGGAGGCCTGAATAGCTTCACAGCTCTGGGCTGGCTTGCTGAATGGGAGCTTGGCCCCTCCCTGGCGTGGCTGGGAATAGATGACATTTTCATTGCAAACTAACAAGGGGAGAAATCCAATTACCTTACAAAGGGGCTGCCGATGGGCCTCACAGCCAAGGGAGAGAAAGGGAGGGGATGAGGGGGAGAGGGAAATGAGGGTGTGTGTGTGGTGTGTGTGGTGTGTGTGTGTGTGTGTGTACACAAAGCCCTCAGCACTAGGAGGGATAGGCCAGAAGGCCAGAGAGGTGGAACTGGGGGCTTTTAATTCATTCTACTTTGTCAGAGGGTCTGCCGGAGAAGCTCAGGTCCCTAAAGGCTCTGGGCAGCCAGGCCCGTGGGTGGTGCAGGAGAGGCCCCAGCTCCCCTTAGGCACCCCCCAGTCTCTCTGAACCCCACTCTTGGCCCATCAGACCAGGTTTCCCAGACTTGAATCATCAGGCACCCACTGCATGCTTTTTGCCTTCACCATATTCACCTAAATTGTTAACTCTTTTTATTTAAATTTAAAGTATATTATTTAAACAGTATTTAAAAAGAAACATTCATATTCTAACTACAAATAGAAAAAGTAGAAGTTAATTAAAAATTTTTTTAATTCAAATAACTCAATGTTGTTAAACCTCAGCTAGGTGTTGGGGCGGCCAAGGGCTCTTTAGGGGTGGGTGGGGTGGGAATGGTGAGGGAAGGGGTGTTAACGAGTGTTTGCAGCAAATCCAGATTTCTCCTGTGCCTAATCCAGGGAGTTTAAGGGGATTAAAAAAGAACACCTCTCTCCTCCAGGGTTCAAATGGCTGTACCTTGAAAGGCTGTGCCTCTAGGCCCTCCCAGCGCAGGCCCTGGGGCAATGGGTGTGGTGGCTTCAGTGTGGCTGCCCTTAACCTTGGTCGCCCAACTGCTTAGCGGAAAATAGAGGCAAAGTAGGAAACTACTGCATTATCGGACAGACCTGCTTTCGTGCTTTGTGGGATGGGACTGTGGAGCCAGAAGGTGTGAGGAGCTGGGGAGATGGAGGGTGATAGCGATCCTAGGGCAACAAGAAAATTCAGTCTCTTGCTCTTCCTCCCTTACAGACTTGGGAGGAAGGGAATCAGACCCCCTTCTGGAGGAAATTAGCATTTGCTGCCTGCAGTCCAGCCAGAGCAAATCGGCCTTCAAAAGCCAGCCTGCCTTGAGGCCACACACGCATCCCTTTGTGGCTTCCTCCCTGTCCCCTACTCCCCACCCCACATCCCTAGTTAATTGAACTCTGGCCCAGAACACATGAATGGGAACCTCCCAAGGCCCGGGGACCAGGAGGCACTGGCGTGATTCGGATTGTAGAGACACGCCTGCCAGCGCCCTCTCCAAACTAGGGCATTGCCTATGTCTCCCTGTCCCATGGAGACTTCCAGGGGGCGCTTTGGCCCCAGGAGAGTTTAGGCCCAGGGATGGGACAACACTGGGGAGATTAAGGCAAACTGGGAAAGCTGAGGAAGGGGCAGTGTTTGTTAGGGTCGTGGCTCAGATTAAACCCCACTCACTCACCTCTGGACCCTCTGGGACTACTTTGGGCTTTGGGGACTTCTCGCTCTCCTTGGTCCCACAGGCCACCTCTGCTCTCAGAATGGTGGCTTTGAGGGGACGAAACAGAAGACTAGAAGACTGGGAGACCCAGGGGCACTCCCAAATCTTCAAGGGGTTCTCTCATCAGATTAGGGAGTGAGGCAGAGGGGGAGGTCCAACATAGGGGAGGTCAGCACAGGCTGAAGCAGTCCAGGAAGCTTGTAGAAGGCCAAAAGAGAATAATCATAGCCAATAAAGCAGGACCCAGCGCGTCCTAAGGATTTTCTCTGTAGGTGCCAGGAACTTCAGAGGGATCAACTCCTTTACCATCTGTTACTCTAGGGGGTAGTTGAGGCTGAGAGACTGGCTTAAGAACGCCAGTTGGTTAGTGGCAGAGCTCACCCTGCATTTCCTGCCATCTACCCACTTCCAGTCCTTAGTCTTCACCTCCTTGTGGCATTTGACCCTGTTGAAAGTCCAGTATTTTTAATATGCAGTCTTTCTTGGCTTCTTACTTCTGAGCATTCTACGTGTATCTTTCTATGGGACCCACCCAAGTGTCTTT
>NW_006438113.1:14142106-14156621 GCF_000325575.1 Pteropus alecto | reverse complement strand
TATAGTCTCTAGACTAGGTGTCTCCAGGAGTAGTATAATTTGTCAGTGTTTGTCCCACCCATTGAATGTGCCTAGGATTCATTCCTTAGCCTTTTCACCTATGATCAGTCTCATTGTTTTCATGTTATCTCTTCTCTGATGGCTCCCAAATTTACTTCCATCCCTAACAAATTCCATAGCCTGCAAGACACACATCCACCTGACATCTGAACTTAAAAAAGTAAGAGACCATCAACTGAACTCGTATTTACTCCAAAGTCTCTTCTCATCATGAAGTTTTCTGTCACAGGTTCCCAAAGTGGAAACTCCTGGGTCCTCACTCATCAACTTCTGTCCTAACACCTCTCATTCCCCCAAACCTTCCCCAAACCTCACTGTCATGCTTCCCAACATCCAGTACCAAGTTCTGCCTCTTAAATCTCTCTTGCATCAGCACCCTTCCTCATCGCCTAGGTCACCATCCTCTCATCCTTGACTACTGAAGTAAATGCTTAACTGGTTCCAGGGCTCAGTCTTTCTCCTGTGGTCAGAGAGCCTTTTAAATCCAAATCTTCGCATAGTACTCTCCCTGCTTAGATTTCTGTGCCTCTCCTATTTCTTTTTTCTGTTTAAGGGGCTGTTGGAAGAATAGCTTAAGACCACTCAGTGGTTGTTCCTACTCATTCAGTGTCCTGAGCAGTGGAAGCTTCAGCCTCATCTTCAATAGTGGGCTGAGGACTCCAGCCTCCAATAGAGAACTGCACAAGGGCAGCTGTGTGCCTTCAGATCATCCGGCAACCTCAGGTTGAGTAGCAGGAAATTCAGCAGCTGGAGCAGTCCATTCACTCTGAAATTACTCCTAGGTTCCAGCCCTTTCAGCAGCAGCCTGCTCTTCAATTCAATCTTATCATGATTTCTCTAGAAGTAGAGATCAGGCATGACCTCCCATGTGTAGTCACGGGAGATGGTGCCCCACATGCGCAGAACTACCTGGGCCAGCATCTACCACATCAGACCCACTGAGTGAGCTCCCTTGATGTTGCAAAGGATGTCAGTGTCCTCATGGCACAGAGGAGAGTCTGTGTTACACAGAGCAATGGTTTGCAGGTTAACATAGGACGCCTTGTGAGAGGCTGGTGATCAGTCCTGGGATTAGTAATGACCAGAAGTCACTGCTCCAGAAAAGCTGCCTGGATCTGGTTAGTAACATTCCAGGAACGAAGAGGCCAGTGATAGGAGTGTCTCCAGCGACAGTACAAACTTCAGCACAGCCTGCTGGCCAGAATTCCTGGAGGATATGACACTGATATCAGCAGGATTTTCAATGGCAACAACGGCGTGAGCTACCAGCAATAGCTTCTCCCACCCGGATCCTCTTCAGCTTCGTGATGCAGATGCCAGCACTTTCGTAGATGTACTGTTCCATTTGGAAGTCAAGGTTGGTACCACCTAAGAGAGTTTCTGCAACAAAGGATTTGAGGACATCGTCATCCTTCATTCGGAGGACAGTGAGGGCTCCAGACATTGTGAAAGTGTTTCTTTAAGTTATGATAGGAACACAGAACGATGCTATATGGAGCCTCTCTAGGTATCGTGGAAAGGCCAGCAAATATTTATTCGATGTCAGCTATGAGTCAGGCCCTGTGCTCAGTGCCAGGACAGATAAAATGAGACAGATCCCGACTCTGTCTTTGTGGAAGATGGAGTCTAGCCTTCATATTGTCACACGTACTATTCTGCCATGCAGATAAACCCTTTCCATCTGGAAAATGGCTATTCATAAATAGGAGAGCTTATGTTTTCTTCCCACATACCAGTGGATAGATACAAAGGAATGAGAGCAAGAAATTATAAATATATGGGAAAATAGAAAATATGTTTTAAAAGATAATTGACTGTATAAAACAAAAAAAAATAATGATACATTTGGAGGGTTATAATATATGCACAAAATGTATGAGAATCATAGCACAAAGGACAGAAGGGGAGAATGGAAGTATCCTTGTTGTGAGGTTCTTATACATGAAATGGTATAATATTATTTGATGGCAGACAGTGATAGGGGAAGCTGTGATAGGAACCCAGGTCCCTGGATTCCCAGGCCAGTGTGATTTCTGCTATATCCTGTGGCCAGTCAGGCTCTGCCCAGATGGGATAGGAGAGAGGAGTAACAATATTTCAGAGCTGCCTGAGGCTACACTAAGGGAAGCTGGACTTAGGGTGGAGGGAAGACACACTGAAGTTCCATGTGCTCAGTGGGTCCCTGGTGTTCCTGGTGGATCCAATGCAGGAAATGCAAGCAGAAATAGAAGGTCCCCTGGCTTCTCCCTGGGTTTTCTTCCTCCCATCCCCAACTAGTGGCTGGGCCAAGAGGCTGGCGTTAAAGCCCATCCCCCACTGGCAGTTTTACAGAGCTCCCTCCTCACAACCCCGCACTAATGTGGTTAAATCATTGTCAGAGGCACAAGGTCAGTCACCAGCTGGCTGCCCCACACAGAGGAGGCCAGTGGTGGTGTCAGGGACTGGGGAGTCTATGGGAGTCTGTCTCTATCTTCCATCTCCTCAGTCCCAGATCCCATACTCCCCAGCCCTGGGCACCCCAGCTGTACTCTAAAGGGCTCTTAGCCCAAGTGATGCTGAGAAGTAATCTCAGCTCTGGTGGCAAGCTGGCCCAGGGATGGCTCAAGGGCTATGGGGTCAGACAGGCTTGGGGTTGAATCCTGGCTGCCTACCAGCTGTATCCACCAAGGCAAATTACTGAATGCTCTGAGCCTCAGTTTCTTCACCTGTCCAGTGGGGCAAATAATAAGTTCTACCTCTCAGGAATATTGTAAGGATGCAATAAGAGAAGGAGTGTGCACTGGCAGCACTTGGTAGGCTCTCAGTAATTGTCCATTTCCTTTCTCTCCCCTTGGGCCCCAGGGAGCTGTCTTGAAAGTTCTACACTAAGCTGCTGGGTCTCAGTGTCCTATAGGCCAGTAGCCCCCAACCTTTTTGGCACCAGAGACCAGTGTTCCTATGAGAATCTAATGCCTGATGCTCTTAGGTGGAGCTGAGGCGGTGATGCTAGTGCTGGGGAGCGGCTGCAAATACAAATGAAGCTTTGCTCACTCACCGGCCGTTCACGTCCTGCTGTGCAGCCCAGTTCCTAACAGGCCAGGGACCTGTATTGGTCCTCAGTCCAGGGAGTTGGGGACCCCTGCTATAGGTAGACAAAATAGCCTAGAAATGAGAGCATGGAAACATGATATATTTTAGCTTTTAAGACAGAAAACTAGAAAGTAGCTTAAATTTTGAAGGATTAATCACTTAGACTAGTCACAATTTATAAAGGCCCACCCGTGCCTCCCCCCCCCAGTCCCCACAGCCATTTTGATACAATTATTGTCCCCGTTTGTAGATGGGAAAACTGAGAGGCAAGTAGTTCAGTGAGTTGCTCAAGGTCACAAAGTGTGAGAGGTGGTATCTACTGTCAGTTTAGATCTGGTCATGGAACAAGGATTTGCCCTCTTGGAGACTCAATTAGTTTGGTAGGGGAGAGTTACCATGGCTAACGGCAGCCTCTGGCTGCCTCCATCTCCCACCCCACCCCCCAGAATGTGGGGCACTTCTTCCCTAACTCATCGCCCCACCTGAAATACTCATGCTGAATAGCCCCGTCCTTCTCACCTTTCAAGACTAACAAGAATATAACCCGCTTTGGGACGTCTTCTCTGACTTTACCTCCCCTGGAAATTTTCTCATCTTCCACCCTGACTTCTATGCTCGCTCCCAGGTACTTGCCTCCCAAGCTATGGGGTTCCTTATCTGCCTGTTTAGCATCTTCTCTCTCTGGATGGAAGGCTGTGTGATGAACCCCTGGACGGTGGAATTCATGCATGGTTGGCCTCAGTTCCAGTCTCTATCCTCAGGCCACCCTCCTCCTTCTTCTCTCTCACCCAGTGCAGGATGGACCGTCCACAGGCTCCAAGAAACACAAATATAACCCTTTAGCACTATGAATTGAAGTGTTAAAAAGCACATACTCCACTTCTAGGACATTTTCCTAAAGACATAATAAAAAGCATGTATGTATAAAAATGTTCATCTTAGTGTTATTTATAAAGGGTAAAAATTGGACATAACTTAAATATCCAACAAGGAATTTTTGGTTAAACATATTGTAATGCTATACCTGAATACTTAGAATATATGTAGCAATTAAAATGATGAAGTAGATCTATATTTCATTGGTACCAAAAAATGCTCATGATACATTAAGTGTCAAAAGAATGTTATAGGACAAAAAATGTAAAGTGGTTTCTCTCTCTCTCTCTCTCTTCATATATGTAGGTGTGTGTGTGGAGGGGGTACAGATAGATATAGATGGATAGAAATATAATATCTACCAAATGTTAACAGTATTATCTCTGGGTAGTGAGATTAATGGGTGATTTATAATATTTTTCTAATCTATACTTTTCTGCAGTGAGTTACTTGGGGGATTGAAGAAACAAGGAAAACTTTTATTTTAAAGTTGAGTACCACAGGTTGGGCTCCAGGGGACTCTTTGAAAACCAAATAAGACCAGATGAGACTAGGGACGCGGTGGGCAGCAGGAGCAGTGTAGCTGGCTCCAGCTCACCTCTAGTCAAGTCCAAACCAGGATAAATGACATTGGGTTTGGTTCTTGGCCTGGGTCGGGCACTCAATCTCTAGGCGAGACCTTGTCAGGCCAGGTGATTGTCCCACCCAGCCTGCACCTGCTCCATTAATCTTCGCAGTCCCTACCAGACCGACAGAGCCCACTCTGTCTGTTGACCTAAGAGGAGGGTGCCAAGGGCTCAGGGAGGGGCTCCTGTTCCATACCTGCCGTTGCTCGGCAGCTGGCGCCCAAGCCCTGAAAGGGGGCCAGATTTGTCAAAACTGATGAATGAGGAGCTATTCTGCCACCATCGCCCCACCTCCCCTGGCCCACACTGTTCCTTGGAGCATTAGTCCCGTAGGCAAGACAGCTAATAAAGTCCAATCTGCAGTACCACAAGCTTTCTCATTTAAATCTCCCCTAAGCCCAAGAACATAGCAAGTCAGATACCAGCTTTTTTATAGGTGAGAAAATGGAAGCAATTAACATAGCAGTTCAAATGACAAGGTAGAGCTATATTTCACTGAGATTGAAAGATATTTGTAATATATTAAGTGAAATAAGCATAGTATGACAAAAGTAGAGTATAATTTTCTCCATATAACGTATCTTCTGAAGGATAGCCACCGATTGTTAACAGTGACTGCACTGATACTCGAACCAGGTCTTAGGGCTCAAATCCTATGCTCATTTCACCGTATTGCCTCTGGGTTCCAAGGTTCTTCCTTCCTTCAAACCTTCACCTCCTCCAGGTGGCCTCCTGGCACTCCTCTCCCAACCTTGCTTGGACCACCTCAGTCTTTCAAGAAACCCTCTCCTCTTACAAGTCCTGAGGCTGGGAGCTGTGCCCACTGCAGGAAGTTTGCGTTCACCCTGATATCTATACTACTGAGAGCCCCCAGTTGGTACCCTGGGGTCTCTGCACTCACCTCAGTAGATGAGGCCTTCCTCTTTTCCACCCTCTGGCATCATTCTGTTGGCACCAAGTCTAACACCCAAGTCTCTCACGTGCCATTCAAAGAAAAGGCCCACGGTCCCCACTTAGATTCCATTTATTCTTCTTTTCCATGCGGTTCCACTGAGCTTGGATGACTGGCTCCCCAGGCTGTAGATGACAGGGGCAGCGAACTAGAAATGGGTGGCAGCTGCCAGAACCAGGCAACCTAGAGTAGCCTAGGCCAGGACAGCGAAGAGAAGAGCTCAGTTCCCACAGCGGTCAGGAGCCATGTGATGGAGGGGTGGGCATATCTCAGGAACTCCAGGAATGCACGGAACTGACCACCGCTGGTGCTGGTGGAGACTCTGGAATCATGAAGACAGGCAGGCGTGGAAGCTAGCCCTGGCTGAGCTTTAACTATCTGCCACACATTTTACGTTTAGCATGTGCTCTGTGTAAGGAGCAATATTTTAAAGAAAGTAGGTTAGTTTGCTAGGGCTGCCGTAACAAATTGCCACAAACTGGGTGGCAAAAAAACAGAAATTCATTCTCTCACAATTCCGGAGGCCAGAGGTCTTAAATCAAGGTGTCAGTAGGGCCGCAGTCCCTCTGAAGGCTCTAGGGGAGACTCCTCCCTTGCCTCTGTGGATCCTGGCTCGCAATTACATAATGCGGATCTCTGCCTCTGTCTTCATACAGCCTTTGTCTCTGTCTCAATATCTGTTTCTTCTTCTCTTATAAGGACTTGTCATTGGATTTAGAGCCCACCTAATCCAGGATGATCTCATCTCATCTTCAGCTTCATAACTTACATCTGCAAAGACCCTTTTTCCAAATAAGGTCACAAATAAGGTCCAAATCAGGTTCCCGGTGGATATATCTTTTTTTTATTTGTTTTTTTTTTTTTTTTTTTTTTTGGAGTGGGGTGGCTATTCAACCTACTACAGAGAGTTTCTTATCTAAAATAGTTACAATTTTTAAAAAGTACTGCTTTCATATTTAACCAAATAAACCAGTTTCTTGTAAATGTTTTTATATGGAAAAGTTCATTTTATGGGCAGGTCAGGTGCTGGAGTCTGAATCTGCTTTGAATGCTCAGAGTGCCCACCACAGTTCAGGGCACATGGGAGAAGCCTATCCAACCCCGGGCGACAGAATGGAACAATTTCCTTTATATGCCTTCTTTAAACCCCACGTGGTACAAAAAGAAACTGGAGAAGAAAGAGGAAAGGTCATTACCTTTGAGTGGAGAGGTAGGAGTTCAAACCCCTCTCTGCTCCTTGCTCACTAATATCTTAGCCACTGAGCACCTGTGCCACACCCTTGCCTTGCCAAGCTTTCAGCACAAACGTTCCCTGTCAAAGAAGCCACGCCTGCCATCCCACCGAAGGCATTTTAGAAAATTGAACTATCACTGTTTTCATTAATCAAAGCTTTTAAATGATAACATTTTTCTCTAATTAAAAAATTTAAACGAGCTCAGTGCAAAAAACTAAATTTAGAAATGTGAGAAAATCCTGCACTCACACTGTCTAGTCAATAAATCAGCGGATGTCTTTCCAGATTTTTTCCTAAGCATAAATATGCATATACCTTTTGTGTAAATAATTTCATATTGTACTTCTAAGAGAATATTTATCCTTTTTTATTCAGGATTTCTAGATATTTCGTAGTGGAGTGGTTTGCAAGTTGCCTCAGCTGCCATCTTGCTTAAAATCAATTTTTTCCCTTTAGCAATATATTGTGAACATTTTCCCATGTCAACAAGCATTATTTTACAACACAATATTCAATGGGATATATTAGTGTCATTGATTATGTATATTAATCTAATATATATATATATTAGAGGTCGAGTTTTAAAAATTAAATTTATTGGGATAACATTGGTTAATGATATTATGTAATTTTCAGATGACAAGATTATAATTCAGCATCTCTGTACTCTGTTGTGTGCTTATCGCCTGCAGTCTAGTCTCCTTTTCATCATGTATTTCATCCTCTTTACCCGCTTTGTCCTCCCCCCACCCCCTTCCCCTCTGATAACCACTGTTCTGTTGTCTGTATCTATGAGTTTGTTATTTGTTTTGTTGTTTATTTGTTACTTTTTGTTTTATATTCTACATATGAGTGAAGTCATACATGTCCTTTTCTGTCTGACGTATTTCACTTAGCATGATACTCTCCAGGTTCACCCATGTTGTCACAAATGGCAATATTTCATCTTTTTATAGCTGAGTAGTATTCCATTATGTGTATGGGTGTGTGAGTGTATCACATCTTCTTTATCCAATCATCCATCAATGGACAATTAGGTTGCTTCCATGGCTATTGTAAATAATACTGCAATGAATAGAAGGGTACATATATCCTTACGAATAAGTTTTTTCATATTTTGGGTAAACACCCAGAAGAGGCATTGCTGAATCATATGGTAGTTCTATTTTTAAAATTTTGAGGCACCTTTATGCTGTTTTCCATAGAGACTGCACTAATTTACATTCTCACCAACAGTGTATGAGTGTTCCCTTTTCTCCACATGCTCTCTAACACTTGTTATTCTTGTCTTTTTGATAATAGTCATTCTAACAGGTGTGACATGATCTCTCATTGTAGTTTTGATTTATTTGCATTTCCCTAATAACTAGTGACGTTGAACATCTTTCCGCATGTCTGTTGGCTATCTGTATGTCTTCCTTGGAAAAGTATCTCTTCAGGTACTCTGCCCATTTTTAAATTTTTGTTGTTGTTGTTGTTGAGTTGTGAGAGTTCTTTATATATTTTGAATATTAGTCCCTTATTGGAGGTATCGTTTGCAAATATCTTCTCCTATTTGGTTGGTTAGCTTTTTGTTTTGTCGATGGTTTCTAAAATGGATCATTTTTAAAAATAATTGAAGTAATATATGAACGTGCTAAAAATTTTTAAAGTGCAGAAAGACAATAATGATGTCAATGGCAATAGCTAACATTTACTGATGGTCTCATGCAATCTCCTACCTTTATATATCATTCTCTTGTATATAATGTTTACTTATTGTATACTGTAGATCCTATGTTTAATTATTGTAACTATCCTATGAGAGAGGTACTATAATTATTCCTATTTCACAAATGACATTGAGACTTAAAGAGGTTGCCTAAGGTCACCAAGCTGGTAGGTGACAGATCTATGCTCTAACCCAGGGAGCCTGACTCCTATGCTGTGCTCTTGATCACTATAATCTACTAAAGAAGTAAGCAGCTCTCTCACCCCCATGGAAAGCTCTGCAGAGGAGACACCTGAACTGTAGCCTAAAAGATTAGGCTATGAAGTGTGGGCTGGAAAGGACAGAGAGGTGACAGGAAGGCTCCAGGCAGGGACCTCTGTGTGTCTGGGGCAACAGTGCAGTCAAGAGCTGATGGAGAGAGTAGGGAGGGAGAGGCCAAAGCAGGTTCCACAGACATTGCAGAGACAGAATCCACAGGCCAAGGTGAGGACAGCACCCGGGTTTCCAGCTTGGACAGATGGGTGGCTAGTGGTGCCATCTGCAGATGTGGGGCATCAGGAGGGAGGTGTGGGCTGGGTCATAGGGGAGAGACCACACTCCACTGGGGATGTACTTTTGAATCTGACCTGTCCCATCTTGTGACTGTCTTGTGACTGTCTCTCTTTTCTCATCACTTACACAGGGCCTGGCACACAGGTAACTCCCTCCAGTTTCATGTTGCTCCAGATGAGATGCCCATTGCCCCCTTGTGGGGTCTGAGGATTCCCATCTATTTGCCCTGTTCCTGAAGAAGTATGGGAACACCTCTCTTCTTCCCTCCCCACTCCCACCACCGGCGTTGATTGTTCTTAGAAGGGGAAGTGGCTGGGAAGAGGTCTGACTGCTGCTAAACACGCACCTCTTTCTTACCTATCCTACCCTCTCCTCTGGGCCCGGGGAACACTCTGGGCCTGGCAACAAAGCCACTGGATGAGAAGGTGACTGATAAGGGGTCTAAAGAGTAGGGGGCAGCCTGGCCCCCACATTCCTTCAGTTTCATTCCATTGAAAACACCACTGTACTTGGATGGAAGACCACCTAGGAAGATCAGGTGCTGTAGGCATAAAAACAAACAAACAAACAAAAAACCAAAACAACAACAAAAAACACCACCACTACCACTGAACACCTACCATGTATCAAAGGACATGGCAGTGTACACGGCCCTTGCTTTCAAGCGATGAACTAGGCCCAGGTAGCTAAGAGTCATAAAAGGGGAATAAATTCAGTACTTTGGGGTTGGAGGAGCAGCCATCTGTTCTGTGTGTGGAGCAGGGTGGGGGGAGTGCAGGCTGAGAAGCGGGGTCACTCACCTTTGGACCCTGCTCTGCCACTAACTCTGTATGACCTTGAACCAGTCTTTTCCCCTCTCCGGGCTTCAGTTTCCACGGCTGTAAAGCCAAAGGTCAGGACTCAGGGCTCCCCGAGGCCATTTCTAGCCAGGGCATGAGCAATTCTGTTCCCGGATCCTGAGTCCTTTTTAGCTGCTGCTGGCTTTTTGCTCTTACTTTTAAAAAGCAATGAGTGAGAAGAAGCTGGGGTGGGGGTGGGGTGTATGAGGACTGTAAAGAAATTCCCAGACTGGTCTGTTGCTTTTTTTGTGTGCACAGAGGAACTGGGAACTGCTGGGGGAGGGTGGAGGGGAAGGACAGGGATAGAGTGAGGAGGGGAAGAGGAGGGTGCCTGAAGGAGACAGAAGAATGAAATAAAGGCAAATCCAACAAAAGGAAGTGAAAAGTGAATGACAAGTTTGAGGCTGCAGGCCCAAGGCTGGCCAGGCCTTTAGGGCGAAGAATGGAGACAAACGAGCTGGATTTTCATGCTTGGTGGACGGTGAATGAAGAGCATCTTTTAAAACCCTATCAGGAACTCTTTGGATTGTCATTAGATCTGGAGAGGGGAAAAAGACAGAGGGAGGAGACTGCTGAATTTGGCTCCCTGGTTGTGAAAAGATCCTGATTCTCTGCTGGCGGCTGGGGGCTCCGGGCCCTCTCCCTGCCTGAGCCAGGCACGCCTGGGCCCCTCAAAGGTTTCGGTAAATTATTTATTATTTTGAGGGCCCTTGAAATTCAGTGGTGGGCTCCCTCTGCTTTCCGTGGGTGACACCACACTGGAGCAAGGAGATGGAGGGAGGGTTGGGATTGGCACCAACAGTTTTTTGGCTCGTTGTAGGGTGACCAACCGTCTGGGTTTGCCTGGGACTGAGGACTTACAGTGCTAAAACTGGAGAGTCCTGAACAAACCAGAATGGTTGGTCATCAGACTTTAGAATGGGGCTGGTAGGGAGGGCAGGGAAGGGAACTGACTTGCCCAAGGTCAGTCTTGCCGTGGAGTCAGGGCTGGTTTGGTTTTGGTGTTGGCCTTGGTCCTGGCCTCCAGCCAGCTGCCTGGCTCACTTGCTTAGGCTGGGAGAGAGTAGAATCTCAGATGGGAGGTTTGTTTGTTTGTATATTTTTGTAAAAGATGACTGGAAGATTTGAATATAACTGGATATTAGATCATGTTACAGAATTATTAATTTCATTAGATATAAAAGAGGCTTGGTTGTTGTGTTTTTAAAAATATACTATCATTTAGAAATGGACACTGAAGTATTTACAAGTGAGATGACAGATATCTGGGATGTCTTTAAAAATATTCTGCACAAAAATCTAAAAGTGTGTGTGGAGGGTTGGGGTGGATGGGATTGGAGATAATAGAGGAAACAAGGTTGGCCATGAATTTGATGGTTGTGGAAACTGAGTGATGGTGCATGAAGGCACATTATTCTAGCCTCTCTACTTTGTGCGTGTTTGAAAGTGTCCAAAACCAAAACTTAGAAAAAGGAAAAGAAGAGCACATTCGTGGGGTAATGTAGC
This sequence comes from Pteropus alecto, assembly GCF_000325575.1. Classification (NCBI taxonomy): domain Eukaryota; kingdom Metazoa; phylum Chordata; class Mammalia; order Chiroptera; family Pteropodidae; genus Pteropus; species Pteropus alecto. The sequence continues at coordinate 14,145,195 of NW_006438113.1, read as the reverse complement.
GGTGATTAAGAGTACTGGCTCTAGGTTAAGAGTGCCTGGGTTCAGACCAACTCCGCCTGTTAATGGGTAATTTGTAAACATGTTCGTAATTGCTCTCACCCTCAGTGTTATCATTTGTAAAATGGGAACAAATATTCTGATCTCATAGGTTGACAGTAAGCATTAGGACTGTTCATAGACATAATAAACACTTGCTGAGATTTAGGGGGAGAATATGCCCTTTTAACCCAGGAGAACCCTTTGGAGATTTAATCCTGGGTGTGCGGGTGATTTCCTGGAATACACCTGTCCTGGAGGGTTCAGCTATTGGGACTCAGACTTCACTATACAGGGAACCAAGATGAGCTCCCTCCCTTTCCTTGCCCTCAGCCTTCATGAGGGCCCCTGCCAACCCCTCTCTTCTCAATCTTATATGTTTGGCATAGCTTAGTTTTCTCCCCACCTCCTCCAGGAGGTCTCAGTACTATATTTGTGCCTTCACATCTTCATTTGACCAATTTTCCTCTGGTCTCTGTTAGTTAACCACAAACTAACTACAAGAGGGCAGGTTTTAATCTCCTTCTGGCGTCTCCCTCACAGGCTGAGTACAAAGAGGAATGAAAATATGCTAGTTCACATGAGGACAAAGAGGAATGAAAATATGCTAGCACACACACTCACACACACACACATACAGAAGCACGTGCACATGCATGCGCACACTACACGTGCTAACTTCAGGCAGGTATATAGCACCTGAGCAGGGATGTAAGCAGCAGAGGCTGAGGGTCATCAGCACCTGGAGACAGGCTCACTGTTGAGGTCTGTGTTCTTAGACTTCAGTGCCAGGTGGAGAGTAGTGACAAGGCACTTACCTCCAAGCCACGAGATTGCACTAAGAGACCTGGATGCCGGAGGCCAAGAGCTGACCTCCTGCCAGATCGCGGTTGCTGCTGGTGGTGCAGTGGTAACTGCAGTGGAAACAATGAAAGCCTCCATTTATTCTGCGCCTGGCACAGGTGCTGATCAGGTACCTGCCTTGTGCTATTTCATTTCGTCCTAACAATTACTCTATGAGAGAGGTGTCATTGTATCCTTTTATAGTTAGGAAACTGAGATTCAGAGACATTAAGTCACTGGCTAAAGGTCACACAGCTGGGAAGGGGCAGAACTTGGATTTGAACCTGGAGTGAGCACCTTCAGAGTCAATGCTTTTGGCTGCTATATACTATTATGCAATTTATGCTGAGCGAAAAAGGATACAGGGGAATTATTTATGGTTGAAATTGTATAATGTCTGGATTTGCTTCAAAATAATCCATGGAGGTGGTTCAGAAGGAAGTGGGCACGTGGGGAAATAGAATTAGCTCTGAGGTGATAATTGTTGAATCTGGGTGATGAATACCTGAAAATTCATTATGCTCTTCTATTTTATAAAATTTCTATAAAAGTTTTACTTGTTCTGGGTTCTACCTTGGTTATATCATCACTGGGCGATTTTGAACATGTTGCTGATCCTCTATATGCCTCGGTTTCTTTGCTAAGCCTTGCCCCATCTGTTTCCAACTCATTATAGGATTGCAATACTGCTCAATCTATGCCCTGGGAATAAAGAATGTAACAGTACCTGGATCTTTCAAGGCACAAGTCTTCCTATTTCTAAGGACAGCCACGGACCCTTCTAACTAAAGATCATTTCTTGTCTCCCACTCTCCAGAAAGAAAAAGTCTGTCAGAGCTGCCTGTGTGTTTGGTCTGTGTCTGAACTCCTGGAATAGAAAATATAAGTGTGTGTGGTGGGGGGATGTGCAGTGCCCTGCTCACTCCACCTGTGTGGGTCGACTCTGCTTTTCCAAGTCGCCACCTGTTCATTCCTTGTTCAAAAGGAGTCGTGGGGCCCCAGGCAGAAGGGTGGAGCCCAGACCCTGGGGGAGGCAAATGAGGCTCTGGGCCTCCCAAACACTGGGGATGATAAATGGGGTCCGAGTCTTTCAGGCTTCATTATAGAGTCGCCATGGGTTTGCCCAAACCATGGCAACCGATTCAAGCAATGATTAACCTAATAAAGCAGAGGCAAAGGGGAAAAAGATGCATACAAGACCCCAAGTCAGGCCCTGGTTCTCTAGAGGCAGTAAATTTCCCTTCAGTGGGTACAGTGTCCAGGCCCCAGACATTCTAAATCTCTGCCTCCAGGAGTGGGGGTAGGGAGGCCTGTGAAACAGTAAATGGGTGTCAAAGATCAGCTGGGGTGGCTCAAATGCTCACTTAGTGGTCCCCACTCCTGGACCCCTCTTGGAAGTCAACCCAGCTCTGGGGAACAGGGATATATCTGCTTTAACTCCAGGAGTTAAATCACTTGGGCTTTCTTATTTTGAACCCTGGTTTAGATGACCCTGGGGATGTGTTTGTGTGTGTGCATGCATGCACATGTGTATCTGTCTGTCTCTGGGGTATACAAAGCTGTCATCAAAGATTCCGCTGCCGCTGATATGATGGGCAGTCTCTCAGATGGCCCCCATCAATCCATGCCTACTGGTATTTATGCCCTTGGCTATGGGTTGGATTTAGTAATTTCTTTCTAGAGAATACAATATGGCAAAGGTGATAGAATGTCACTTTTAAAATTAGATTCCAACAAGCCTGTGGCTTCTGTCTTGGGTATCCTCCCACTTTTGTTCGCTTGCACTGAAGAAAGCCAGTTGCTATGTTGTGAGCTGCCCTATGAAGATGCCCACACCGCAGAGAACTGAGGAAGGCTTCTGGCCCAAAATCACTGAGGAACTGAGGCCCTCAGTCCAATGGCCCTTGAAGAATTGAGTTCTGCCAACAGTCACTTGAATGATCTTGGAGGTGGGTCCACCTCCAGTCAAGCCATCAGGTGAGACCACATACTTGCCTAACACCCTGACTGCTGCCCTGAGACACTTAGAGCCAGAGGCACTCAGCTAAGCCACATCTGGATTCTCGATGTGCAGAAGACTCACATAATGAATGTTTCTTGTTTTAATAATTAAGTTTTTTTGTAATTTGTTATGCATCAATAGATAACTAATACAACAGAGGTTAGGATAGCATAGCCTTAGTTTGTCTCCGTAGTTAATGCTTTAAGCG
>NW_006438113.1:14125757-14142073 GCF_000325575.1 Pteropus alecto | reverse complement strand
AAAGTGAGGCCTGGCCCAGGCCTCCTTTGCTCATCATCTGTAGGAATAAGATGTAGAAATAAGATGGAGATGAGGTGGTCACTATAAAGAGTTCTGCTTCAAATTGCTGAAGTTTATGGACATATCTGTCATCTCATTTGAATCCTCTTAAAACCCTATGAGATAGGTGTGGTTTTCTCCATTTTTATAGAGATGGGGAATCCAAGGCTTGGAAAGGCTAAGTAACTTGCCCAAGGTGATAAAATTAGGAAATGCTGGAGTTGAGATAGATGTCAAGCCCCATACTCACCGACACCTGACTACTAGCATCGTTACTAGTCATCTCAGAAACAATGACACTGTTGTGATAGCCCAGTCTCACTTAGTCAGATGGGGCGTCTTCTAAAATAGACCCATAGACAGCCAAGGACAGGTTATTTTGGTGCCGAGGAGGGTATGAGGAAGGAAGAATAATGTGTCTCTATATAAATTATTCATTCATTCAACAAATATTCATTGGCCTTTATGGGGTAGCCAGTCTGGAAAAGGATAGAAATTTGTTAACAAACAATTGCAATGCCTTTTATTCATTTAGTCATTTTACTCACTCATTAATTTATTCTAAAAACATGTGGCATATGGTTGAGAATGGGCACTCACAGAAGACATTAAGATGGACTAAGTTCCTGCCCTTGAGAGGATCTTATGGACCAAAGAAGGGTGCAGAGGAACAAAACTTCATTACTATACTACCTGGAAAGTGTAAGGACATTCATTTGCACAGGATACTATGGGAGCAGGAGCAAGGATGGAAGAATAGTTCAGAGAAAGCTTCTTTGGAAGAGGGGATGTTCATATTAGAGATTTGGGGAAGGGAAAAAGGAAAGAGGGATTGGGCAGAGAGAACAGAGAGAGGAAAAAGCATGGAAGGGGTACCTGAGTGTGTGTAAACGAAGACTTCAAGTAGGTCAGTAATTCAGGAGAGTAAACGTCAAGGCAAGCAAGGCGTGTGAAAAAGATGCTGGTGCAGCAGCATTCTAGTCCTAAGCACAAGTGATTCATGATGATAAAAACAAATGATAGCATGTACAAACCAACTTAGTCCTGACAAAAATCCTGTAGTGGAGACTGCTCACTTCCCATCAGAATCCATTCTTCACTTCTTCCTAGGCACATAGTCCCTCTTCTGGTTAGGTGAGGGCCATTTGACCATGTTCTTTCTTTGGAACATAAGCAGAAGTGAAATGTGCTACTTCTGAGTCTAAGCTTTAAGACTGTGGATGAGGCTCCCCAATTTCCCCTTCCCACTGTCTGGGGCCCATGGCAATGCAACCTCGACCATGTGGACAGCAAAGACCCTGAGTGATGTCATGGAGCAGAGCTACCCACCTACGTGGAATGCTCATCTTAGATTGAATTATTGATGGGGCTGTTACAGTATCCTGGCTTTACTCTAACCTAAACCTGAAATGATAATGTCTTTTTGCCCACTTTACAGATGAAAAAATTGAGAGAAAGGTCAAGACATTTGTTCTTAGTCATACTGATAGCGAACCAGCTGGGATTTGAACCCAGATTCATATCACTTCACAGCTCATATTATACCATCTTCCCCTACTAGAACATGGACTTTGTCCCAGCAATGATTGGAAAACATTTGAAGATTTTAAATTGGAGAGGGACGATGTCACATTTGCATGTTAGATGGAAACTCTGGCTGCAGCATGGAGGGTATAGTGAAGAATGTTGTGATTGGAAGTATGGAGATCAGTTAGGTAGTCTCTCCATGTGGGGAATGAGAGTCTGAATTAGGGCAGTGGTCATAAGGAGGTAAAGGAGAGGTGAACTTTAAGAAATAGTGAGAAGGGCAAATCAGCAGGACTAAAGGGTTAATTGGATTTGGGTAGTGAGAGAGAAGAGTCAAGACGAACCCTAGATTTCTAGTATGGATGCCTAGGTGATGCTATTTAGTGTGATCAAGCACAGGAGACAACATTAGTTTGGGGTTAGGGAAATGGAATTTCATTTTGGACACGTCTTATTTTGGATGCCCAAAGGACATCTGGACATATAATCCTAGAGCTCAGGTAAGGTATATCTAAACAGGGGAGGGTCGCCAGGAATGGGTGGATGGCCCTTGCCTTTGTGCCAGTTTGCCCTGCACAGGGTTGCATAAGAATTTCAAATTCATATAAAAGCACTTCCTCCTCCTCCACCAGGAAAACAAAACAAAACAAAACAAAACAAACAAACAAAAAACCCTGGGAGAATTAGAAGAATTTGAGGCAAATGAAGGTGCTAATATAATAATTACCATTTATGGTGATTTAACTGCACTAAAAAGAACCACATTTAATTATCCCAATTAAATGGCTACTACTTATTGTCCCAACTTCACAGGTGAGGAAAATGGGCCTTAGAGAGGTAAAGGGGTTTAAATGAAAACCAGAGAGAAAAGAGTCTTGTTGGAGTCATACGGCCAGTCAGGAGCAACAGAGTCCATGCTTTCACCACCCAAGGAAACCTAACAGTCTTCTGGGTCTACATGCCCACAAGGGCCTCGCTAGGGACTCCAGCCTGAAAATGTGGTGAGAGGGAGTTGATAGGTGATTTCACATATTGAGAACATCACGTTCCCAGGCAAATCAATAGCTTTAAACCTACGCAGTCATTTCAGCACCACGGTCAGGGGCATGACGCTGTCTTTCAAGACCTCGGTACCCAACCGGGTTAGCCAGGCAGGCGCCCTCTCCTCTATCTGACTTGGCCCTCTAGTCACAGAAGCCGAGGGGCAGACAGGAGCCTGGAGCCTCCCCAGGGGCCGAGGGGGCGGGCAGCCCAAGAGCCGGCTTTACAAGAACCTGAGGACCTGACTCGAGCCTAAGCACAAACAACTATAGACTGACTCAGCACAGAGGAAAGAGCTCTAAACTGATAGTTTAGAGCCAGGGTCACAGTCCTAGCTTGCTTCGATAACTCACTGAGTGATTGAGGGCCTTGGGCAAGTTACCTACTTCCAAGACTTTGAGTCTCTGTTTCCACAGGTGCGACCATTCTGCCTTGCTATAAGAAGACACCTATGAAGTGTCCAGCCTCAAGTCTCCCACTGTCTGTTCTTAGGTCTTTGAAGGCATAGCAGACAGGTAAGGTTAAGGAGTGTCTCCCCACTACTTTTCTTGAACACTGTCTACAAGTATTTTTTAAAGGGAGAAAGGGGAAAAGGAACACAGCAGAGAATATTAATTACATGAATGTAAAAATGTAATTATAATATACCCGGAGCTTATGCTGTGCCACTTTCTTAGCTGAATTTACCCGAAACTCACCCTACCCTGTCCCCAGTACAGGTCTTGAAGGGTCTTTTCAACCACTTCTGGTGGCACGGGATGTGCTGGGGGTGGGGGGGGGGCTGTAACTCCATACACCTCAAGCAGGGTCTTCTCTTAGGTACCTAGAAATCCAGTGAAAGAGTATTAGGGACTCCTTCCAACTTCTGAGAATTAGCTTAAGCGAGGCTCAGAGACTTGTCTAAGGTCACACAACCGGGCAGAGTGGCGGGTAGGGGAGAGGAGGGGCAGAGTGCACCTGTGGGGTCGCGTGCGCCCAGGCTCCCTGCCTTTGTGCCAGCTCAGTGGCCTTCTTGGCTCCCAGACATTAGCATTCCAATGGCTCCTAGACGCTTTGTCCTCGGACCACTGCCGGCTTGGGGGTGGGATGGGATGGGGGCAGGGCACCATAAATCTACCTGCTTGTGTGTGCGTATGGGGGTGTGTGGGTGAGATGGGGGTGGTGCAAGATTCATGTGCTGTTTTTCTGGAAGCCAGGCTTGGGCTCAGGCTCAGACAAAGGCAGAAGAAGGGAAAGAATTGTTCCACCCGAGCATCTTTCCTGCCTGCGCTTGGGACCCTGTCCAGGTTTCAGGGAGCCGGGGCACAGACAACCACCTCAGATTGCAGGAGACTCTTCAGCCATACAAGTGTGGACTCAGTGGAGACCTCGAGCAGCATAACTTATTTTAAAAGTGGCTGAACGCAAAATACCTGGGGGTGAGGGTCCTAGTGGTGGTGCTGGGCTCGTTATTTATGCAATCACAGAAAGGTTTCTGAGCCTTTCTTGAGGAAGGGCTCTTTAGAAAGAGGCCTGGAGGAGGTTTCCCACCTCGATGCAAATCCACGTCCATTGATGGAGCACTTCCTAGGCATAGGAGCCCTAAACTTTGCAATGATTCAACCAAACCCTAAACTTTCCTCTGCTTCCTCCTGAATTGGAGAGAAGATCTGACAGATAGTTCCTGGGTCAAATCCACCCCCAACCCAAGGTGGCAGCCAAGCAGTAGAGCTGATTAAACTGTACTTTTTATTTTTTTAATTCGTAGGGCAAAGGACCAGTCTGTGTGCATTGAGTAGCTAATGGCTCCTTAGTAAGCACCCTCAAAAGCAGGAGAGGGACTGGGCAGTGGGCGAGTCCATCTGAAACAGAGCTCCAACTGAAACTCTTTCACTTCAGGGGGAAGTTTGCACCAAGGGAGTCTCCCACCTGTTTGAACATTACTTCCCACAGCCTTTCACAGGAAAAGTGATCTTCCTGCTTGAGAAAGTCCTCTACAAATCCTTAGTCTTGGCCCAAATACCACCTTCCCTGGCCAACCTCCCAATTCACCCCCATAACTCATACCTCCACCCAGTCTCACCATAACTCATATCTCCGCCCAGCACCAATATTCTTTGGCCTTGAATGATTTTGTCTATATACTTGCTACTGTCCCTGGAGGACAGAGATGTACTTGTGCTTTTTAGGTCAGTCCACAGCCCTCACCCCCAAAGCCCAGCAAGTAGCAGGCACTGGCTTGGTCAGTGAAATTTGGAGCTGCTGACACTTGACCCCAGACAGTGCCCCAGGTGGAAAGGTGGCTGCTGTAGAGGTCACCAATAACCTATTAATCTCCTCTTCCCTGGTTAAAGCCATGAAATGAAACACCTTTGTTCATTTGTTTGCCGGTTTCCTTTTCTGCCCCAAATCCAGTTCTTGATAACTTAGACATACTTCTTCAGAGCTACCTTTAGAGATGCAGAACTAGAGGAGAGAGGAAAAGATTAATTTGAACTGAGGAGGGCATAAGAGAGACAGATGCAAGAGAAGTTAACCCCTGCAAAGCTGCCACCTTTTCTCTCGCTGGAAAGTGACCAACCCACCTGACCACACCGTGCCAGGTCTGGGGGGTTGTTTCCCCAGGTGCACAGGGCCAATCTAGGGAAGATTCTGGGGTTCAACTCAAAAGGTAGGGTGCCTTTCCTCCAGTTTCCTGTTCCCAAGTGCCAGATGGACTCTGCGAATTCTTAGAGTTCAGATCTGTTTCCCAGAGGTCCTGGGGATCTCGAAGCCTCATAGTGGAGTTCCAGTAGTGCCCCTGGTACACGCTTCAGTCACCACTGTGTGCCGACCCTACTCTGGAATCATCAAACTCGAGTGGCTGGAGACTTTTAACAAAAGTTTGTAATCAAGGCCGCTGGGTGTCTGGGGATGCCAGAGATTCCAGCTGGACGCTCCACCGTCTCCACATCCCCTCGGCTCAGATCCACAAGTCACTGCGCTGCCACCCCAGCACTGAGTGCGTAAAATGCTTGCAGAAGACAAGTGAGGCCTTGAAGCAGTTTGGGAACATCCCTGTGATGTGCAATCAGCTGGCCGTTTCTGAGAACTCTGATTCTGCGATGGGGTTATTACTCCCTCCTTTCCCCAAATGCAACTAAATTCAGGCTAGTGGCATAGGGGAAAGGGACAGCAGAGCCAGTGAGTAGCCTTAGTTGGAGGCTTGCCTTTTTTTCTAGACCACTGTCTGGAATGACAAGTTGCTGCCCCATAAGTAAAACAAGGAGTCTGGACCAATGATTTTTAAAAAGCCTTCCAGCTCTTACTTTCCAAGCGTGTATAGCTGACTTGTTTTCCCAATTCAGTCTGTTTGGCCTCCATCCTAGCGCCACAGCCTCTTAGCCTAGGCCAGAAGAGGGGCCCCAGAGAGTTTCATCTCTCTCCCGGGACAGATGCACACTCCCCCCGCCCCTCCCGACACACCCTCCAAACGCACTCAGAGCAGAGGCTGCAGTCCTCCTCTCTGCACGATCCAGTCACCTTGCTCAGGTTTCTGTAAGTTCCTTTTTTATTGGCTCAAAAATCTCATTCACCAGTTCCTAAATAATCTTATGTACAAAATATAGACTTTTCCTGCTATTAAGTCTCATTAATAAATACAACGTGTAAAACAGGGGAGGGGCCATATAATTTATCCTACCAAAATTTACCCCATGCCGCATCATACCATTTACAAACTGATTTTTTTTTATAAAGACACGGACTTTCCGGGTCGCAGGGATGGGGAGAGGTTTTCCCCAGTCGGGCTGGAACTTTCACCAGTTCACAGACAGATATTACGACCCTGGAGGGCAATGGCTCCTAAAAGTGCACGAGGAAAAGGCAAATGATCACCTTCGTGGATTAAGGCAGAGTGGAGCGGTCCAAAACCCAGGACTTGATAGGAACAAGAGGAGAAGTTCAGCGGCGTCTTCGGAGAAAAGAAGCTGGGCGAGCGGAGCGAACCCGGGGAGACCAGATATTGGATTAAATCACTCTGGGGGAGGAGTGATAATAGATAGCCGGTCAAGCCCGCAGACAGACTTGAATTCGGGGAGGGTGGCTGGAGACGGTGGGCGTCACCAACTGTTTAGTGCTATCATTCTGGTCTTTTTTTTTTTTTTTGCATGAGATTTGGGGGTCGCCGCGAAGGGGGCCTAAGACTCACGTGGCCTGCAATGCCCACTTGCGCGGGCGGCAGCAGGATTGCAATTGGCGCCACGCAGAGGACAGGGAATTGAACCCGGCCGTCTACCCCCAAGGGCACCTCGGCTTGCTAGAAGTCAGCAAACCAGAGCTGGAGGTGAGGGCCCCCGCTGCTGCCACCTCCCCCTCTCTCTCTTCCAACACCCACCACCCAGCGGCCGACAGGCCTCATCATAGAAAGTCTGAAAAAGCCAGGGCGCCGGGGCGCGGACAAGCAGGGGAGGCAGGCGCCTGCAGCCCGGGTCGCTCCTCCAGCGATGCAGCGGGGCTCAGGCTGCCTGCCTGAGAGACGGGCGAGTAGACGGAGCCCCAGTCTCCCCGGGAGCCGCCGTCCGGGCTGCCCAGCTCCTCGCAGGGCAGTGCGGGCGGCTCCAGCCCATAGAGGCTGTGATCCGCTATGCGCAGCGTCTGCGTCAGCGCCCAGATGTAGTTGTGGGCGAAGCGCAGCGTCTCGATCTTGGTGAGCTTCGCATCATCCGGGAAGGTGGGCAAGACGCCGCGCAGCGCGTCCAGTGCGGAGTTAAGGTTGTGCATCCGATTGCGCTCGCGGTCATTGGCTTTCTTCCGTCGGCTCCGTCGCTGCTTGCTCAGAGCCAACTCACTCTTAGGCCGGCTGCGGCCCCCACGCCGTGCCCTGAGCTTCCTGGCAGCCCCTCGGCAGCCACCCCCTTCCGCCTCGGCGCAGTCGCCCGGCACGCGAGTGGGGCTGGGCAGAGCGGACGCAACGCAGGTCACTTCCTCGTTCGATACGCCGGGAAAGGGCTGCTCCGTCTCGTGGGTTACTTGGACAGCTGGCGCACCCAAGGGGTGAGGTGCCATCCTGCGGCGAGATAAGAGGTACGAGTAAGCGTGGGTCGGTCACCCGGGCGCAGTTCCCCATCCCGGGGCTAGATGGGGGGAAAAATAAGAAAGAGCCACCCCAACTCCCCGCCAGAGGACCCCTTTCCCCTTCAGCACGCCGCTCTGCGACTTCCAGGTTTTACCTTGTTCTCGGGCGCAAAAGGAGGGAGAGAGGTGGGCAGCAGGGAGCAACCACGAACTGAGGTGGTCTTTGCGTCTCCAAGTTCAGCTGAGAAGCAGGCGCTGCCTCCCGGGAGTTTCCCCAACCCCAAAGAAGAGAAGCGCAAAAGGGGTCCGGGGCCTCTGTTGCTGTCTGCGCGCGGCCAGGCGGATTTCCTGCTCCGTATGTCGTGTGCCCAGTGGCACGCTTTATCTGCTCCGCGGGGGCCAGGAGCGTGCCTGCCCCGCTGCTGCCCGCGCTGCTGGCCAATCAGCGCCGGGACCATGGGGCTGCGCCACGCGAGCCCGCTCCTCCCCCGCGGAGCACAGCTGGATGCTGGACAAAGGGCCGAGGTCGGGAAAGAGGAGCGCCCACTCTGTTTGCTTTCTCCCAGCGGGCTCTGTCCCAGCAACTCTCGGTTTCTCAAAGAGCCTCGCCCAGTGAGAAGAGCCTTGTCTGGCTCGCGTCTGGCCGTCCCAGACCACTTTGCTAGTATTCTATCTTTCCTTGGCACATGTTCAGAGCCACTCTTGGTACTCCGAAGGAGGCTTTCGAAGCCTTTAGGGTAAGTCGATCTCCGAGAAATTTAGTCTCAGAGAGGGATGCAGCTTGCCCCAAATCACACGGCAAGGAATGGAACAAAGAGCCAGGTGTCCTGACTACCAACTTGGAAAAGCGCGCACGATTTCCCCCGATGCCACTCTGCTCTCCCGCACTATGGATAGGTTAGGAAACACACATAGGGTGATGTTTTACTGACCCTCTTCATTCTAGGGTGGGTGGGGGGAGAGGCAAATACAGATGTCTCTGACACGTAGAGACCTTCTTCTGGGGTTGAGGAACCCCGTTTCCCATTCCCTAAGATGACGCCCCACACTCGTCAGACGGAGGCACTTAGAACCTTTCCCCATCCCAAACCTAAGACCTTTCCATGGTGCCTCAGAGGCAGAGGGTGGCTGTGGTGGACCTCAGCGGACATTCTACAACTCCAGTTGTGGACAGGACCCTAGCGTTTGGGCCAGGTCCTGCGGGGCAAGAGCTCAGGTGAGAAAGGGTCAGGAGAGGGCCAGAAGTTCACAGAGAGCCCTTGTGTCTTTTAAACGCCTGTGGTGTGCTGGCTCTGTAGAAAAGCAGATCAAGTCTTTCTCCTCTCAGTCCTTCTGTCCAATCACAGGCGGGCAGGGGCTGCCAGCGCTACCTGGTCCAGCCTCCTGCCGCGGTTTTAGGCAGGGATCCAGCGATGAGCATAGAGCAGGGACTCTCCAAAGCCCCTATTAGCGCCATCTGGAAATCTTTCCAAAGTGAGTCTGAACACATCATCCCTCCCTCCTTCCTCCGCCCCTCCCTTTTGTCCCCGCCTCGGACACCCCGTGGTCTTCTGCTTCCGGTCACTCAGGGTGAGGGGTCGCGGCTTCCGCTCCTCTTTCTTGACCGCGAGGTGCCCGGGGGAGGAAGCTGAGGCTGGGAAGACTAGTTCCAGGTTTATTCTCTGCAGGCAGTGAAGGCTTTATTTTCTGGCAGGTCCAGATACCCTGAGCCTTCCGGAAGTTGATGGAGGGGAGCAGGACCGGGTTAGAAAACTTGAAGGGATGGGGTGAGGGGAGGAGGTAAGTTTGCGCATCTGCCCTAGTGACGGGCCTCTTGACACCGGCCCAGGCTGCTTGAAGAGCGAAATTACCTACAAGGCAGAGAGAGGGTAGATATGCTTGAGATCCAGGTATGAGGGCTCTAGGATTGCGTAGGAATAGGGCTGCTGACCCGATTGCAGCTGTTGCGCGGTTGCACAGGCTTCTTCCCTTGATGCCTGGGAACTGAAGCTAGGGATCCGGCGCAGAACCATCAAAGGGACCCCACCGAGACTCTTGGGTTAGACATTTTTCTGTTTCCCCTTGGATCAGGACTTGCTCCAAACTTTATATCTAGTTATAAGAATGAGAACCTGAGGCCCGTTTTACAGATGGAAAAATCAAGGCCCAGAAAGGAGAAGTGACTCGACCAAGGTCACACAGTAAGTTCTATCAGAGCCAGATAGAACCCAGGTCCTAAGGCTCCTAGTGCTAGATTTTCCTTTGCACTTGCTTCCTCTCTTTGATTAGAGGAAAATATTTTTTCAAGGCAAAACCGGACACCACAAAATGTAAAAATAGGAGAAGTACTGGTCTGTGAGAAATGACAGGGTCAGAGTAAAAAAGTAGTAGCCTTAACTCCCAGTGCCAAGGGGAGCCAGTGTCTCCTCGTTTTCTATCTCTTTACTTTGGTAAGAGTACCTCATACCCCAGCCTTGCTTGGTTTCTATCCTGTACATTAGGAACTGAGAGAGAAAACCCAAAACATGCTTCCCTAGCGCCCCAAGACCCAGCCCCGCTCTCTGGAAGGAGCCCTGGCTATAAGGGATCAAAGCACCTCTATGGGTCCCTGGAGGACTGAAGAGCAGCCCACAACCAAATCTCTCATCCCTCAGAGGCCCTCAGATGAAAAGCGGAGGCAGAACTCGCCTCGGCTCCAGGTTGCCTCAAGCGGCTAATGGGTACTAGATAGAACCACAGGGCAAGCTTCCTGAATCAGGGGAGATTCTGGGGTTTCTTGGGGACCTTCTTGACTGGGAGAGAATTCTGGGACCCGCTTATGACTCTTATCTAGCTTCCCCAGAACGCCTTCTGCTCAGGACTCTCCAAGGTTTTGTGGTCCGTCACCATTCCGGCTTTGCGCAAAGATCGCGAGCAGCGCGCAGCGACTAGGGGCAGCTGTTTTCTTGAGGCTCGCAAGAACTCTCCACAGTCCTTCTTCTGGCCAGAGGGGCGGGGCTGGAGTTCGAGGAGTCCTAGGGGATTAGAGACGGAGGAGCCATGTCTTCCCTCTCCACTGTAGGGGATGTACAGACGCCTCTCCAAAATTAATTCCTTTGCTTTTGGCAGCGGAAGCGCAGGCTGTGACAACTCAGTGCGCGCTGGCTGTATTTGTGAATCAGCTCTTCTAGCGGGGAGCGGAGCTTATTCCTGAAGTCCCCGGCCAGCCACCACCTCTAATGCTTCCAGGACCCCCGTGCCCCTCGACTCTCTGAGACCCAGGCTTGCCTGGAAGCTGAGGGGGCCCAGGAGAAAGGCGACATCCTGACGCCTGGAGACCGCGGGCAGATTGGAAAAGAACGAAGGCAGCGGTCCGCCTTTCCGCCTTCCCGTGGGCGGGGGGAATCTTAGCAGTGCCTGGGGGCTCTTTGAGAGAGGAGGAGGGAGTGGGGGGCGCATAGGAGGTTGAATAGCTAATGGCTTGCCGGAGGAGGGGGTGTCTTTCTCTCGCCTTCGCCTCGGCACTGAAAGAGGGGAAGACAAAAATCTGGCGAGCGAGCTACCCGGCCGAGACTGGCCACTTCAAACAGTCCTTCAAACAAAAGGAGACGACGAAAAGAAAGCCCCACCTGTCTCCAGTGTTTGCTAAAATAATAATAAATAGATTTCGTTTAATAAATAATTACAAGAGATTGTAAAGTGGAGTGCTTTGGAAAACATCTACCGCGGGAGTCCCGCAGCCAGCCATCACCTGCTCCCAAAGCGGGCAACTTTATTGTTAAGCCACCCCCCAACTAGTTCGCCTCTGATAAACTCTCCCTCCTTTTCACAATGACTGTTTACTCATAGTTAGCACAATATTACCTTTGCCGTGATAAACCCAGAGGGGGGAGACCTGGCCCCTGGCCCCTGGGCACACCTGTCCCAGAAGCTGACACATGGATTTGGCACCGATCGGGCCTCCCCCCGGGGGCCGTGTACATTGGCCCAATTGCCACCCATTTATAACAGGTTGGCTGCAAGGCCTATCTCGGTCCTATTTGTCTTCTTTTATTGAAAGCATATGGTCTCCAGGGGCTCACCAGCCCCATATTTCATCTGCCGGGAGCTGGGGCGCTTCCGTAGGCTGGTGCTGCTCAGCGCGCTGCTCCCCACCCAACGGCTGCTGCGCCAGCTGAGGAGATGGCGGAGGTGGGGTCGGGAGAGATAAGGCGAGCTCCTCATTTGCTTTGGGAAAGACGCCTTTCCCTCAGAGACTCCCCCTCCCAGGGCTCAGGGACCTCATGCGCTATTGAGTAGGTGGCTGGTTCTTTTCCTTGGGTAGGTGAGAGGGCACCATATGCCACCCCCCAGGGCGCACAAGGGAGCTCCGGCCCAGGGAGTCCTGGAACAAAGGGAGGAGAGGGTCCAGGACCTCAGGAGCACCCGAGGTCTTTATTTCCAGACCCCCTCCCTGCCCACGGCTGCCTCCCCCCCGGGCGTTCGAAGCTGGCGCACAGCGCCTGGAAACAAAGTGTCCACATTGTCCCTGTGGCCAACGGAGACAGTGAATGCGTGAAAAGGTGCATTGCGCATCAAGACACCTGTTGAAGCGGCGCCTCTTCTCAGCGTCTCTCTCTGTTCTGCCCTCGGTCAGGAGGGAGTGGGGAGTGGGAGGGGGGAGAGATACAGTGATTTGTAGCGACATATGTTGAGCAGATCGGTGTGTACTCTTCACAGGGAAACATGCACCCTCGCTCCCATACACACCCCGCGAGAAGGAGCAGCTGCTCTCCTCACCTTCTCCCGACATAATACCTGGGCCAGGCACTTTGGCGTCGCCTTTTGAGACTCCAGCTCTCCCCCACCCCTCTGCTTTCCGCTCCCACCCGCCGCCCCAATCTTGGCAGCTTTGCTGTAGGACTTTATTGTCAAATTTAACAGATGCACATTTGTTCCCAGCGCCTGGCCTCAAACACACACACACACACACACACACACACACACACACACACACACACACACACACACGCAGGCATCCACAGAAAATGCGACTGACACACAGATGCGGAGCGCGAGATGTCCATATGCCGGGCTGCGCGCCCACTCGGGCAGGGGAAACAAACGGGGGAAAGGAGGCCATCTCCCGGCGCCTTTAATTTCGCGCTGGCCCTTGGGCGCGATGGCGCACGGCGTAGCGCCACGCGGCGCTGGAAGTCTGGAGAGCACAGGGCTGTGGACGCAGAGCGCGGAAGAAAGGCTGCAAGAAAGGGGCCCCTGGGAAGAGCAGAGAGGACCAGCAGCTCTGGACGGGCCTATTAGGTATTGCCCGAGGTCTGGCTCTCTCTTTACCTCTGGGCTTTTAAACTTCTGAGTGGTGAAGACGCCTCGATCCTCCTGGGATTGCCAGAAGTGAGCAATCACCTGAGGCGCACTTAGGGGCAGGCCCGTACTGGAGGCGTTCGTTTGACACACTTCTGCCCGCTCATATCCTTGATGGGTCGCAAATTTCCCACATCTGAGCTTCACTAATAGCATGTGATGGGAAGAGCAGTGGATGGGTGACAATGGGCCTGGCTCTGCCACACTCTCTGTGCCACCCTGAGCAAATTATTTCACCTGGGCCTCTGTTTCTCAACTATTAAAGGAAAAAGCTGTGGAGTTCTGCAAAATTTAAAAGTCTTGGATACCAGTGGTCCTTAGGCTGTGAGTGGAGGAAACCCAGGGAGAGTGAAACTCTTCCACCTCCAATCTATTCTCCAGATCTGAGTTTCTGGCCAAAGGGTCTTCCACCAACAGTTGAGAGGCTGAGGGTAGTTGTAGTGGGGAAAGACAGATACAGAGGGGTTTAAGAAGCCATGCTCTGTCCCCTCCATTTTTCAATTCTTGGTGCACAGGTAACCTTTGGGCCACTGTGACACTCGGTGACATGTCAGGCATGCCTCCTGATACCAGACTTTCAGACTTTCATCTTTTCCAGTGCTAGGATGGAGCTGGGAAGCTGGGTGGTGGGTACTTTGTTCTTGGGCACCTTCCTCTTTCCAGGACTGTTTCTGGAGAAAAAATGTGCCCCTCCCACCCTCATTGTCAGCTTGGATGAGCTCTGCTCATTCCAAAAATTAGAGGCAACCTTTCTCAACTTTACGCACATGCTCTTTATTTTCTGTGTGTTTTTGACACAATGTGGTCTTAATATTGCTGAGATCCACTGGCCCAGGCAGGGGGCATGCTCCTTTGAGAGAAGTCTTCTCTGTAGAAGTCAGAGCTTGCTCTGGCAGGGGAAACTCTGCCTGATTTTCCTTCTATTCCCTATCCCTGATGCCCTTTTCCCAGTCACCCCCAGCCCCATGGGGATTCTGTCCCAGCAACAGTAGTAAGAACAAAAGGGTCTCAGAACTGCTATGAGTTGGGGGTGATGGCAGGAAGAATCTCTCCACCTCACTTCTTTAGGTCACCATGAATGAGATGCTCATCTTCCTTCTAGTAATCAGATTGGGAAGGCAGGAAGGGGACAGGGGCAGAAAGTAGGGAGTGTCAAGAATTATTTCTAGATGAACTCTGTGGAGAATCAATAGATGCAATGCAATGCGGTTTTCCACATAGTACTTAATAACACTAATATCCATATAGAACTTTGAAGGAGGCAGATCACTCTCTCACACAACCTGTGGGGGAGCCAGGAAAGGATTTTTCTTATTTCCATTTTATAGGTGAGCAGTCTGAGGCTCATGGGCAGAGACCCAAGACTGGAATTCCACTTGCCTTGTGTCCTCTCCAGCTAGTTCGGCAGGGAATCTTCATTTTGTCATCCTAGCCCCCTACCCACCATCCACACTCCAAGATCTTCATCTTGCCATCCTCTGGGGCCCTTTGGAGGTGGACAGTTCTCAGCTGGGGCTTTGGGGCCACAGGCATTGAAGGGTTTAGGAGCAGTAAATCATGGAGGCTTTTCCTTTCTGTCTTGTCTTTCGCTTCCTTTGTTTTTCACGAGCCTCGCGAACTCCCCTCAGTGCTGTGGAGACAGGGCCAGGCTTGCACGGCCTGGAGTGCGAGTGCCGCGCTTGCCTCACTCCAGCCCCAGCCCTGCTATGGGGGCAGTAAGCTTCATATTTCCCCTTCTTTAGACCTTAAAATAGGTGGTCCCAGGTTTTGTTTGTTTGTTTGTTTGTTTTATATGGCACTATCAGAAAATCATTTTAGGCACACCCTTCAAAATGTTGCGTTAGCTATTCATTATTTTTCATATAGCATGTACAATATAAAACTTATGCAAAATATGATTTGTTAAAAATTATAGGTCTCTTTCTGTATAAGTAGAGGAAAAGAGAATAGGATTTTTGAGACAGACAGGCCTGGGTTCCAACTTTTGCACCTAGTAGCTGTTTATTTTAACCTTGGCCTATTGACTCAATCTCTCTGAGGCACCTCCATTTTCTCGCTAATAATAGAGTACCTACCTCATGGGGTTCAAGTGATCTAACTTTTGTCAAGTGATCAGCATGTAGTGAATGCTCAATCATTTATGAAAACTATTTAATACATACATTATAAAACATAGCTCCAAAGAAATTTCCACCCAGGAAATAATAATAAATATAACTAATATTTGATTCTTCTTGTGCTCCCCCCTCCAGGCAACCCACTTTGAAGCCTGCTGTCTCAACCTCCAAAACAGTATCATCGATAGTTGTGACACGGGTTTATATTTGACCAGCACTTTCTCATCCATTATTATTTCTTATCAAACCACTGAGGCAGCATGGTCAGAGGTCATCATCCCATTTACATATGAAGAATCTGAGACTTTTAGAGAGGTCATGTAACTCACCAGGGGCACCCAATTTGTATCATTGAATAAGAATAAGAATCTAGGTTGTCTGACCTCAAGTCTATGCCTCTTCTACTCTGTCATGCTGTAGGTCACACTTATGAGCTGGTCGTAAAACCAACCCAGTTAGTCTCTTGCTGAACGACTACCAGAAAAGAGGGTGTGGGCTTATCAGTGAGGCTAGATGGTGGTGTATGACTATGGCTTATTCAGTCCTGTCCACCAGAACCATAGCAGGCTTGGAGGCTCCCTGACATGTGACCTTATTTTATGGGTGGTGTACATTTTGCAGATGCAAGTATAGAGGGGAAAACTTTTACGCAGAGCTCCAACTCTGCACAGGAAGCTACAAATCAAATTCCTGTCAATGAGATTGTCCAGAAACCAAGATGGCCCAGGTCATTTGGGCACATCTTACCTCTGTTCCATAAATGTTTATGAAGGGTCATTGTGAGAGGCTGATGGCCAGCCGTTCCCCAGTCACAGAGTTTAGACCCGGGAGAAATGGCTTGAAATGGAAAAGCAGGGATTTAGGCTATTGGTGACCCTGTCTTTCCTAACAGATAAACATGGCAAGAGTCCTCTTCTGATGATATAGAATCCTTTCTGTAGAGACTTCCATTCTCTGACCTGGAATAGTTGTGCAGCCTGCTTAGAGGTCCCTGGGGGATGGACTGGTTGACCGCAGGAGATCCCTCTCTCCCTATGATTTTATCACCATGAATAGTTAGGATGACTATTCAGTTTTACAGAACACATTTGGAAAGTCAACTGTCGCAGAAGCCATTCAGGATCATAGATAGAATTCATTGCTACCTTTTTTGTTTGTTTGTTTTGGCAACTTCTTTTGCTTTGTATTTATTTATGTATCTATGTATGTATTTATTTATTTTTTAATTGAAAAAATGAT
>NW_006438113.1:14097222-14122752 GCF_000325575.1 Pteropus alecto | reverse complement strand
TGGCATCTAAGCCTCTTGGATCCCTGCTGTATATAAAACTTTAAAAATGCCTTTTTATTTTCTGGTAGGTATTTAATCACTCTCGCTACCCTCAGTTTCAGTCTCTGTCAGTGTTAGCAACAGTTTCAGTAGTGTTTGCTCAGATTCCCCTTGGGAGCCTCTTCCCCTGGGGCCCCATGGTATGGGGGGAGGGGCCCTCTGAGTTGGGGGATGGGGTTGTGGCTCAGCCTCAGTTTTGCAACCGCAGCTGGTAAAAATCAGCTGTTGTTTCTCTGCTGTCCCTGCTTTTCCGCCGTCCCCGTTTCTCTGCCTCTGCCCTGATGACTGGGCCCTGCATCCGGCAGCGTGGAGCTCACAGCACTCCCAAACAAGGCTGTTCAGAGAAATCGTTGCACCTTCTCTCCTCCCTCTCCTCCTACAGGAAGCTCCGGCTGCAAGAGGCAGATTCTTCGTTTCTCCCAGTCTACTGCCTGACTTCCAGGGTTCTGACCTGTGGTAGCTCTTACATGTACGTCCCACACTCAGATGTGCTGGTGTGCAGTTTGGGTGTTTTTGTTGAGTTTTAGATATTTGGCTTATTGTTGTTTCAAGGGAAGAGATTCAGGGAAGTCTCTCACTCTGCCATGTTTCTGACATCACCTATTGCTACAATTCTTAACGTGAGTGAATTGGTATTAACACCAGTTCCCTTCTGAAGTATTACAGCCCAACAGCACAAACCCTGATGTGCCATGTATGAGAAATATCAAGAACCAGAGGGTTAGGGCTAAAGAAAACCTTCACTAGCATGTGGTCTTCAACACTAAATTGACAAATATTTGGGAACCGAGGCTCAGAAAGGAAATCTCCCTTGTCCAAGGTCATACAACAAGTGCGGTCAAGTCAGAACTCGAGTCTCTTTCCACTATCCCATGGTCAAATTCCAGAGTCCTTGCTCTGTGTTGCTCTCATTTAGTAGCCATCGTTCTCTGCCTGGTATGTGGAAGTCCCTTGTTCTATGTCTCTCTCAATATAGGATGAGCTCTTTGATTTTAGGGGTTATGTCATGTTGAAAATTTAGCAAGAACATTGTAAAGGGTGAGTCTCCAGTAGGGATCAGCTTAATGGGCCCAAGCAGGTAAAGATTATGTGAGACTGGACATCTGGGTGGCCCGCAGGAGGTTGGTAGGACATGAAATGAGTGGAAGGGGCTGATCAGATCCTTATGGCTGCTACAAACTCCGATGCAGGTGATGGAGCCAGCTCTGTGGGGATGATAGAAATGGAGAAGGGGAGACACATTCTTCCCTTTAAGGGCACAATCTGGAAGCTGTATACATTGTATTTGTTCATGTTTCCATTGGCTAGTGCTTAATCACATGGCTTCATTTAGCTGCAAGGGAGGCTGAGAAATGAAGTCTGAAATTTAGGTGACCATATGCCCAGCTATGAATTGGAATTCTAGTACTAATAGGCTTTGCCACACTTAATCATTGGAAAATAAGAACTTATGTTCCTTGGACTACAGAAGAGATCCTTAATGTAGTGTCTACCCCACATTATCAACCCAGCCTAGGGCTCCTGAGGATTGTGAAACCCAGAAGATGGTAGACAACATTCTGTGTGTGGTTACATCTCTCTGAGAAGATTCAGAGTTTCATTAGACATTAAGGGACCTGTGACCCCCTTCTCCAATATTAAGAAATAGCTGTCTGAAGATTGCTGAGCAATTTTGGACAAGACATGCAATCTCTCTCTCTCTCTCTCTCTTTTTTTTTTTTTTTTTTTTGAGATTCTTTTCTCATCTACAGAGATGTACCAAGGCTTTGAGTGGATGAAGAGCTTTGAATAAAAATTGTGACAAAACAAAATGAAGGCCTGTCAGTCATATAGAACACATTGAGGTCTGAAGTGAGCCAAGTAGTGGGGATAAATCCAGTCCTTGCCTCAAGAGCCCAGAGTTTTGTGGGGAGACAGACACATAAATCAATAATTACAGATCCCTTCTGCACCTGTTACTCCAGAATAGGCCATTAGTTGCCCAGGAGTCTATAAATTTGGCAAGTGCTTCAGGTGCTTTTGTTATGAAGCCAGAGTTGGGTACAGGCCGTAGATGATGAGCTTACAAGCTTCTGATGAGGTCACTGCAGGCAAAGATGCAGGAACCAAGGCTGACAGGAAGAGTCCTGGGCTTTAGGTCCTAACTCTAGCTCATTGGAACTGTAGACTGCCATCTGTTATCAATGAAGAGGCAGTATAGGGAGTGACCAAGAGCAGAGTCTGGAGTCCAAGCTGTGTATGAATCTTACTCTCTTTGTGGTGTTGGACAAATTATTTAATTTCTCTATCCTTGATTTTTTTTGTCTATAAAATGGAGGCAATAATAGTACTCACTTCTAGGGTTGTTCTTGGATTAAATGAGTTAATAGATGTCTAACGCTTAGGATAGTGCTCGGCTTTTACCAAGGGCAATGCTTTCTTGAGGGTTACTGCGCACTAGCCTCTGGGTTAGTGAAAGAGATGTACAGAAGAGCAAAATATCACAGTCTCTTAAGGAGCTGACAGCCAGTCTACTTGGGGAGGCAGACATTAACAAAGCAATCGTATGAATAGATGATGACAAACTCTGGTGAGTGACGTGCTTTAGCATGCAATACAAGCTTGGGGTCAGGGAAGGTGTTCTAGAGATAGGATTAACACATGTAAAGGCCTAGAGCATAGCACATTTGATTCAGTCAAAGAGCCTTGGGGAGGGAGCCCTAGAAATAGGGAGAGAGCTTTGAGATAAAACTGGAGGGCTGGCAGGGCTCCATTTGGTAAGGCTGGGCCCTGTAGAGCTGCGGGTATTTACCCTGAGAGCAATAGGAAGCCACGGAGTGGTTTTGAACTGGGGATTCATATATTCTTAATGTACTTTTATGAAAAGATCAGTGTGTATGTGAAGAGCAGTCTGGCAATCACAGAGGGGAAACCAAGAGGCCTTACAGGTGAGAGAGAATGGGGCTTGACTGGAGTCAGAGCATGGGGAGAAATGGGAAGACTTAGCTGAGGGAGGGAGGGTGAGCAGAATCTGGTGATAGGTTGAATATGGGGCATTTGGGAAGAGTTGATAGAAATGATGGTGGTGCCTTTAAATGAGATGGAGATCACTGAAAGTCATGTTGTGTTTGTGCCTTTGAGATGTCCAGGTGGAGACACTGAGTGGACTATTGACCACATAGGTCTTGGTGGAGGTCTGGGCTAGAGATGTACATTTGTGAGCCATCTGAATATAGCCAGTGTTTGGGTGTAGATGAGATAGTTTAGGGAAATTTACATGGAGTGAGAAGAGAAGGGACTAAGAATGAGTCACAGGAACTCCAGCCTTTAAGGGCAGAAGAGAAGAGGAGGAGCTAAGGAGACTGAGGGGCAATGGCCAGAGAGGGAAGAGGGCCATCAGGAGGGTGTGCTGTCCTGAAGGCCAAGGAAAAGACCTCTTAATTCTGCCTGGAATAAGATACCATGTATGAAACAGCTTGGGGGAGAGTTTAGTGTTTCATATAGGTATATGAAAGCATTGTCATTACAAATATAGTGTGTGTGAATGTGTTCTACAAACAGTAGAGGGCTCTGCAAAGGTAGGAGACTTAGATTACTACTGACCAGAATGAGTGGTGGGAACTCAGTGCAGAGCAGGGAGACACTGTGGAATTCATCTTCGATCTTGTTTTTAGTTTTTTTTTTTTTTTTTTTAGCTAGTTCTTGCAGGTCCCTATTTTATACCCAAGCCATGCTTCAGGGACATTAGAGGAAATCTGGAAAAAAAAAGGATCAGGAAAATCAGGGAAAAAGACTAGGAGAAAGCAGGAGGTGATAATTCTGAGATATTAAAATATATGGTTTTTTCCAAAGCTGTACCTTAGGGAAAAAAGCTGTTTCCACTTCTCCAGAGGCCTCTCTGTCATTCCAGTTCCAACATCAATCTCCTGTCTTAGGATACTCATATTGCATTGTGTACAATCAGGGGGCTCATGTCAAAGCAAAGAAGGTGAGAGAATCAACTGAGGATCATGGAATCCATTGGTCATTTCATATGGGCACTTTTGAGAAGCTCCTGGCCTAACAGAGTCTTGGAATGGCCTGTGGATGGCATTGCTGAGTTAGCAAGAATGGGACACCATCCTCCACAGCGTAGTATACATTCTAAGACAACACACTACACGGTGCTGTGTACTCAATAGGTTAGAACACATGTCCCAGGAGTCAAGAGAGTGGAAGCCACAGTAGCCCCACTTTCCATCACTCTCAATGACCCTCTTGAGAAATTTAGCTTTCTGTCCCCACCACTTTGAACACAGAGACCCAATGAAGCCAAAGGGGGAATACTCTGCCAGGAAATAGAACTACAAGTTAAGGCTACATATCAAGCTCCTTGAAGCAATAAGATGAGTCACCATCTGAGTAGGAGTAATTAACCAAAATCCCTAGAAAGATGTAGGATTGTTATTATATAGTAGAGACAGAGAGTAATTGGTTTGCTACCCAAATGATATACTTGGGTGGATCTTGGAACTACCTTGCCCAATTTTGGTGGTAAATGGACTAATGTAGCAGCCACAGCCTGAGTTCGGGCATGGTGATGGTGGCTTAGACCTCTCAGGAATGAGAGTTGGGTCATGCGATCAGGTAAACCATTGAGATCAACAGAGATGCTACTAGTGCGGAAGGAACTCAAGAATGGATAGAAAAAGAGGGAGATTATGTGTATCGATTATGGCCCAAGATCAGTTGCAACAGTGGATATTGTTTTCGTCTACTTGTTGCCTTCATTTTCTGAGTTTTACCCCAGAAAATTAAAACCTGGCAACATGTGGGTTATTACAGAACTTGGCCAGAAATTCCAGATGGGCCTGGTAGGACCCAGAGTTCAGATAGACTCACATAGTAGAGTGGCTGATGGGGTCATCTGAATATCAGGCAAGAAGAGGGGGGTAGGGTGGGGTAGGGCTAGGTTACCAAGTGTGTGTGAAGGAGGCTATTAGAGACTGGAGCTGGGAATGGAGCCTGAGGTGGAGGGGCAGGAGAGGATCCCAGTCTTCAGAATGACTTTGTGGAAATGCAGGACCTCAGCATGGCACAGGAGAAGGGATGCTAGCTTGGGAACCCAGATGTCATGTCTGGGTATGCTTGATGACTCAACAGGTGGCTGTGTGATGAGGAAGTATAGGATGAGGAAGAGGATCTAGACTAGCAGCAGGAGGCCCTCCAGAGCTAGGATAGAAAGAAGATACGGCTGGATTATCATGAGCTGCCCTGGTTGTGCAGTGCCAAGACCCCCTCTCCTCTGCCAAGCGATACAGCCATTTCTCAGCAGGCTGCGACATCCCTGGCATAGTCCATGTTTCCCTCAGATCCCCTCCTTGCCTTTCCCTGGCTCTGCTCTGAGTTGCAGGGAGCCAACCTCCATGGGCTGTGTCTCCCAGGCTCTCAGGAAAATTGGCTTCTTCCTGGGATCAGCCAATGAATGGGAGGTTAAATGATAGGAAGAAGAGAAATCAGGCTGTTTCTTACTTTTCTTGTCTATTTAAGGTGTCAACTCTAGCAGCAACTTTACCTATTAAATTTTTTTACTTCTCTTCTATAGTTCTAGTCTTTCACAAGCACACATGATGTTATTGGTAGGTTTTTTGTGGATGCCCTTTATAAGTTTGAGGAAGTTCCCTTCTATTTCTAGTTCACTTAGAGTTTTATTCATGAGTGGGTGTTGAATTTTGTCAAATACTTTTTGTGTATCTTTTAAGATGATTGCATAATTTCCCTCCTTTATTCTTTAATGTGGTAAATATATTGATTGATTTTTTTAAATGTTAAACCAATCTTGCATTGCCGGGATAAATCCCACTTGGTCACGATGTACAGTAATGTGCCATACAAGACATTTTGGTCATTGATGGCCCGCATATATGACGGTGGTCCCTTAAGATTATAATGGAGCTATCACCTACTGACATTGTAGGCATCATAAAGTCACACCATAATGCATTACATATGTGTTTGTGATGATGCTGTTGTAAACAAACCTACTTAGCTGCCAGTAGTATAAAAGTATAGCACGTACAATTATATATAGCACATAATACTTGATAACGATAATAAATGGCTATATTACTGGCTTATATGTTTGCTATACTACACTTTTTATCATACTCCTTCTACTTATATAGAAAAAGTTTGCTGTAAAGCAGTATGCCATGTTATGCCGACAGCAGCTTCATACGTCTTGCGTTTACCCCGTCTCACAATTGCATCATTTTCTCTTGTGTTTCATTTAATCTCATGTTGTTTTGTACAGTAACATGCTGTACAGACCTGTAGCCTAGGAGCAATAGGCTATACCATATAGCCTAAGTGCACTCTATAACGTTTGCACAATGAAATATCCCTGATGATGCATTTCTCAGAATGTATCCCTGTCGTTTATTAGCATGACTGTATTTATCCTTTTTATACGTTGCTATAATTGATTTGCTAATATTTTTCTTAAGGACTTTTAGCTCTAGGTTCAAGAAGGATATTTGTCTATAATTTTCTTGTGTAGCCTTTGTCAGGTTTTGTTATCAGAGCTTTTTGGCCACATAAAAATGAATTGGGAGGCTGAGCAATTTATCAATTTATTGCCTCTCAACTCCAAATCTATCCTTCTTTGCCTCCTCTGTGAGAAAAGAGATGGTCAGGTAAATATTTCTTTTTCGCCAGCTGACACCATGTTAAGCCTTGTCAGCAGAGGGTGCTGGAGGGACACTGGAAGAGTAAGGGATTTCTCTTTCTGCATGCAGTGTGAGCTTTTTCCAGTGCTCAGCATGGTGGCTCTTCCAGAACCCTGTTCCTGCAGAATGTGGCAGCCAGCTGGGCCTGGCAGCCAGCAGGTTCCCTGGGTACCTCCAGGTGGCTTTATAGTGGAATGCTGCTGCTGAGACATCTTTACATAACGACCCACCCAGAAACTTCCTAGCAAGTCCTGAAGCATAGTACCTCACTATGATTGACTTATGGCTGCATCCCAGAAGGCTAGTATCCAGCATGGCACCGCGGGCACCTCAGCAACCTCTCCAGCATCTAATGAGCCATGCCATGTCCTCTTTGGCAAGGTCTGGATCTCAGCCTAGAGAGAAAATCTTTGTGGTTGCTCTATCTTAGTCCCTAGGGATAGTGGCTACTCTTTATGTTTTTTACTCCTATATTCTTTAGAGCTCTCTTTAACGGTAACTAGACAATTCTCTCTTTTTTTTCCCCAATCTCCTATTAATACTTCTTTATATTAAACTTCGAATTACTGTTTGAATTACCATGTGGTTTCTATCTCCTAAATGGACCTTGCATGATATAGTTCTCCCTCCTTTTCTATTTTCTGAAAGAGTATTTAAGATGTAGTTTCATCCTTAAAATTTGTTCACTGTATTTCCTTATTATTCTTTTAAAGTCTGTAGGATCTCTAGTCATACCACTCATTTCATTCCTGATACTAGTAATTTGTATTCTTTTACTTCTTGATAAGTCTAGTGGAGAGTTTATCAATTTATTAATCTTTTCAAAGAATAAACTTTTGTCTTTATTTATTTACTCTTTCATTTGTCTCTTTCCATTTAATTTAATTCTGCTCTTAGTTATTATTTTTTTCTATTTACTTAGGGTTGAATTTCTTCTTTTATTTACTTCCTTTTAGCTTCTTATGGTAAAAACCTAGATAATTGATTATTTTATGATATAGGCATTTAAAGTGGTATATTTTCCTCTAAACACTGCTTTATTTGCATACCACAAATTTTAATATGTTGTATTTTCATTATTACTCAGTTCAAAATATTTTCTTATTTCTTTCTTATTTTTTTCTTTGACCCATGGATTATACAGAAGTATGTTATTTAATTTCCAATTACTTTTTTCCTCTAAATATTTTATTGTGTATTGGTTTCTAATTTAATTCCATTGTGACTGGGGAAATGCTCTATAAATGTTCAACTTTTTGAAATCTATTAAAACTTATGGTTTAAAATATGGTCTTTCTTGAATGTTCTATGTACACTTGAAATTAATTTATATTTTGTGATTGTTGGGTGTAGCATTCTGTAAATGTCAATTAGGTCAAATTGGTTGATAGTGTTGCTCAAATTTTCTTTATCCTTACCTTTTTTTTTGAGGGGGGGGAGGTCTATTTCTTTTATCAGTTTCTGAGAGAGGGGTGTTCAAATCTCCAGCTATGACTGTGGATTTGTCTATTTTTTGTTGTTGTTCTGTCAGTTTGGCTTTATAAATGTTGAAATTCTGTTATTAAGTTTGTACATTTTAGTAATTGTTATATCTGGTCAATTAATTGTCTTTAACCTTAGGAAATGATCCCTTGGATCCCTGGTAATAGGCTCTGCTTGAAAATCTACTTCATCTGATGTTATGTAGTCACACCAGGTTTTCTGTTTTTAGTGTTTGCATTTTATATCTTTTCCCATCTATTTACTTTCCACCTGTTTTGTTATTTTATATCTAAATTGTCTCTCTTATAGACAGTATATAGTTGGTTTTTATTTTTTTTATCTAGTCTCTTCTGACAATTTCGGTTTTTTAGTTGGAGTAATAATACATTGACCTCTGATGTAATTGTTGGTGTTGGTGGTGGTAGGTTTACCATCTTGCTACTTATTTTTCATTTGTTCCTTAAACTTTTTCTTTCTCTATTGCTTCTTTTCTGTCTTTCTTTGGATTCATGAAATAATTATAGTATTTCATCTCATTTTCTCTATTGCCTTCTTAATTCTATATCATTTTATTATTTTTGTTTTTTCCTTCCAACAGTATAATGCTATTTACCTGTCCCTGCCATCTTTTATGCTATGTTTGTGATATATTTTACTTCCGCATGTGTTATAAACCTGTCTTACATTATTATCATTTTTGCTTTTTTTACATTATTATTTTTGTTTTAAACAGTCTATGCTCTTTTAAGAAAATTACAAAAAGAACACAACTTTTTATATTTACCCACTTATTTACCATCTTTGGTTGCTTTTCGTTTCTTCCTGTAAATCTGAGTTCTCATTAGGTATCACTTTCCCTCAGCTTGAAGAACCTCTTTTATCATTTCTTATACTCCAGGTCCATTATTATTATCTCAGATTTCATTTACCTGATAATGTCTTTACTTTATACTCAACTTGAAGAATGTTTTTGGTGTATATGGAATTTTTGGTTGACATTTTATTTTTCTCTTTCAGCAGCTTAATTCTATTGTCTGTTTGCATACATTTTTTTTTTCCTGATGAAAAGGAGCACGGCATTCACATAATTTTTTTTTATATGTAATGTGTCTTCTCTGGTTGCTTTTATTTTTGGTTTTCAGCAGTTTGACCACTTTATTTTTGGTTTTCAGCAGTTTGACTATAGTGTGATTAGGTATGTTTTTCTTTGTATTTATCTTATTGGAGTTTGCTGAGATTATTGGATCTGCAAGTTAGTGTTCTTCATCAAATTTTGGAAAAATTTTGGTTGTTCTTTCTTTAAATAACTTTTTCTGCCTCAGTTTTACTCTCTTCTCCTCCTGGGGCTCTAATTATACGCATGTTGAATAACTTGTTATTGTCTCGCAAGTTTTGTTTTATTTTCTTCAATATGTTTTTTCTCTCTCTGTTCTTAAGTTTGATTAATGTCCCTGATTTTTTTTTTTTTTTTTTTTTTTGTGAAGTCCATTTAGTAAAATTTTCATTCCAGCTATTGTATTTTTTAGTCTTTGGATTGCCATTTGATTTTCGAAAATAAGTCTTTTATTTTAGAATAATTGTAGATTTGGGAAAAGTTGCAAAGGTAGTACAAAGAGTTCCCATAAGACCTGTGTCCAGTTTTCCCTATCGTTAACACTGTACGTTACTGTGGTACATTTGTCACAGTTAGTGTTAAAATAGCTTTATTTACTAAACTCCATTTAGTTTTTTCAGATTTTATTACTTTTTTCTTCTTGTCTATTTTGTGTCCCTGGATACCAACCAGGATATCACATTATATTTAATCAGAGGAGTCTGGTCTGTGACAGTTTCTCAAACTTCCCTCGTTTTTGATGACTTCGATGATTTGGAAGAGTACTGTCAAATATTTTGTAGAATGTCCCTCCATCTGAGTTTGTCTCAAAATCAGATTGTCATTAGAAATAGAACCCACTAAAGTAGATCAAGACCTGCAGGCTAAATCTTAACAGGGTGACTTCAAGTTAAAATAAAAATTTAAATAGGACTCAAAGTCTCCTAAAATAATAGTCAAATGTCCAGTATACAATTGAAAATCATAAACCATACCTTATTCTCTTTAAGAATGAAGAAAATAATAACTTGAGTGAGAAAAGATAATTAACTGATGACAACACCAAGATGAATCAGATGTTGGGATTATCTGACAAGGATTTTTTAAAGTAATCATCATAAAAATTATTCAACAAAGAATTATAAATTCTCTTGAAACAAATTAGAAATCAAATTAGAAAAACAAATTAGCAAAGAAGTTGAAGAAACAAATAGAAATGACAGAGCATAAAAAATGCAACGATAAAAATTTAAAAATCACTGGATAGATTTCTTAGTAGATGATGAGGACAGAAGATAGAATCAGTGAACTTGACACAGCTCAATAGAAGTTAACCAATCTGGGACAATAACAAAAGATGCAACATTTATATCCTTGGAGTCCCAGAGGAGAAGAGAAAGAGAGGGGGGCTGAAACAGTATTCAAAGAAATAATGGCCCCAAACCCCCAATTTGGTTAAAGACATCAACTCGCAGGTCCAAGAAGTTGGGCTAACCCCAAATAGGATAAACCCAAAGAAACCTATGACAAGACACATCGTAATCAAACTTCGGAAAACTAATGACGAGGAAAAAATTGGAAAGCAGCCAGAGAGAAATAACACATTAACATATAGAGGAACACTAATTCTGATGAAAGCAGCTTTCTTACCTGAAACGTGAAGGTCAGAGGAAAGGTGGCACACATTTTTTAAGTGCAGAAAGGAAAAACCTAAATACAATTTCTACGTCTGGAAAAAGAATCCTTCAGGAGTGAAAGACAAAGGAAAACAAATAATTTGTCACTAGCAGACCTATCCTTAAAGAATGGATAAAGAAATTCTTCAGCCGGAAAGGAAATGATAAAAGGTCTCTAGGAGCATTAGGAAAGTAGGAAAAAAAAAAATAGAGAAAGACTATCCTCATGAGTTTTATAAATCATATATAATGATTGAAACAAAAATGATAACACCATCTGATATTCAAGGCAATAGTATTTAAAAGTGGGGAAGGTAAAGGCATCTACATGGAAGTTCAGTTTTCACACTTCACTTGAAGCGAGAGCGTGTTGATACTGGTAGACTGCGGTAAAGCACATGTGTTTATTGTAATTCCAGAAAAACCACTAAGAAAAATATAGAGAGTGATACACTCAGAAACATTATAAATAAGTAAAGTTGGAATCTTAAAAAATGTTCAAGTGACCCACAGAAAGGCGAGAAAAGAGGGACAGAGCTGCCTTTGTAATGTTCCGGCTGCCCGCCTAATAAAACGTTTCTTCCCTCAGTTCGTTGAAGGCAACTGTTTGGTATTGCATCATATATTTTTTTAAACCTGAATTACTTAGCACAGAGTTGAGGCTCAAAAATATCTGTTGACTAAACAAACAAAATTTTTAGAAAGAGAAAAATAAGAGACAGGAGAAACAAATAGAAAAAAAATTAAATGGCAGAGTAATCTAACATATCGACAATTACCTTAAATATAAGTAGTCTAAGTATATTAATTAAAAGGCTGGTGTTAGGAGAGTAGACAACAAAAAGACTACCCAGCTACATGCTGTTGACAAAAATACTCACTATTCAACAACATGGGTAGGTTAAAAGTAAACTCATGGAAAGAGATATGCCATGCAAACATTCGTTTTTAAAAAGTATGAGTGGCTATATCAATATCAGATAAAGCAGACTTTAGAGCAACGAAAATTACTGGAGACAAAGGTAGGCATCACTCACTTAATGATAAAAGCATCAATCTACCAGGAAGACAGAATGAGCCCGAGTGCGTATATACTAAACAACAGACCTCAAAAAACATGAAGTAAGAAATGACAAAGCTAAAAGGAGAAATAGACAAATCTGTGTTTGCCGTGGGGATTTCAACACCCCATTCTCAGCAACAGCTAGAACTGCTGGACAGAAAATCTAGCAGGATTTGAACAACATAGATCTATAGGAATACCTCTAAACATTTGGAAATTAACAACACACTTCTAAATAATCCATAAGTTAAAGAGAAAGTGGCAAAATAAAAATAAAAATACATAAAACTGGATGAAAATGAAAATATAACATAGTAAAATATGTGGGATGCAGCAAAAGCAGTGCTGAAAGTTCCAACCCTTTAATCATATAGTTGGTTCTCCTGGCAACTCGCCCTCATCCTCAGGGGCTTTCTACAAGTCACAACTTAATAGAAACTCAGGTGTGGTTGAAAGGGGCTTGTTATGGATAACAACTTATCACTTAGGAAATTCCAAGAGTTTTAGGAGTTCTGTGTCAGAAAAGAATATAAAGACCAAATACATATTTCTTATTATAAATCACAATATCACGAGTAGCCTTCTTCCTCATAGTCCCAAACTGGAAATAACTCAATTGTGCTTCAGTGGTAAATAGATTTACAAACTGTGCTGTAATACCATGGGATGTCGCTCTGCAATGAAAAGGAATGAACTGTCATTAGTCACAACAACCTGGATGAATCTCCAGGTAAATAAATCTCTGGACTGAAAAAAGCCAATTTCCAAAATTACATACTATATGATTCCATTTAAATAATGTTCTTGAAATGATAAAATTATGCAAATGGAGAACAGATTAGTGGTTACCAAAGACTAAGGAGATGGTAGGTTTATAAAAGGGCGGCACAAGAAATCCCTGTGGTGATGGAAATATTCTATATCTTGGCCTCACACCATATTGCACTAGAGTTCTGCAAAATGTTACCGTTGGAGGAAACTGAATAAAGAGCATAAGAGATCTCTTTGCATTATTTCTTATAACAGCTTATGAATCTACAATTATCTTAAAATATAAAGTTTAATTAAAGTAAACCATAACATCTGCTTGAATTTATTTGGGCTGTAGCAAGGTAGTATGATAGATTGTAAAATGATTCTTTTCTTCCCATGCATACCCTTCTACATGGTTACTGCTCCTGCCATGGTCTATTTTTCCATCCCTTGAAACTGGGGTGAAGAGTCTATTTTTGATGTGTGTTGACCAATAGGACACCAGCAAACATAATGCAAACAGAAATTTGAAAGGTGTTTGTTCATTAAGCCTTGCTCTTTATGCTGAACTTTAAACCCTGAGACCAGGATGTGAACGAGCCTGAGCCGGCCTGTTGGAGGGTTCATGTCCAGGAGAACCAAATGTCTCCGACCAAATGCCTGCAAACTGCCAAAGTTGTGAGCATCAGAATGAAAAATTTCCCTCATCAGCTAGTGGATTACCCTGAATTAAAATTTATATAGGAAAGGAAGGCTAAATGCAACTCATTCCTTTATTTATAGGTCCTCAGAATAATGAATTGATGTCCTAGTATAGTGGATTTGTATTAGGCTAGTTTAGCTAAGCTGGAATGGTTTCTCAGAATTCTCTTTCTTGCAGAGTTCCAAGTTAGAAGGCACTACAGTCAACATTTTGTGCAGGATTTGGAAGACAAAGTGAAGTAGCAGCCATCTATAATTTTTTTTATGCTCAGAAGGTCAAGGCAGGGTGCCACAGAGTTTACATTGCTGCTGACCTGCTGGTTAATCTCGTCAGCATGGGACAAGAGCCAGACTGCAGCTACTCTAGCTCTTACCAGATAGATGCTCCTCAGCTTCTCTAACTCCTGGGCTAGGGCTGTGTTTAGCTCCGTGTTGAAGGGTGCGCCACCAACATCATCCCAGTTCGAGGCGTGGAGGTGGTGAGAGATTGATGAGAGTTCCCACTTGCCTTAGAGGTTCCAGTTTACTTTGCTCCTTTACCTCATGTCCATCTTCCCATCCTGTCTGCCTGCCTGCCTGTGGATGTCAGGCTCTAGCAGCTGACTTGGAAGTGGCAGCCTTGCATCCAGGGTGTAACCAGCTCCCCCAATTGAGTAAGGTCAAATCCCTATGAGAAATCCTTTATTATAAATACCTCCTGGCGGTTCTACCTCTCTGATTGAACTCTGACAGATATACTTAGCAACCTCCAAAGTAATCAATGACTTTCTGAAAAAAATAACTTACGAATTTATGGATGAGACTTCTGATCTCAGCTGTAACATATAAAGGGGCTTGAAAGTCATCATTCCATACTTACAGCAAAGAAAAAAGGTGGACAAACTGAAAATCAACCAATTTTCTTAGACTCATCAAAGAACTGAAGTCGCAGGCCAAATGGCCCCCGTGAAATCTTGAGATACAGATGAATAGAGAGAATCAGAGTCAGAATCAGCTTACCTGGAGCAGAAGCCAGGAGCCACAATCTGGCAGATATACTTAATGGTGATTTTAACCAATTGCTGGAGGCAGAGTGTGAATGAGCTTGAGAGTGAGACACTCCTGGGGGTTACTAAAATATGGTTATTTAGTAATATTTATTACTAAAATACAGTTACTAAATACAATTTAAGAAATTTTGAAGTTCTTTTTGTCCTTGTGACATATTATTGTGTCTTAAAATCATTTGAAATTAATTCTCTGTGGCTCTAACCTCGACGTGGAGTTAAGTTTATATGCTTCATTTTATTTTTTATTTTTAGGTCTTACTTTAAAATTTTTTGATTCAATTTTATTTTATAATTATGTAAAACATTTAGCTGGCTCCAAAGTCAAAACCATAAAACAGAATACTTTCAGAGAAGTCTAATTTCCAGCCCCATCTCTTCCTTCTCCTTACTGGAAGCCATTTTTATTAGTTTTTGGTTTCTCCTTCCATTGTTAAAAATATCAGCAAATGTATTTATTTATTTACTTGTTTGTATTGATAATCTCCCTTTCTTAGATAAACAACACCACACTATATATTGTCCAGTACCTTCCTTTTTTCACTTGGCAATTATCATTCCAGAGTTGGGTATCTTTAGCCAGATTTTGGATGAGCTGTACTTGCTAGGATGCAAACAGAAAGTGGCTATGTCATTTCTCCCCACTACCCCTTCAAACTGGCTCTCCCATCTTATTCTTCATTGCCCCTGGGTGAAAGCTCTGGCCATTCTCAGGGGATCTCCCAATCACTGATATGTAACAAATGCATAGCGTCTTTTTACAAATATTAGAATGTTCAGTCTAGTGCAATATAAAAACCCCAACTTTATTTAGGGCTTCTCCTCTCCCTCGACTCAGACCTACACAGATTGGTACCCCTGTCATGGGATAGGCGTGCTTATGGGAGGTGTGATCAACTTCTCTTTTTTTTCCCTTCTGCTCACCTCTCTAGCTGCTGGTTTGAGCCCCAAAATGGGAAGAATCAGGAAAGCATTTGTTTGTCTACTGTAGTTGTCACCCCATGCTAGTGCTTTCTAGGTGCGGTCATATCCAAATGCTGATCATCTCACTCTAGAAGTAGCTTTCTGAGTTCTTTGGAGACCATCCCTATCACTCAGGCTCTCTCACCTACAGTTGGTTCCCTTGGCACAGGCTGAACTCCTGCTGTCCACCGTGCCTGGAGGTTTCAAAACCTTCCATGGCTCCCTGTGGCCTACAGTGAAGCATAGTCTTGGAAATCCTTGAGTCCAGGGTTCTGTTTGGATAGCTAAGGAAAGAGACGTCCCGGCTTGTCTGTGTGTTTATATCTCACATCCCGAGCCAAACAACACTCCGAGCATCCAGTCGCACTACGCCCCAACAGGATCTTCATCCAGTTAGGTCAACCTGCCCTGTCCTTAAACACGCTACTTAGACCCCCAGCCTCACACCTGTGTGATACTAATCCCCTACCTAAAGGCAACCCCACCTTTAACTCACTTGGGTTTTGCAAGACCTTCAACCTTCCCATCTAGGGAGACTGCTCTTCATTTTATGCTTCTGCAGCCTGGATGGGCTGTGCTGTTGTACTTTTCTATACTCTGAGTGTGCTCACCGGCCTGCGTTCCTTTCTTTTCACCACCAGGGCCCCAGGAGGGGAAGGTTCACTAGTAATGACTATGTCTGCTGGTGACAGTAAACACCCACAAGGCACTATGTGCAGAGGGCTCCACATGGGTCATCCTAGTCAACTGCAAACACAGAGGATGGGAATCATCACCTCACTTTATAGGTGAGGAAACAGGTTCAGAGAGACTGAGTCACTTACCCAAGGTGACACAGTTGGTGAGCTGCAGAGTGAGTGTTAGAATGGAAGTTTGACCTCAAGTTCAAGCCTTTAATGTTGGGCTGCCAGCCACTTGGGTGGCCCCTGATGATGGTGGTGGCAGGTGTAGGTGACTATTCTCCTAGCCAGCTCTGTCTGAATGGTGCACATCGGGAAACTGACATCTACTGAAGGTCACACACAGCCTACTAAAGCGAAGGTAGTTCTGCCCTGCCCCACAGGCTTTCCTCTATATTGGGTTGGGGTGGGGAGCTCAGCTACCCTTTCTGGTTGTTTTATTTTCTGCTCCAATGAAGGTGACTCTAGGAGATGCTATAGATTCTTACAGGGCTTACGGACACATCCCTAAGCCACACATCCCACCCCACCCCCTCCTCCGTCAGGCCATAGGGCCCAGCACCATTGAAATTTCAGTCCCAAATCTCAGCCAGGCCCTGAACATATGTTCCACCCTGAAAGGAACAATGAGGCCTCCAGGCTTAATTAAAACCCCACAAAAAGCACTCGGTTGGGCTGGTCTCATTCTATGCTTTTGGCTCTTTTTTTTTGCTCACCCCACCCCCACTCTTCTGCTTCTACTCCCTCTAAGGATGTGATAAAAGGCGACCAAGACCCTCTGGCTCCTCCACTTTCCCTGCTCCTCTTTTCTCACAGTATGATGTCCCTTCACTCTTCTGAGCCCTGAAGTAGGAGAGGCCACCTGAGTTCTGGTGCCAGACTGCCCGAAGCCCCTATGACCAGCTGTGGAAGCAGGCAGCTAGCGACTGCCTTCCTGGCTTCCTGTCCCTGCAGGGTTGCCCCAAACTGAGACCTGTTAGTGGCTCGTGGGTGATCTGGGTAGTAGCCTCATTGACTCTAAGGTGGAGCTGCAGTTCTGAGAGCTCTGTAGCTGCAGCCTTGGGCCCAAGTCCCCTGGCCTTCAAAGGCTTCTTGAAGGGCCCAACCCAGCATGAGCACTCAAGGGATTTTATGTTGAACGACTGTATGAAGTTTTCCTTATCTAACAAGGCTCTGGTACTGTTTACTGCATGTCTGTTATTAATCTTCACATTAGATAGTATTATCATCCCTGTTTTTACAGATGAAACAATCGAGGCATTGAGAGGTTAAGCAAATTCTATAAGGTCACACAGCAAGGAGGTAGCAAGCCCGGAGATTTTAAATCCAAGTCAACTGTCCCCAGAAGCCACACACTTAATCCTTACCTAGTTTGCCTTTAATGAAAGAATAGACCTATTTGACCACCACCTGGATAAGCTGACTCATTCCTTCTTCTTCCTATAGTTTAACAAATTATATTATAATGCGAACACCCATAAAACCACCAACCAGGTCAAGAAATCGAATATTGCCAGCACCTCATAGCCTCCTCTGCCTACTGTCTGCATACCCCTTGACATACTCCTTTAAATTTAGGAAAACTGAATTACTAAATGTTTGGTAATAATTTCTTTACTTTTTAATATACTTCACCACTCAAGTATGCATCCCTAAATGATGTAATTCAATTTATTTTCTTTTAATCTTGAAACTAATGAAACCATAAGTAAGATTTATTTTGCTTCTGGTTTCTTTGGTTCAACATAGTATTTTAAAGATTTAACTATGGTATTGCATGTATTTAGAATTCATAGTCTTTTTCACTGTATAGCATTCTATTGCACGGTTCAACTACAATTTATCTATTTTAGTTCGATGGACATTTTAATTTTTTTCAGTCTCTATTATGAAAAATGCTTGTACACATGATCTGGTATGTGCGAGCATTCACTTTTGTCTCCTGTGTCATAAAGAATGTAAATACTCACCTCTCATAAGCAATTCCAAATGGTTTTCCAAAGTGGTTATACCAATTGACACATCCACCAGCTATGTGTGGGAATTCCCATTGCTGCACATACCTACCAATACTTGGTGTTGTCAGACTTTTAAATTATAGTCTCTCTGATGAATGCGTGGTGGTCTCACAGTGATTTTAATTTGTATTTCCCTGATTGCTAATGATGCTGAGCCCTTTTTCAAGAGTTTATCGGCCATTTGGGTTTCTTCTTTTTTAATTTGCTCTATCAAATCCTTTGCCTACATTTTTTTGGCCTACGTTTTTATTAATTGTCCATCTTCTTATTCATTTGTAGAGGTTCTTTATATATTCTTTCTGTTCCCCCCACGCAGGGGCTAGCGGGCATCTGGGTCCTAATATATGCTCAATAAATATCTGCCTACTCTGAGAAACATCCACTGATTGATAATCTTAACTAATGTTTAGCAACCCTTGCCATGTGCCGAGGACTCTCATGGCACTAATCTTCACACAATCCTGTGAAGTAAATGCTATGAATATATCCATTTTGCAGATGAGGACACTGAGCAACTCAGTAACCTGCCAGAGTCTGGAATCTGAACCCAAATCATGGCACCGCAGAGCTCATTCTCTCCTACTGGTGGACAGGTCCACAGGGAACAACATGTGAAAGTTGAGGTGGGGTAGGGTGGTGATTCAAACACATCAGGAAAGAGGCAGAAGTTGATTTTTCACTCTTGGGCAAGTGGTTCCCTTTGTCAGGAGTGTCTTTCCCTGTTTGCCTGACAAGCAAACTCTTTCCTATCCTTCTGACTCCAGCTTAAAGGCTGCCTCCTTCAGGAAGCCTGCCTTACTTCACGTTGCACTTAGTCGCACCTGCCCTGTGCTTCATGCCTTATCTTCATTACTGGAGTTGGAGCTTCTTGAGGGCAGGGCTAGGGCCTACTCAAGGGGCATCCATGGAGCCGGTCCAACAAACTTACAACTGGTAGGCTGAGCCTGTGCCCACCTCTCATCCCAGGCCAGGGGCGTCCCCCACGCCCTGGGGTTTCCTGTTTTGGCTCCGCTTCCCTTTCCTTCTCCTCTTCTTCCCACCCCGCTGGTCCTCTCCTGCTCTCCTCTCCTGCCCTCTTTTTTCCTCCTCCGGCTCCCTGCTAGGTGTCCACCGCGCTTGGCAGATGCGGTTCCCACAGAGGCCTGCAGAGGGCGATGCTGCGCCGCCCGCTGGGCCGCATTGCTGCGCGCGCGCTTCCTGTGAGGTCAGGTGGGAGGAAGCGGCCTGGGAGCCGCGGCCAGAGGACGGCGCCGGGGCCGGGAGTCGCACCTGCAGGTGGGTGTCCGGGCCCCGGGCGTGGGAAAGTGGGGGCTTATCCTTTTCATGCCGTGGGCCTGGTTTCAAGGCCGGGCTCAGCGGCCTAGGCAGCGCCGTCTCCCCAGAGCCCGCAGCCCGCAGCTCCTCCCGCCCCGGGAGCACCCCACCCCCGCCATCCGTAGGTGCACCGAGGACTGGCAGCGCCCACAGCCCACCCAGAGAGACGGGATGACAAAGCACAAAGGGACTGCAGAGGACCACGACCCGCTTGGCATTCTGCAGGGGCCAGCAGGCTTCTAAAAGGGGACCCGCCTGTCTCAGGCTCCAGACCACGGGCAAAGAGAACGGTCTCTTTAACCCCTTTTGACGTGTGTGTCACTAGTGCTTTTGAGAATTTAAATGAAAACTGTGGCTTGTCTCCTGAGAAAGAATGACTTTTACACAGATTCAGGGAGAGACATGGAAGGAGTCTCACCCCACCTCTAGCCCATGGACACATTGGGGTCTGCAGAGTGGGGCTTTGTCAGAACCACAGAAACATCCCCATCCCATATTTTGGGAAGGCTGGCCCTGGCCTCCTTTTAACAAAAGAGGGATTGATGTTACCTGAGGTGAGGTACAGGCGAGAGGCATACCTTCTGCAGGTCTGTTCCTCCATGCAGCGCTGGGGGTGTGTGGCCACCAGTGTGGTCTGCTGCCAGGCAGTGGATCTAAAGTGGTTCTTAAGTGGACCCAGTTCTCCTGGGAAGGAGAGGTCCTTGGCATTTACTCCCAGCACACTGGACCAATTATTTAGCAAGGAAATTGAGACTTTGGAGATCCTAAGACCCTGGATGGGTATTTAGTATTTCTCTGAATACTAAATACCTAGGGCCAGACTAAATACCCTGGATGGGTATTTAGTATTTCTCTGAATACTAAATACCTAGGGCCAGACTTCCCAGTTTCTCCTTCTTTTTCTGCTGCTGGTAGATGAATGGTCCTGGGCAAGCTAGTTATATATACCTCTCTGGGTCTGTAGCTGGACCTGCCTTAGAGGAGTGTTGGGAGGTGTGAGATGAGCTTCAGTGGACTTTCCACAGTGTCTGGGCCACACCAAAGTTCTCGTCCCCGTTGTCGCTGATAGTGGTTAGTAATAAAACTATCTCCAAGGATCCTTTTGATAGTTTCCCCAGTGGACTCAGTGTCTGAAAGATTTTTGTCTGGCAAACAACTTGCATTTACCTTTCTCCTTTTTATTAATCAGATACGGTGCCTGCTCAGTGTGGGTCACCAGTGTGAGCACCCAGAATGCAGTGTTTTCCACTGAAAGCAAGCATCTCTCTATCTCTGATAAATTTTTTTCCCCAGCCTTTTTGAGGTCTGAGGAAAGGTGCAGCCTAGCAGGGATCCAGAGTTTCTGAGAGGATGGTGCGGATCTTGGCCAATGGAGAAATCGTGCAGGATGACGACCCCCGCGTAAGGACCAGTACCCCGCCACAGAGTAGCACCCCTCGACAGGTAGGCACCCGGCCCCCGTGGTAGGGGAGCAGCTGGCTTCTGCCCTCTGTACTAGTTACTCTCTAGCTCCCAGAAGCTCTCTTGCTGGTCATTAACCTTCTCTAACCCCAAGTTCTCTTTGCAGAGAGCTGGGCTGGGGAGGGGTGGGGTGTCGAGGCTTGTGGAAAGCCACAGTAGATTTATTGCCCAGACCCCTGCCTTCCTGCTCTCTCTTCTCTGGGAAGCCCTCCCAGATTTCACACCCAAGAGCTCTGTCTCCCTACACCTGGTTAGTAAATTCCACTAGAACCAGCCTCCTTCCTTTGGATGAGAGAGAACATGGAGAATAAGTGGAGGAGATGAACCCATAGCCGCACAATGTTGATTTTAAAGGAAGGAGTAAGAAGTGTTAAAAATGCCTGTCTGAATACTATGCCCTGTAGTCCAACCTGCCTTGACCCACCTCGTCTCTCCTATCCCGGGCACCACATGGGGAATTCGGACTGGCCTTTTCTGTGCTCTGAGAGCTCGTGACTCCGTGGCTGGGATTCCTGTGGGTGGCATCTGGGGATTGCTGAGAAAGGAGGACACGGCTCTGGGTGGCTGTGGGGGAGGGCAGGGCCCAGCCCAGAGGACTCCCTTCTGCCCAGTGCCTCAGCTCCAGGGAAGCTTTCTCTGGATTCATTTGTCTCTCTCTGTCTGTCTTCACTTTCCAGAGTTTTTTCAATAGGGGTCATGGTGCTCCCCTGGGGGGTCCCGGCCCCCGGCAGCAACAGGGCGGGGCCAGGCTGGGTGCTGCTCAGTCTCCCTTCAATGACCTCAACCGGCAGCTGGTGAACATGGGCTTCCCTCAGTGGCATCTTGGCAACCACGCCGTGGAGCCAGTGACCTCCATTCTGCTCCTCTTCCTGCTCATGATGCTCGGCGTGCGTGGACTCCTGCTGGTGGGCCTCGTCTACCTGGTGTCCCACCTGAGCCAGCGGTGATCTCTACCAGGGGGTCCAGTGTTGGGGGAGAAGGAGTTGCTAGGCCTTGGTGTGAGAGCAGGCGTGCGGGGAGGGGATCTAGTGGTGCCTTGAAGGTGTACTCAGAGAACGTTTCCACACTGTGTTAAGGATGAGGCAGACGGAGCCTCTAGTCCAGCATTCCCAGAGTATCAGGTGGATGCCCTCCTTCCCTTGAGATGTTTTTAGGTAGTATTGAGCCTGCATTAAGCACCTAGTCTGAGCAAGAAAGGGATTCCCTTTCCATTCTCTTCCAATCCTTTTATGCCAAGAAGACAGTCTGAGCTTGGTGCCAATATGTCTCATGCCCCTGGAACACATGCTGGCTTCTCCCATGTCTAGGGAGCAGGCCTTGGGCCTAGGGCAGGCGGGAAGAGTTTCCAGACTTTTATAGCCCTGTTTTGTTTTAACAGTATATTTTTATTGACTATCTTTTATTTATGACAGGTGGTACTGGCATTCTGTTGTGGTGTTTTCAATAAATAAATTTAAAACTGAGTCCATGTAAAGATATTCATAATAATACAGCTGCACATGGTTCTGGGAGACGTGGTGAAGGTGGTCGGGAGCGATTGGGATTGGGGAACAGGGTAGAAGTGAGCATTTGACCTTGGAGGGTGGTTTCCAAGCTTTTCTCCTTAGGCTCTGGGACCTGGGAGGGGATCTAGGGAAAGCCTGGACTTGGGCCCCTTGTCTGATGCTTGGATAGCTTCGGGGCTCACTCTGAGAAGCTGGGCTTGAGGTTAGCCTTGAGCTGGGGTCCTCCAGCCAAAATGGCTGATAAGCTGCGGGGTTGGGACAGCTTGGGTACAGGTCTCCTTCGCCCAGGGCCTCTGACCAGAGGCTGCTCAGCCTCTTCTAGCCTCTGTCTGCAGCATACTCTCTATAGAAAGTGGGGGTCTTGGCAGTAACTATTCAGTGCGTGGGGGGTGAGGGTGCCCTGCTTTTTGTAAGCAGAGGCTTTGAGTTTTGTCTGGGGAGCCTTGGGTCGGCATGGAGGCCCTGCCCAGGGATTGGGAGTGGTGTTGGGTCGCTGAGGGTTAAAGGTCAGAGAGAGGCTTGGTGAACTTGAGGACTTAGTCCCCTGCCCAAGGACCAGATCTTTCACTCTCTTCTTAGAATCTGCTTAAGATCTCTTCTTTGGGGTTTGGAAGTTTGGGGGAGTAAGGCAGGATTTGGAGGTGCTTCTTGAAGGCCAGTGTTGGGGAAACAATAATGGGATGCATGTAGGGGAGGACAGGGGAGAGAGACTGAGATCGATTCTACCCTTCCTGACAACCTACTTCGCTTCCCAGAACAGGACTCTCTCCCCAGGTCCTGTGTCCCCTGCTGCCCTCGAGGGGGCTGGCAGCCTTTATCACAGACATTCCTGGGGAGCTTTCTCCGTTTTTCTCTGTGTCTTTATTTCTCAGAGGCTGTTGGGCATGTAGAGAAGAGGGTGCTGGGCCCTTGCGGGGGAGTCGCAGACAACAAAAGGAGACTGCCTCCCAGCAGCCTCTTTGGCCCGGGCAAGGGAGGGCGGTGCCAGCCCTGGCCAGTGTCCTGGCTGCTCCCTGTGCAGCTCTTGCTGCCCTGGTGCATCTGCCCACCTTGCCCAGTAGCCACCAGGGAAAGACTGTTCCCGCCCAGCGTTCCCCTCCCCCGAGACACCCTCCCCCTTCCTCCTCAGCTTGTGTCTCTGGCTGAGTTTTCTGTTCTTTTTTCCCCTGTGAGACTCTCTGAAGACATAAATCTTAAGTGGACCTCCAACTTAGCTATAAATACCTTGTAGGAGATAATGAATCTGAGCCAAATTTAGGGCTAAGGACTATCTTTTTCTAGAATTCAGTTTCCATTCCCAAATCCTAAGCCCTTTGAGGAGAATTGAGAGTTCTTTACTCCCTGCTCTTGACTAGGACACTGGGGGAGGAGAAGGGCCATGCCTCATTTCCCAGCAGGCGCTGGGAGGTGGGACGACCCCTGGGCAGCAGTGGCCACACTGCAGCAGAGGCAGCCTCCCCAGGGACTTGTCATCCAGCCTAAGTTGGGTGAGTTGTTTGAGAAAGAAGAGTTGTGTCTTGTCTCGTTTGTTGCTTGAGCCCAAATACACAATACAATCCCAGCAGAGCTGCCATGTTGGATTGGGCTGGAGGCCCAGGGACCTACCTCTTGACCATTCTTTCCTCAGCCTACCGTCCCTGTG
This sequence comes from Pteropus alecto, assembly GCF_000325575.1. Classification (NCBI taxonomy): domain Eukaryota; kingdom Metazoa; phylum Chordata; class Mammalia; order Chiroptera; family Pteropodidae; genus Pteropus; species Pteropus alecto. Next base: position 14,098,629 of record NW_006438113.1, on the reverse strand, counting down.
CCCCTCAGGCTCTGGCAGAGTTTGCTAACACTGCTCTGCCCCACTTTTCGAAGTCCAGGGCCTGAGAGTGTGCTGGGACGGCCTGGCCTGTCGGTAGAGGCAGCACGGTGGAGGGAAGATGCCCTGGGGTTGTGCAGCCTGTGTCAGCCATAAGCGTCTCTGCCTCCTGTTTGAATGCCTTCGGAGAGGCTCTCGCCTGCACAGTGAGAATCCTAGGGCACATGTGTTCGAGCAGATTGAGGCTCCTTATTCTGGTGGCTGGATGCAAGCCCTGATGGGCCTCTGAGTGAGGCTGAGGGGCGCACTGGCCTAGTGTGTGTCCTAAGTGGAGGCTCACTGAGGAGGGTGGGCCCTCGTCCTCAGCCCACACCCTGCCCCCCACCTGCTGTGTGACAGGACCCCCCAGACCGGGCTGCCTTGAGGGCAGATTTCTGGGGAGGTTTCCGCTAATCTCCAGGGCTAATCCGCGAAGCCCTGTGTTTCCGTGTCAGTTTGGATTTGCAGCCTGGCTGCCTCAGGGAGAGCCGTGCCTACCCATGCCACCCAACATGAGTCACAGCTGGATCCCACCAGGCCTCCGCTGCCTCTGTGGGGCTGGAAAGGGGAGCCCCACCCCACCGTGGAGTTATTTCGACTCCCTGCTTGGGGCTGCCTGGAGAGTGGAGCTGCCAGTTTTGACCGTCTGTTCCCGCTCCATCTCCTGTACCGCCGGCCTCCTGGGCCTTTCCTTCCGCCGGCCTCCTGGGCCCTTCCTTCCGTGAGTTCTTAGTCCTTTGTTCTCTGAGCTCTACCTCTCCCCACCCACCCAATAGCCTGCAGGTGGTTGGATGGGGTCACATTTCTATCTCCCCAGAGGAGACACCAAGCCCGAGAGTGGGCAAAACAGTGCGCCAGTTCTGCTAGCTCGCCAAGGAGCCCTCTCTTGGCTCCCCGTTTCCCTGGGACTAGGACCGGAGCCTGGCCTTTTGGCAGAGGCAGAGTGCCAGACTCCCTAACTGGGGACTCTAGCTGTGTGAGCTGAGGAAGAAGCCCTGGTGTGGCGGCAGAGCCTCTGCCCTCAGACACCTGAGCTGGTGATACCCCCACCCTGGCCAGCTGGGCGCCAGAAAAAGCCAGTCTGTTTGCAGGCCCCGCTCTGCTTTGTGGGTCCATGACTTTTGACAGTTCACTCAGCCTCTCGAGCCTTGTTCTTCATCTCTAAGAAGGGATGATGAACTGCGTCACTCTTGCCCCTCAGAGCCTCGGGGATTACCCTTGGCATGGTGGGCGACAGAGAAGGATAGAGGACACGGCTTCGGCCCAGAGCGACCACAATGTCCCAGGCACTGAAGGCCTCTGGCTGGGGTACTGCTAGGCTTTTCAGACCAGTGTCGCCCCCTCCCTAGCTGTTAGAGAAGAAATGAAGAA